>NC_138130.1:95439389-95994298 GCF_964188305.1 Podarcis bocagei
GGTAAAGGTAAAGGGTAAAGGGACCCCTGACCATTATGTCCAGTCGTGGCCGATTCTGGGGTTGCGGTGCTCATCTCACTTTATTGGCTGAGGGAGCCGGCGTGCAGCTTCCGGGTCATGTGGCCAGCATGACTAAGCCGCTTCTGGTGAACCAGAGCAGTGCACGGAAACACCGTTTATCTTCCCGCCAGAGTGGTACCTATTTATCTACTCGCACTTTGAAGTGCTTTTGAACTGCTAGGTTGGCAGGAGCAGGGACTGAGCAAAGGGAGCTCACCCCGTCATGGGGATGCGAACCGCCCACCTTCTGATCGGCAAGTCCTAGGCTCTGTGGTTTAACCCACAGCGCCACCTGCGTCCCACACTGCGTACAGAGCTTTAATTAATGGCTCGATCACACAGTGCATCAATAAACAGAACTGGTCCAGGACTTGGAAACACGTGTCACACTGAGCAGTGATACAGTTGTGGACAGCAGCAAGGTTTGGACCTGTATGGGTGCACTAGCAGAGCATCCTGCTGCAGGGAGTGTACAGCCCCAACCTCATGTCATGGCTGGACACAGAGGAATGGTGGGAGGCACCAGGTGGGGAACCCCCAAGGGAAGAAGGCTCAGAGCCTGGGGAGTTGTGGTGGGACAGTGATGAGTGGTCACAGGAAGAAGACTGGGAGGAAGCGATGTCTGAAGCTGAAGGGGTAACAGGTCTTAGTGAGCAGGGAGAGTCTGTGGCAGAAAGAAGTTTGGAATCAGAAGTGGAAGCAGGCCAAGAGGCAGAGAAGAGTAATGGGTGTCTCCCGCTCTTGCTGCGACAAGCTCTGCTCCTTCCTGGTCTCCCAGGATCAGAAGAGGTATGAAGAGGGAGGAGCACAGACAGGCGCGTTGGCTAGTCTCAGATTGCTTGGGAGGGACACAGGGAGGAAGAGATTCAGGCAGCTATGGGAAGACCTTCAGCCTCTACAGCTGTTTCATAGGGGCAAGACCTTCCAAGAGGAGTTGCTGTGCCCATTATGCCTGAAACTCTTCAGCTAACCTGGTTCCTTCTCAGAAAGAGTTCACTAACTCCAAGTGATTTATTACTGACACCTGCTCCTCCTCCTCTGTTGATTGTCTTCCATAAACATGGTTTTAACAATGAGTCCGTAAGTGATTGTGGAGGCCAATTCTGGATCCACACGTCCTTCCACAGTGGGGACATTGGTTTCCGGGCGGGAGTTGATCATGGTGAGGATTTGCCAAGCGGGCCTTCCTCTTAGCACATTTCTCGCTTGCGTCCTGAGTTTGAGTGTCTTCAAAGCCCATAACACCTTTGGTAAAGGCTGTTCTCCAATTGGAGCGCACGCAGGCAAGTGTTTCCCAATTGTTGATGTTTATACTACATTTTTAAAGATTCGCCTTGAGAGAGTCTTTAAACCTCTTTTGTTGATCACCAGCATTACACTTTCCATTTTTAAGTTTGGAATAGAGTAGTTGCTTTGGAAGATGATCATCAGGCTTCCGCACAACATGACCAGTTCAACGAAGTTGATGTTGAAGAATCATTGCTCCTTACACCTTACCACCTTCCTGCCCAACTCCAGCCCCGCACTAGTAAGCTGCGGTGATGCTGGTGCCCTGAGGGTGGCTTTGCCCTGCACTAGTAAGCTGCTATTGCCAGGGAGAAGAGTGCTGCACACCCAAAGCAGCTCACTGCCTGGGTGGGGCAGAGCTGCTTTCTTAGCATCCCAGCAGGCAGGTTGCTGTTGCTTACTGGGAGAGAGGCGGGGAGGGTTGGGTTGGCAGGGACGTAGATATGCTGACAGGAGTGCTGCTGAGGAGGCTTAGCTGGCCAGATAGTTAAGGCCAGTAAGTCCAGTTAAATATTCAGCATTTGTATGGGCTTCTCCGGTGTCCTCAAAGAACTTCACATGAGCCATTGTAATAATCCTTACAACGAACGCCTAGGAAGCCACTGCAGATCTGCAGCTAGGCCGGCAGCGGTTCTCAACCTGTGGGTCCCCAGATGTTGTTGGACTACAACTCCCATCATCCATGACCACTGATCATTCTGGCTAGGAATGATGGGAGTTGTAGTCCAACAACATCTGGGGACCCACAGGTTGAGAAACACTGAGCTAGGATGTCATGTATTCCTGGCAGCCTCCTGTGTGCAAGAGCTAGGTTGTTGCATTCTGCACCATCTGCACTACCAAGCAAACAATGAAGCCAGTCATATGGGAGTCACTTAGCATTGAGGCTGCAAAGGCATGAATGATATGGTTGCTCCCTTGGTGTGCACACTTCGACAACTGTTACAGTGTGCATAATTTGAGGAGAGCCCTCCTAAATAACAGAGGTTTAGGAACAGCCTGCGCCTGACAGTGGCCTCTTTTTATTATTTATTTTAGCTATTCCATAAAATGTATACAGTGCACTGCTTGACCTCAAACCCATTCACGAAACAATGACATCAGGAAAAATGCACAACCGTACTCTGAAACATACAAAAGTCAAAATACTAAAACAGATTAAAGTTACCTCAGCCTTCTAAGCATCTGGGTAGGCTTGTCTAAACAAGGATGTTTTGGGCCTGTGAGCTAGATGCGCGCCAGACAACACACAGCACACAACACACCCAATGCACACCTAAAGCCCACGATTTCCCCCAAAGAATCCTGGGAACGGTAGTTCCCCCCAAAACTAAAGTTCCCCACACCCTTCATAAACCACGGTTGCCAGAATTCCTTGGGGGAAGTCATGTGCTTTGGTTGTACTTTAAATGTGTGCTGTGGATCTGCCCCATGGGCTCTTTCTCTGTGTGTGCCTTCTGGAACCTTCTAGAGCTGAGTGGAATGGCCCATTAGGGCAAAAGGGGCACTGCCTCGCCAACCTCAGTGTGCCCTCTGCCCGTGGCAGCTTCTGCTTCCATCAGTCCCAATGTTGCCCTGGTTAAACTGAGGAGGAAGATAAAACTGGAATTAGTTGGCTATGCCTGTCATTGGCTCTGGCTCCAACTACTTTTGGGGCTCACTGTCTTCTACCAATGGGCACCAGCCGCCATTGCTAGAGCCCCAGTCCTTTCCTGGTGTGCCTTGACTCTTTGTCATGCAAGCACCTTCACATTCAGTTCTCCTCAGGTTGTCGAAAAAGCAGCAGTTTCTAGAACCTTCTCTGAGGTAAAAGCAAGCCTTCTTCTTCTTCTTCTTCTTCTTCTTCTTCTTCTTCTTCTTCTTCTTCTTCTTCTTCTTCTTCTTCCTTAGGCAAGGGATGTATTTGTTTTACTTCTTTTCTATTTGTTCCCTCTCTCATGAGGGTTTATTTATATATATTTCATTCGCTCTCCCCTTCCACACAACCCCCTTCCTAACCCCCAGTGTGGTGGAAATAGTCTTACAGTGTTCAGTCTAATTTCCATTTTATTCCTTTCACAGAGCTACAATTTCCAGCGTGGTTTAACAATTAACCCTCCCCTCTTCCCAGGGAACTCTGGGAACTGTAGTTCTGTATGGGAAATAGGGGGCCACCTAACAACACACAACACCCTTGACAAACTACATTTCCCAGCATTCTTTGGGGGAAGCCATGGTATAAACTGGTATGATACTGCCTTGGACTGGGCAGCTCTTCAAATAGAGGGGTGTCCTCTGTAAAGTGTGATACCCGGCCACCCTATTCGCCTCAGAGATTTTTAAATACGTCTGTCTGACACACAATTCTACGGTAATGGTTTTGTAATGTAAGGCAACCACATTCGTAATCTCCTTTCTTTGGTACCAGTAAAAAAAATCCAGAGGTGGTTGGTTGTTGTTCTACCAGAAACTGTAATTCCTCAGAAAACCAAACTTCCCTCAGTCAGGTGAGAGAGGGCACAGCTTTCCTTACAAATTAATGTTTTACCTTTTTGGAAACAAGGCTTCTCATCTTTTCTGGTTAGAAAGTAAGAAAAATAGAAAACAATCTTGTTTGGCACTAGAAGCAATAACTTTTTCCTCAGCGTAACTGGGCTCCTATTCAGGTGTGCACACTTTTAATAAAAGGCTCCACTTGGTTCCACTTTTAACCTCTACTTTCATTAGCCCAGGCTCTGAAGCTCCGCATTTTCAGTCAGTAATGTTCTCGCCCTTTTATTCAGGGAGAAAATTGAGGTGAAAGAAAGGAACTCACTGCTGTCAGTCTTCAGTATGAGGCTGCAAACTGCAGGCCTGACTGGCGCTTGTATCACAACACGAATAGACTATTAATTCTCTAGCAGGGCTTGTTTGCAGGAGTTGCTTACGGAAGGGTTTTTTTTTGGTACCCTGTTGAAGGAGAATCTGGGAGAAATGGGATTGTTAACCATTTTGCTTGGCTAAGGGCATATTACCTACGCCGGTGAACTAAACTGCCTTAGCTGCACTGCTGAGAAATGTATGAACGATCATTCAAGGAAAGATTACAACATCTGGGGCTTTTTAGTTTAGAAAAAAAGTAAGCGGAGGGGCATGACACAGCTATATAAAATTATGCATGGTGTGGGAAAAGGGCATAGGGTTATTTCTTTCTCTCATAATACTAGGGTCATCCAATGAAGCTGAATGTTGGAAGATAAAACCATAGAATCATGGAATCGTAGACTTGGAAGGGACCCCAAGGGTCATCTAGCCTAGGGTTGTGCAAAGTTGTTGAGCTTTTTTTTTTAGTTGCTGAACTCTTTTTCCTACACTTCTGGGTTGCCAGACATTTCATGGATTGCCAGACATTTCATGTCCAGGAAATTTCAGACGTATGGCAGCCCTAATCCTACTACAATCCCCTGCAGTGCAGGAATCTCAGCTAAAATATTCATGTCAAATGGCCATCCAATCTCTGCTTAAAAACCTGCAAGGAAGGAGAGCCCACAACCAGGGGCGTACGAAGTGGGGGGCAGAGGGGGTGGTCTGACCCAGGTGCCACATGGGGGTGGGTGGGTGACAAGATGGCCCCTGCCTCCCTCCAGCTGTAGATCGTCCGAGGGTGCATGCAGTCTATATGGGCACTGCTCACACGGCGACCATATGGGCTGCCGCGCATGTGCACTCTGTACGGGATGCCACACATGTGCAGTCCGTATGGACGCTGTGCAAGCGGCTGCCCATATAGTTGCTGCGCACATGTGCGACATCCCGTATGGACTGCACATGTGCGGCATCCCGTATGGAGTGCGCATGTGTCACACATGCGCAGTCCGTACGGGATGCCGCACATGCGCACTCTGTACGGGCTACCCCGCCCTGGGTGCTGGAGAGGGTTCCTCCGCCGCTGCCCACAACCTCCTGAGGGAGACTGCTCCCGTGTCGAACAGCTCTTACTGTCAGAAAGCTTTTCCTGATGTTTAGTTGGAATCTCCTTTCTTGAAACTTGAAACCAGTTGTTCAAATCCTGCCCTCCAGATCAGGAGAAAACAAGCTTGCTCCATCTTCCACGGGACAGCCCTTGAGATATTTGAAGACGGCTATCATAGCTTAGTCTCTCTTTTCCAGCCCAAACATACTTAGCTCCTTCAACCACTCCTCATAAGGCTTGGTTTCAATACCAGTAATCTTGGTTGCCCCCCTCTGCACTCATTCTAGCTTGTCAACATCCTTATCTTAAATTGTGGTCCCCATAATTGGTCACAATATTCCAGGTGTGGTCTGACCAAGGCAGAATAGGGTGGCACTATGACCTCCCTTGATTTGGACACTAGGCTTCTGTTGATGCAGAAGTATAAATAAAGTATTTCTTACACAGCTCATTGTTAAACCAGTGGCAGACTTACGGTCTATGAGGGCCTGTGAGCAGCCCTTTGGGGACTACCTCTTTATTGACCTAAATAAATGTGACCATGTCAAAATTAGGGGTGTATGAGAAGATGATAACAATAGTGTTTCTGCCTTTGCACTGTTCTCTCACTGCTTCCCCAGACACCTTGGAAATAATCCCTGCTGTGGGCCAGGCAGGAGGAAAAGGTCATGATAATAACATTTTATCTGAAATGCACCCCCCCTCTAAAAATAAAATAAAAAATCCCATTGGGAACTATCAGGAAAAAACACTGTGATGATAGTAATGATGATAATGCCTCTGCAATGCTCTGCCCCCCAACCACTTGGGAACAATCCAGGAAAAGGTTGTTATAATTATGACGCCTCTGCACTGGGCTTCCCCCATCCCCTCTCCCAAATAACCCAGCAACTTGGGAACAATCAGGAAAAAAATGTGATGATCATGATCATGATACGTTAGCACTGGGCTTGCCCCTGCTAGACAACAACTTGGGGGGGAAATGAGGTGATGTGATGCCTCTGCACTGGGCTGCCCCCCACAACACCTCTGGAACAATCCCTGCTGTATGGCATGCAGCAGATACAAGAGAGGGTTACCATATCCTCCTCTCATCGTTATATTCGACTGAGCCCTCTCTCAAGTAGCTGCCTGCTGCACATTCCGGCAGGCAGCAAAACAAATGCAGCAGCGAAGAGACAATGTTTCTTCCTCCCCTCTCCTGCATTTTCAAAAAGTCCCCATGGCAGCTGCCTGCCACATAGTTGGCAGGCAGAAAAGCACATGGTGATTTCAGTCTCAACACACATTTTTAATAAGCCTATCGACTGCTGGTGAGTGGCCTTTCTGAACCTCTCAGGTCCTCGCCCAGTTTCTGACTTGCCCAACAACTGGTCCGATATCTGCTTTCGAACCTAAAGGTTCCATATAGCCACTGTGGCTAAAAGTCACAGAGAGCAGGTCCATCGCCCAGTGGTTTGCCTAATTTCTGTGGCTGTCTGCTGTTTAGGACAGCGCTCAGGAAAAGCAGACCCATTGCAGCACATTAAATGCACCCTTCTCTCGCCTCTTGTCTTGGGATTGCCTACCCATCCTCCATACCCAGTTATTACAAACATTGTAATTACTTCTTTGTCCTCAGCTCAACTGCCTGCTTGTTAAAAGGTTGCAGTAATAAAAACCCTCATTTAAGAATTCTTCCTCCTTGAGTAGTAATCAAACCTCTCATCTATTTCGCATCAGCAGCTTGCCTTGAGAACCTGAAGCTATTTAAGACCCGTCTATGTAGATTTAGAGGAGTCCAATCAATCCTGCCATTGCAGAGCCAATCCAAAAAAATAGCCAAGCCGAGCAAAAAAGGTGGTTGGTCTGAATGGCTGTTCCTGCTCTCGGCAGAAACACAGCCAGGTCTCATCCACACTTCATTGGGGACCACAAGTTCCAGGCAAAGGTCTGGGATTTCTGGGTCCAAGTGGTTTTGCTTTTCCCTGGGAAAACTTGCCATTTATTGCTGAATCAGACGGCAGTCAGGTTTACCAAGGTTTGCTGTTTGTTCTGATTCAATGATAAATAGTGGGTTTTCCCAGGGACGAGCCCTTATTCATAGTGTTATTGTTACTTATCTGTTAGCATCATTTATTTCATAACAATGCTGAGCATTTGTATTTATAGCTATCCAATGCGTTGTGTCCATTATCTTGCCACCCCTTCAGCAACCTTTCCAGGCGAGCCAGTTTTGTCATCTGTGTATTGCCGAGTGGGAACTGTGATATATAATAACAGCTTGCCTAAGACCAGCAAGGGAGTTCATGACTCAGGCGACATTTGCGCCAGGAGTTTCCTGAGTCACAGCTCAAGCCCTTTAGGCTGCAAGCCCACAGCACATGGGCTTTCTGAGGTTCCCTCCCTCCATTATGTTGTGTTTTGAGCTTACTGCACCAAATATTTCTCTGCCCACTTTTGCCTCTTGCCATGCCTATCATTTGTAAGTGGCCCCTAGAAAGTTGTCCAAAATGGAATGTGGCCCTCGGTCTGGAAAAAGGGTTCCCTTCCTTTGCTTTTTGAGATGGTCAGTTCTGGCTGTGGGAAGATCCAGCAGGGCGCTTCTTATCTTCTGCAGTTGTTGCAGTATTCCGTCCCCCCTTCTGAGTGTTAAGATCCATAAAGCATTGGATAAAATAATAAGAATTCGTGTTCTGCAAATGTGTGTCCCAGCAGGTTCCCGACAGGAAGACAGTGTGCTACCAGGGGGTGGGAGAAGAGATATCTGCGTTTTGTTCACTGCTACTAATAAAATCCATACTTTAAACAGCTTGCAAAAACAAACATATGCTTAAGCTGGCTTCCTCATTAAAAATGACTTCTCTTGGACCTATTGTTTAAAATGTATTTGTAAGCTCAATAGGACTTGGCACCTCACTCGCACAAGTTTCCCCCCCCCCTATAAAAAAGCCTCGGAGTCATTTGTCTCACTTATACATCTTTCACCTCTTATTATTTACCAAATCTAAGCTGCTACGCATGAGAATTTACTGCCCTCCAAGGTTCAAGGACGGCGTTTTCTAGCGAGTTTGGGGGGATGAAGAGTTCGTTTCGTTAGTTAGCTCCAGCCCGTCATGATTTCATTTGCTAAAAATGCCTTGAAATGAGTTTATTCCTCTTGTTTATTTTTTAAATACACAACCTCCTATCAACCCCAGAGGGGAATCAGGGTGGTTCATAGCAGGAAGGGGAATAACCAGGCTTCCACTCAGCCAATCGGAGAGATTTGGTTGGTCTGAAATGGCGGAGGGTCTGCCCACTAAGGAACAAAGGTTCAAAGAAGGGGCGGCAAACCCATCTCAGCCCATACTCCTTCTGGGGGGTGACATACGAGTCATGGGGGGGGGGACCAGTGGCAAAAGTGGGGAGAGCCACAAATGCAAATGTTACCTTTGTACATTACTTTGGTTTCTGCACTTATTCACATGCACTCTCCATTCAGATAAGGAAGAGGCATCATCAGAGTTCAAGGGTACATTCCACCCAGGCAAAAACACGCACGTAGAGTGAAAGAAAGGTCTGGTGAGGGGTGTGGCTCAGGAGGGTATGGGGCAGAGTCCCCAGGGCCAGATAGGGAGTCCTCAAGGGCCACATCTGCCCCACCTCCAAACCTGAGGCCCTGCGATGTCCAATTTAAAGGAACGGAAACCTAGAAGGCATAAGAAGCAGATGCTGCTATTGTATCACTGCCATCATTAGTATTATCGGCTAAGCACTGCGAGATTTGGTTTAACTTGATCGTTTCGCATTCTATTTGTTTATTTGCTTTATTGCTCCCTATCTTCAAGAGGTTCCGGAGGCAGCTTACATAAGAGTTAAAACTGCAATAAAGCAAATGCAGATAGAAACACCAAAACACACTATAAAATCAATACGAGGTAATGCAATAATTCCATCTGACGCTGAGATAGGATAATGAAATCTGATTGCACATATTAAGGATGCAATTCTCCAATTTCAGGTTTGAATGCCAGTTGTTCTTGCCTTGGTGACAGAATATTTTGATGAAATATTGTATGCACTTGCAGCGTATGATTCTGCATTTCAAGCGTGAACCCTAGCTTCACCACCCCTCACCTGTATACAAGCGGTCAAGGAAATATGCAATATCTCCCTTGAAGGGTGATAGATACATCAGAACATAAAAATTAGTGTGTGTGCAGTATGGAGGTCTCCCCCCCTTTTTAAAAAGATCTTTATTATACTTTAATTAACTGAAAAAACTAAACGCAATACAATACAATACATACATTACATATAATACATTCCTTACATACCTACTTAACCCACCTATACACCACATATACTTGACTTCCAACTCTTCTTTTTGTGCTTTGTACGCATTTTATGATTGTATTACTATCTATCTTTTATTTTTATCTAACCAGATTATACCACATCTCTCCTATATTTTCAAGATTTACTCTATTTCTGCTGGGTGATTTACGTTATCCATAATAGTTTTTGAGATATTCTTTAAAGATTGACCATTCATTGTTAACTTTTTGAACCGAATTTCCTCTTATTCTCCCTGTAAGTTCTGTGAGATGTTGGTATTTGATCATTTTGGCTAACCAGTTAGATTTAGTGGGGATCTTATTGCTTTCCCAACTTTTGGCTATCAAAATTCGTGCCACTGTGGTGGCATACATAAGTAAGGGTCTGTATATTTTCTTAATTTCTGTAGACATGATACCGAGCAGGAAACGTTTAGGGTTTTTTTTTATGAATGAGAGTTTAAATGGTTTTTTCAGTTCGTTATAGGTGGTGTCCCAAAAGTCTTTTAACATCTTGCACTCCCGCCACATATGCGTACGGTATGGCGGTCTCGCCTTGATTCCATACCTGTTTTCAGGCAGATTAGGAAAAAATGTAAAACCACAGTGCAACATTTATTACATTTACCTTTCTTGCAAGAAGTTCAGGGAGGCTTACATAGTTCTCCCACTCCTTTTTTTTAAATCTTCACAACAACCTTGTGAGGCTGAGAGAAAGTGACTGGTCCAAGGTCACCCACTTAGCTGAGTAGAAATTCGAATCTGGGTCTCAGTTTGACACTGCATCCTGGGAAATCACAGTCAATTTGTGTATGTGCGTGTGACACACACACTTGCAGGACCCACCAATGACCACACCTGAGGTCAGAAGCCTGGCCTTGTGTGTGTGTGTTGCAGGAAAGGCTGTGTGGCACTTCTAGCACCTCCCAGCTACTTGCTCACTGTTCCACTGATGCTTGCTCTCTACCTGCTCAAAGAGATGCTGCAATGCAGCAGTAGCAAAGGCAGTATGAATCATGTGCACAGAGCAATGCATGCTTTAGTGCGTGGCCTGTCTTGCCTACCTTACTTCGTCCTCACTCCGTTGGGGGTCTTTCCCGGCTTGGGATGGCTGAATCTGTCCTTCAGTTTCTCATTTTGCTTTCTTACAATTTTAAGTTCAGTTCGCCACATTTCTGCATTATTGTGCATAACTTTTTCAAAGTCCTCCTAAAAGTCCATTTCAGTGCATGCACATTTTTGTCTGCAATTTTTTCCTAATACACATTTTTGGTTTGTAAGCACTTTCCACTAACATAATGGTTTTGGGATGTTATTTTCATTTTTTTGTGCCTGCACCCATAATATAATGCATTTTTGGCGCACATTTTTTTTTTGAGTTGGAGTATGTTGTTGCTGTATTTGAAAAGGATAGTTGCATTTTGATTTCAGGAAATGGCACATTGTTTCAGGAAGTGGAAATTTGATAGTTTTGGAACTGAATTTCCCCTTGCATTTTGTTATAACTGCCCCCCCCTTGGGGGCCAGCTGGTGAAGGGCAGGCAATAAATTTTATAACCATCATCATACAGGCAAGTCGCATCATGTGCAGGTGTTCAGTTCCTAGGGTCATGCCTAAAGATCACATTCAGCCAAGATTATCCTTTCTTGGCTGGCAAGGGCCCGGGGGAAGGGCTCCCTCATGTCTCTGTTGCCTCCCCTCACTTCTCCACATGCGAGCAACCAGTGGAAGGGAGAAGGAGAGAGGTGGACACACAGAGAGAGAGATAGACAGAAAAAAAGGCTGGAATGGATCTCGAATAGAGCTGCAGCCAAGCATGTGAAAACGAATTTGCATAAGTAAAAAACAGTGGTACCTCGGGTTACAGACGCTTCAGGTTACAGACTCTGCTAACCCAGAAATAGTACCTTGGGTTAAGAACTTTGCTTCAGGATGAGAACAGAAATCGTGCTCCGGTGGTGCGGCAGCAGCAGGAGGCCCCATTAGCTAAAGTGATGTTTCAGGTTAAGAACAGTGTCAGGTTAAGAACGGATCTCCAGAACAAATTAAGTTCTTAACCCGAAGTACCACTGTACACATGTGATTATGATGATAATCTTTATTGCCAGCTGCACTGTCTGTGGCACGTTGGGAGAAGTCAAGAAGACAAATACATGAGACAACCTTTCAGCTCAGGCCACCAACAAGCAAACATTTTCACTTGCCTCAGGAGAATGGGAATGGCAGCAGCGACAGGGCTGTTGAGGACGAAAAACTGGGTAGCTGGTCGCCACTGCCCCCACTCACCAGGCAGGAAATGCCTTGCAATATGATTGTCTTTGCTTGGAATTATTTTTAAAGTTTTCGGCATTATTTTACCATTGAACTAAAGAGTTTGCCACCAGTGATGGCCACCAACTTGGGGTGGCTTTAGCAGAGGTTTAGGCAAATTCATGGAGGATTAATGGCTGTATTTTGCTTTCAGTAACAGAGGTGGTCTACCTCTGAATACCAGCCACTGGGGATAGTAATGAAGAATGAGAGTACGCAACAAAGTTATAAAGCAGAATACACAACGATGCATATAACCTGTTACGACCTCAAAGAAATGCCCTAAACAGACCTGATCAAAGTTAACAAAATATCTACAAGGTTTTTTAAAAAATATGTCAATGGTCATGTAAAGTACACTATGAAATTGCAAGACTGCAATTTTTATGGCATTAATATAAGCCCATATTAAAAACTGTAATGATTACCGCCTAATTAAATCCACACTTCTTGCAAACTTTATCTTTTGTAATATCTCTAAATTACCTGCTCCATTTTGCTGATATCTGCAGTTCTTACAGATAATTAAATATTCAATTTGAGAGTAAACAAACTGAAAAAGCTATTTATCTAAACAAGGATATAAACAGGTCATTTTTTAAATAAAAAAATAGCTGCTGTAACTGATTTAAATAGTTCATTACAGGGGAGTATATTTGCTAATTGGTATATGAGGTTCTTTAATTATTTAAATGATTTTATAATTTTTAATTGGCTGTAAGCATTCCAGGGTGGGTTTTTTTAAAAACAAACAAACAAACAAACAAACAAACAAACACAGGGGTTGGGGGAAAGGGCACAGTATGCATTTTCTCAATGAATGTATGTTTATTTTGGAATCAGCCAAACCTGGAGGAGGAAACTGTCTCATGCTTATTTAAAACCCACTCTTCTTCATGTCAGTCTCAGGATAGTGGGGAGGTAGAAAAGAATTTCAGTCGAACCTGCAAATTCCATTTGTTCTGTGTGCCGGCGTGGTTGCTCGAGAGCGAACAGGCAAGACCCCCACTGGTCTTTTCAAAGGCTTTATTATCGGTGCAAAAACTTTCACAGTGCAGAACGTCTCAATTCCATGTCTTGCTCAGTCACTAGCAGAATCTGGGAGTGGGCGGTCCTTAAACTTTCCTGTTATGTACTGAGTTGAATAGGATCCAAAATGCAGCAGTCTGATTGGTCCTAGAACAATGCAGCAGTCTGATTGGTCTGCAGGAGCCATCCAATCCGGCTCCAGATGGAAGTGAATCCACAACCTGATTGGCTTACAGGAGAATTCCGGAATTAGCCAATCATGTGCAGCCCATTGTGTAAATAATATATATAAAGCATCTACTTTGAGGGGACATTCATTCCTCCTCACCACTATGAGCTGAATAAAGAGCATGAAATCCACTCTCGACTCAGAGTATATTTCATTTCCCCAGCAGAATAGTCTCTTGACCCCCATCCTACGCCTCCCCTCTCTGCACGTAAACCGACTGCGCAGACTGGGCATGGGCAAAGGGGGACCTGCCTCCCCCCCGCTTTGCTCATGTTCGGTGCTGCGGCTCTCCCCTGCATCCTCCGAGCCCTGCATCCCTTCCCCACTGGAGGCATGGCTTCCCTCCTCTGCGGAGGAATTGCTGCTTCTCACGATCTTTGGAGGCTCCCTGTATCCCAACTGCCCTTCCACCTCTCACCTCTGAGCTGATGGTAGTTCCCTGACACCATTAAAAAGCAAAAAGAGAAGACAAAAATCCATCAGATTCAGTGTTATCTATACCAGGCTTTCCCAACCTGGTGCTTTCTACTGGCATATTCTTTTGGCTACATCTTCCATCAGCTCAGCCCCAGATCTGCATTCGCTCTTCAGCATTTCGTAGCTGGACATGCATGGAATTAAACCTGGAACCTTTTGCATGCAAAGTACGGCCTCCCCTCAATAGGCAATTTCACCAAGGAGACAGCTTCAATACGGCATCGTCCGTGCGTCGCTATGTATTCTGCTTTATCTCTGCTCCCATAATCGCTGGATCTAATCTAATCCCTGCAGCTATAGCTTCCATTTCTCAAATAAATGGCCATAGAGAGAAAGAACAGCCCTGCTGAGTACCACAGTAAAGGTGATAATATTTAGAAGGTGTTCTATTCACTGCCACGTTAGAGGTATCGAATTTTAATGCAGCCATAGAAGTATTTCAAAGGAAGCACTTGGGAATCCGACTGCAGGTTATGTTTATGAGCAATGAAGCAACTACAGTGAGCTTTTTCTGCGATATGTTTAGTGATATGCATCTGTCTGTCTCGAGAAACAGTGGAGGAATGTGCCTTTGGGGGTGAAGTCAAGCGTTTGGAAGGATACAGCGCCAGCTGTGGCTGTAGAGACCGATAAGTGAGAGACATGTTTTGTTGTACCTGGGGCAGATGAATTTCACTGGATCTGAGCTATAACTACCTGGACCTTAATGACTGGAATTGGCAAAATGATCAGCCTAGTGGCCAATACCTTAGTAATTTAGTACCCACGCTTATAGGATAAAACTGGAGCCAAATTAGTCCGGTTCCAGATTCCCTTGCTCACGAGTATTAGCATGAGTACTAGGACCAAAATTCTACAGTTTATCTGAGCTGTAAATGCTCCAGGATGCTCAATTTGGAATGCAGTGTGCATTATGAACTGGGGGGGGGGGGGAAGAAATCATATTCCTAACCAAGCAACTGCACCCATCAGTGGTGTTGAGGTGGATGCTATCGTTCATCCCACACTCTCCTTTCACCCCCAAGGTCCCAACGTTTCATTACAATAGCTAAGCCTATGGTGCCACATGGTATATGGTACCCACAGACGCTGTGTGCTGCCCTCTATTGCAGACTAATACCCCCATAAGACACAGCCAATATGGTCCATGATCAAGGATCGTGGACGTTGTCCAAACCATCTAGAAGGCACCAAATGGACCATCCCTGATCTACTATGAAGCTAGCAAACACAAAAGTAAGCTATGAAATGCCCTATCATAGCAACAAGATTGCTGGCTACAAAGGAGGATGGAGGTGGAAGCAGAATGATGTGATGAAAAATGACAAGAGGAAAAGGGTTATCAAGTTGTTATGGCAATTGGCATACGTAGGCCGTGATTTATGTACCCAGGCTCAAAAAGCATGATCTAACTAAGAAACACAAACATTGTCTTTGCTAATTAGAGTAGTGCCCCAATAGCATCCAGTCTAAAATAATTAGTCATACTCACTATTTCTAATTACTCTCCCCCCCCATCATTTTCTTTCCAGTTACTTAGGCTTGGCTAAGGGTTTTGCTTTCTTACATTTGTACTGATAGAGGCTGGGTACTGTTTGCCCTCTTGCAAATCTGGACTAACCCCACGTGGGCAGCCTATAATGGCAGGACACTTGATTTGCCCTCTTGTCTTAAATGCAATTTAGCTACTGCAGGATGCTGTTGCCAAAGAACACCCATTAAGCCATAGCTGAGCTTCAAATTGCCTTTGTTTTTCCTCTGGACTTCGAGGGATTTGTTTAATAATACCAGTTTCGCTTAGGAGGAGCAGATCTTAAGATGTACTTTCTTGGATACCATTCTCTTTTTTACCCTGATACACCCACATCCAGTATCTTCATTCCTGTAAACCCACTGCCCTTTGCCTGATGGGCTGAAAGGCCTTTTGGGTTGGTGGAATCAAAACTTTCACAGCATAACTTGGGACTTACGGCAGGAATGGTGATGGCCATCAAGGTGCATTCTCTGTAATTGAAAGGTTATTGCATATGTGAGATGTGGTCTCTGAGCTGAAACTAGACGGAAACATCACCACCACCACCACCACCACCATCATCACCACAATGATTTAATTACTTATATCCTGCCCATCTGACTGGATTTCCCCAGCCGCTCTGGGCAGCTCCCAAGAGGACTAAAAACAGAATAAAACTTCAAACATTACAAACTTCCCTAAACAGGGCTGCCTTCAGATGTCTTCTAAAAGTCAGATAGTTGTTTATTTCCTTGACATCTGAAAGGAGGGTGTTCCACAGGGTGGGTGCCACTACAGAGAAGGCCCTCTGCCTGGTTCCCTATAACCTCACTTCTCGCAGTGTATTTCCTCTGGAGAAGGGGCACACCGTAGCTTAGTGGTAATTCACATGCTTGGCAATCTGAAGGTCCCAGATTACTCCTCCAGCATCTTACTTAAAAGGAGGCAGAGACTTGTGTTCTGCTGCCCCAGAGGGCAGGACTTAATTTAATGGGCTAATAATAATAATAATAATAATAATAATAATAATAATTTTATTATTTATACCCAGTCCACCTGACTGGGTTGCCCCAGCCACTCTGGGCGGCTTCCAACATACTATATTTTTCTGTGTATAGGACTATATTTCCCCCCAAATTTTTAAAGTTTAAAATTAGGGGTCATCTTATACACTGAATGTTGCAATTAATTATTTCTTAATTTGGGGCTTAAAAGGGGGGGTGGTGTCAAATTATACATGGGTGTTTTATACATGGAAAAATACGGTATATAAAAGCATAATAAAACATTAAACATTTTTTTTAAAAAAACCTTCCCTATACAGGGCTGCCTTCAAGATTGTATAGTTACTTGTCTCCTTGGCTCGGTGGGGAGCATCCTGTAACTCCAGACCCTTCAACATTTCTCAGATGAGAATAGGAACGAAAACCGGGACATTCTGGGATCAAATCAGAAACCGGGACGGCTTCTGTAAATCTGGGACTGTCCCTGGAAAATAGGGACACTTGGAGGGTCTGAACAAAAAGAAACACCCACCTACCTACCTTATAAATATACCGCATTTTTCGCCCTATAGGACGCACTTTCCCCCCTCCAAAAATGAAGGGGAAATGTGTGTGCGTCCTATGGGGCGAATGCAGGCTCCTTGGCTTCAGCGATAGCAACGCGAAGCCTAGGAAGCCTGGGCTGCGGAGGCTTCGCGTTGCTTTTGCTGAAGCCAGAAGAGTCTGCCCTTTGAGGCTGGCAGTGGGGGAAAGCAGCGCTTCCCCCCATCGCCAGCCCCAGAGGATCGGGGGGCAGCGGGAAGGCACGCAACGCCTTCCCGCTACTCTCCGCCCCGGCTTTGAGGCTGGTGGTGGGGGGAAGCAGCGCTTCCCCCCATCGCCAGCCCCACAAGCTGGGTCGAAAAGCCCGCAGAAGCCGCACAGCCTTTAAAGAACGCGCCGTTCTTGGGGGCTTTTCCCCAAGGAGGGAGAAGGGACGGACTGGCCAAGTCCGTCCCTTCTCCCACCTGTGGGCTTTTGCGGGAGATGGGGGAATTCCCCCACGTCCCGCAAAAGCAGGCAAAAGCCACACACTCTTTAAAGGGGCTGCGCGGCTTCTGCTGGCTTTTCTAGGAGGTGGGGGAATTCCACCACCTCCCGCAAAAGCAGGAATAAGGTCTTGGAGTAGCGCACAGGCTGCTTGCAGCCTGTCTGCTGCTCCCAGAGCTGCGGGGGGGGGGGGTGTAATATTTTTCCCTTGATTTCCCCCCCTGAAAACTAGTTGCGCCATATGGGCCGGTGCGCCCTATAGGGCGAAAAATACGGTATTTAACCTGAAACTGCAGGCACACTAAATAAAAGTTATATGTTATTTAAACTTTAAATGAAGAGTGTCTTGTGTGGTTTTCTAGGAGGGAGGAGAGAACTAAAAGGTCAACAGACCCAGGGCTGTCTTCCACATACTCTGCAAATGGGAACTGCAGTCTAATTCCCACAGAAAAGAGTGTGGCAGAGGGAGGAAAAAGAGGGAGATTAATGTTTCTGAATATTTCTTTCTCTGGAACCCGCACAGTCACCTCTGTCCACACCAAGCCAGAATTTGAAATTATTGAAAGTGAATTATGCTTAAGCCAAGCATATTTTTCTTCCCATTGATCATTTGCAGCCTGTAATCTTATACACAGGCGAGTGACTCACTATTTTTTCTTGCATTCACATCTTCCCCAGTGTTCTGTGTTCATCCCAGGAGGCCATGTGGTCGCTGTACATCTGCTTAATTAATTAATTTACATTAATATTCTGTGAAATTAGCGACTTGGGCGCATGTGGTTATGTATTTTGCACTTTCCCCTGTAGCTCTTTAAATGCTTTAATGATTGGAGCAGCATTTATTTCCCAAGCAGTTAATTTAATAAAAGTCAATATCTCCCAGCATCGTGTGCTTCTAGGAGCCTTTGATTATCAGTATGATAGATTAATTGACAGATTCCTGTTGTCACCAGGATGTGCCAGTATATCAAAGCAACCTATTTTATAGACTGCTGAAAGGATCAAAATGTTTCCTAGAAGTCGGTAAAAACCATGCTGCTCCAATAAATATATGCACATTTTAAATTGATGCCTGTCACTGTGATTACCTTAAATTAAATTGAAGAAAACAAAAACTTAAGAAGAGCCCTGCTAGATTGTGCCAAAGATCCATATTTAATCTGCAACTGCAGGAACACTAAGTTCTCTCGATGTTCTCACAATGGCCAATCAGATGGCTATAGTTAGCTCACAAGCAAGACCTGAGTGCAATACCACTCTCCCCACTTCTGATTTCCAGTAGCTGGTATTGTTCTTGTTGTTTAGTCGTGTCTGACTCTTCCTGACCCCATGGACCACAGCACACCAGGCACTCCTGCCTTCCACTGCCTCCCCCAGTTTGGTCAAACTCATGCTGGTAGCTTCGAGAACACTGTCCAACCATCTTGCCCTCTGTCGTCCCCTTCTCATTGTGCCCTCCATCTTTCCCAACATCAGGGTCTTTTCCAGGGATTCTTCTCATGAGGTGGCCAAAGTATTGGAGCCTCAGCTTCAGGATGACTGCGGTTCTGACCAAAGGTATTGAGGGAGGTGGGTCAAGCAGCCAATGGCCATCTAGGCTCAAGCATGTTTTAACATGCTCCATCTCTCTTGGTGCCATTGGTTGATTTGCTGTGACGTCACAGCAGGCGTGGGCAGGGGCTCCAAGGCTACAGAAGGTACACTCAGCTTTGGAGTGTGCACTGGGTGATACTGGGGACTCTAAAGCCTTGGGCAAGCCCAAGACATTTTAGCAATGGGGGTGAGCCACAAAATAGTGCCACTTCCCCACTAAGAAAAAAGCGGGGATCTACTCCCAGGAAGTTGGAGGGGGAACAAAGGTTGGCATTGGGATCTGCTGTCCCTGTGGATCCTGCTGCAGGAAGGAGTTGCCTCACTTTGCCTCATGGGTAGGCTGGCCCTGCTGAAGACGTTAAGATCCTTTTATGGTCTGCAGACAATTTTAAATTTAGACCATATGTTTTTAACAGATGGCTCACAGGCATCCAAATAGCAGCTTGGTGCAAACCCTCCAGGGAGGCCTTGCAAAATATACTAGATCATCCCTGGACAACTAGGGATGCACCAAGCCGAAGAAAACCAAACCCACTGCTGAGATACACAAGTGCAGGGTAGGGTTTTTTCCAGACAAAAGGCTGGCCGATATGTCAGTGGCTCCCTTCAAATTATGAAGGTAAAAAAATGAATAAAACAAAGCCCTTACAGGAATCCTGGACACAGCGTGGGAATATCTGCCCCTTATCCCAGGCAGTGGGGGTCACCCAGGCAGGTTAAGTCCTAGTCCTAAAATTTCTATACCACTTGATTGTAAAACCAAACATCAGAGTGGTTCACAAATGCATTGTTCACAAATGCACATCTTTATTTCCTGTTATATAAATGAAGGATGGTTGCAAAACCTATGCTGGTGTGATTTGTGACTAAGCTCTTCCTTAATCATGGATATGGGGTTAAGAAGCACCTTCCTGAGCCCATCTGAATATATTGCTGCAGTTTTATGGGCTACTTAATGTATGAAGCTGTTAATGTTGTCAGAATGTGCCATTTTCAATGTCAGATTGTGCTGCTTTTTCATTACGGCCGGGAACGAGGGGGAAGCCAAGTGAAATGCAGCCAGAGCTTCGTTCTATAGCGTTGATTGAATGTAGGAAAATTATAATTATTTAGTCAACCACTGCCATTTAAACCGTTGGTGGATCACTCATACAGGAGGTCTTCACAAGCTGAATGCTTTACAACGGGTGGAAAAAAGCGAGAGATGGCGGGAGAAGGTAGAGATGGATATATGACTAGGTAGACATTGCCAATCTTTCAAATACCTTGCCAGTGTTTAAAGATCTACACTGGCTCCCAGTTTGCTCCCAAAGTGCTGGCTTAATAACAAACGAAGAAAAGAAAAACAGAAAGAACGGATGAAAAACCCCACCAGCTCACGCTGAGAATATAGTCACCATCAACACACCCATCTTAATTCAAACACATATGTCAATATAAGCCATGAAAATGTCCATATAAGTATTCACCCAAAATGGTTGTTTATGAAAAATGTATTCAAATATAGCAAGGGCAGTGCGGTCCTCAGACCGTTGCATAAGTGTGTGTGTGTTATCCTTCCAGGCTCAAAGCATAAGTCTCTCAGCAGTTTTCACCTTTAATAGTGCGATCCCATGCATGACTACTCAGAAGTAAGCCCCGCTGAAGTCAACAGAACTTACTTCCAGGCAAGGGAGTACAGGGCACGAATGCATAATATTAAGGACACCTGGAAGGGCCCTCAGAAATATATTCTGTTTGTGCTACTACTTTCTTGGTGAACGTTTTATTGAAATGTCTCCCCTCCTTCCTATTTCTAGACAGCAGCTTCAAATGGGCCAGAACAACGGGCATCAGGGGAAAACCAGGATAAAGGGAACCAATCTTCTGATAATCATTCCACAGATAAAACTGCAAAGGTAAGAATGATTGCAATATGCTTGCAATCTCCCAATGGTTGTGGTGGAAAAGGGGCCAGACCAGAGTTGTCTGTATCTATGCCATCTCTTTCTCCGCATTTGTCCGCACAAAGAAACAGGGAAGGATACATGAAGACACCTGGCAGAAAAAAATATATATAACTATGGGGAGATATGGTACAGCAGTATGAAATCATGCACGGTGTGAATTTTGTTGTTGCTGTTGGCATCCATCTGTCCAGAGAGACAATGGAGTGTGCCTCCGGGGGTGAAGCCAAACCACTGTGTGAGCAGCACTGAAGTAACCTCCCCTCCCTGGGGCACAAGCTTGGGCAGTGTGTATGGAGGTCCTGGGCTGCCCTGATGCCAAGACCCCCCCCTCTCAGCCTCGCTGATGTGGTCCAAAGGAAAGCAGAGCCTTTTCTGTGGCTGCTCCCATATTCCTCAATTCCTTCCCAAGAGAGGCAAGACTGGCTCTCTCTTTGCTATCCTTCCACTGGCAGGCTAAGGCCTTCCTGTTCAGACGGGCCTTTGAAAACTAAGGTGCAGCCAATGCTGGCCATTGGGCTGCTTCCAGGGCAAACTGTATTTTAGTTGCTGCTTCTAGATGTGTTTTGATTGTCAGTTTTAGCTAGTAAAGGTAAAGGGACCCCTGACCATTAGGTCCAGTCGTGACCGACTCTGGGGTTGTGGCACTCATCTCGCTTTACTGGCCGAGGGAGCCAGCGTACAGCTTCTGGGTCATGTGGACAGCATGACTAAGCTGCTTCTGGCGAACCAGAGCAGCGCACGGAAACGCCATTTACCTTCCTGCCGGAGTGGTACCTATTTATCTACTTGCACTTTGACGTGCTTTTGAACTGCTAGGTTGGCAGGAGCAGGGACTGAGCAATGGGAGCTCACCCCGTCGCGGGGATTCGAACCGCCGACCTTCTGATCGTCAAGTCCTAGGCTCTGTGGTTTAGCCCACAGCGCTACCCACGTCCCCAGTTTTAGCTAGTTTGGTTTAATTACTCTGTATCACATAACCAATGTATTTACATGTAAGCTGCCGCGAACCCCAGGCTGGGAGAAAGGAGCTAAACATAACAACAAACAAACAAAACAAACAAAACAAACAAAACAAACAAAACAAACAAAACAAACAAAACAAACAACAGCACAGCAACCACGACCACCTCTGACCATTGGCTGTGTGGTGGTATTTGGGGTCCAGCTACATCTGTAGTTCCACAAGCTCTCCTGCAGCACCTTAAAAGAGACCGGGATCATTGATAGATGCAGTATGTATGGCCTGCCTCTCTATGTAGCAGGCAGAATAGTGGCATCCCTGGGGAAAGATTAATTGACGGGGCAGTATCATTTTGCAGCTGCCTCTTTGGTTTTAAGGCTCTGTTTGCTCCCCATAGCAAATTATGGCTCAGTTTCTAGGTAACTGGAGGAGAAGGCTGAAAGCTCTGGGAGGCGAGATTAGTTTTGTATTGACAAAGTAATGATAGTTATAGCTGTTCGCGGCTCAGCAGTGAAGTTGAATGGAGAAATGGGTTAACATCGTTAATTTTCTTCATTACCGTTCTACTTTGTAATAAATAATAGGCTTCCAGCCTGCCAGGACAAAGTTAAAGTGTGTCAAGCTTTCTGTTATTATAATTCATGTAATATTTTCACAGGTTTACAGCTTGGCTGTGACAATTCTCTCAGGCTCCTCTCCCCCCACCTTTTTTATATGACCGTAAAAAGTTTTCAGCTCTCTAGCTCCTTTCTCCCTCTTCTCGGCGTCCCTCAAAATAACATTTAAAAAATGATGTGGGCTTTCCCTCTTAATATCCTCAAGTTGGAAATAAAAGGAAAAGAAAATAGAAGCTGATGGGCTTGGAATGCTTATTCGAGCCCCCAAATGTCATGAAATGCTTTTTCTAAAAAGTAAAGGGAGGTGAAAAAACATGGAAAATGTGAATTTATTTCTTGCCAATATACACATCCAGGAAAAAAACCATGTGCTGTAATCCTTGTGGGGCTATACCACCTTCAGAACATAGAGGGACAATTGTACTGCTGCATAAAGGTAAAGGGTAAAGGGACCCCTGACCGTTAGGTCCAGTTGTGACCAACTCTGGGGGTGTGGTGCTCATCTCACTTTATTGGCCGAGGGAGCCGGCGTACAGCTTCTGGGTCATGTGGCCAGCATGACTAAGCTGCTTCTGGCTAACCAGAGCAGCGCACAGAAACACCATTTACCTTCCTGCCGGAGCGGTACCTATTTATCTACTTGCCCTTTGACTTGCTTTCAAACTGCTAGGTTGGCAGGAGCAGGGACCGAGCATGGTTCCTCTTCATCCTGGAGAAGAGTGACTAGTGGGAGCTCACCCTGTTGCGGGGATTCGAACCGCCAACCTTCTGATCGGCAAGCCCTAGGCTCAGTGGTTTAACCCACAGCGCCACCCGCGTCCCATGCAAGTCATTTACCTCTAGTTTAACTACGGCTGCAGAGACAGATGGAAAGATGCAACTTTTCAGTTGGTCTTTTCGAAGAAGGCCAGGAAATCTGTGGGATTCCCTAAGTCTCCTCCTTTGTCTCACTTATGGAGAGAGCTATTTGTCAGGACATATCTGCAAGTGAAGTTGCTCGAATGTTAATGATGTGCTATTAGAAAAACAGCCTGTCGTTTTACGAGGTTGGTTAGCTATTTAAAACGAGCACGTGGCTCTTTTTGAAAAATGCTGTCAGCTTCCTTCTGCCAGGAAGAGTGGATGGAAATTAAAGTGCAGATCTGGAGAGCATATTGCTGCTTTAAGAGTTGAGAGCCTCTTTGGAACGACACAGTGCCTTATAAGTACAGCATGCTTCTTAGGTCTTTGCCACTACATACATAATTCAGTTACCTGTAGTTTCCTTCATCCTAAGAGGGCACAGAGGTAGTGGAAGCAAAACAGCTGTCTCATTATGGGTGATAGAATAATGACACAAGGAAGGTGCTGTGATGGATAACCAGGGATTTATAAAAGAAGCACTCAAAGAAACTGGGTGCTGTTTTCAAAATCTTCGCAAACTCTCATTTTCTTTGGAATATACAGAAATAAGGCAGTTTAGAGCATTCTGCATTATTTTAATTAAATAATTTATTATTTTAATTTACTTTCATTTTGTTTGGAATATGCAGAAATAAGGCAGTTTAGAGCATTTTGCATTACTTTAATTGCAGAGGATCAATTAAATCTGTATCCAGAAAATGTTAGGCATTAGTAGATGGCATGGTATGTTTGTGTGTGGTACACACCTGCCGTTCTGAGTGGTGTTGGTTACTGAGAAGGAGAAGGGGTGGGGAGGTTGGTGCAGAAAAAAATACATTGGCAGAAGTGGGCCAAATCCTTATCTCCCCACCCCTAGAGGGCCAAATTTAATGGGTGGGTGGGGCCAGTCTTTGAACCTCCAGTATTTAAGACTTCAAAACACAGTGTGGGGCTGTTTGAAGCGCTTTTGCAAAGAGCCCCACACTGCTCTGTGAACCTCTGATTTTCATAGTTTTAAAGATTAATGTAGGTTCTAAGCAAAAGGGCTTTCAAGTAGCCCAACGCTAGACTTTGAACCTCTTAAAACCAGAGGGCCACAGCAGGGGAACAGGTGTGTACAGCCAAACTGAACAGAATTGACCTTTCACAATCCTTTTGAGGTCGTCTTTGCCAGCGTGTTCCCTGTGGGGAATGTGCTGGTAAAGCACACCCCTCCACTCAGCAGGATCGAACCCTTCATTGGAGAACTGGTGAGCAGAGGGTACAATCCTGCTCAGTTTGGCTGTGCTTGGCTGCTGAGAACAGAGTCCATGCAGCCAAAGCACTGTTTGAAAGGCCTTTTGCAAACAATTACGTCCTGCTCTTTGAACACAATTAGCTGACTAGGAATGCTTTAATCTGCTGATAGTTCTAATTATTTATTCTGATTATTCGTCACTGCTGCTTGTGTTTTAGTTCAAGGATAAATATTATTTCTTTCCTATTGCCCTTTAATAAATGCACTTAATTGAAGATGTCCCAGTGAGATGGGAGGTTTAGCATGTTAATGCCTTATTTACATTGCTGTGACCATATTTTGGTCTCTACTGATAAGCAGTAAATTATTCTCAGTCACTGGATGCAGTTGTAGCAGCAAAGACAGCAACCTCTGTTTTTCTACACCTTTGTGATTCTTGAATGTCAAATGCTGAATTTAAATACTAAATTTAAATACTTTTGGGCTCTTTTTGTTAAAGGTTAAATTCCGTGTTTCCTTATTACTGCTTTCTTAATAGAATTGGCACACAGCTCAAAAACATGCACACACCATGAAACATGCTGAATAAAACTCATTCTAGTCTGAATGCTCCACCACAAAATAACATAAGAAATAAAGAAGAAGCAGACCTTTATAGCAGTAGAAGTGCCATCTAAGCAAACCTTTGCACTGTATCCAAAACACTGGGAAAGGTGGGTTCTGAAAGCTAACCCCACTGGTTTGAGGCCAGGAAGTTTGTTATAAATGTTCTGTTTCTGACCAATTGGGGAATGTTAGCCAGTTACTAAATCAAAATACAGTGGTACCTCGGGTTAAGTACTTAATTCGTTCCGGAGGTCCGTTCTTAACCTGAAACTGTTCTTAACCTGAAGCACCACTTTAGCTAATGGGGCCTCCTGCTGCTGCCGCGCCAGCAGAGCACCATTTCTGTTCTCATCCTGAAGCAAAGTTCTTAACCTGAACCACTATTTTTGGGTTAGCGGAGTCTAACCTGAAGCGTATGTAACCTGAAGTGTATATCAGTGGCGTAGCGTGGGTTGTCAGCACCCGGGGCAAGGCAAGTAAATTGCGCCCCCTAACCCTTGGATTTGCGCCCCCTAACCCTAACCCCCAGATGTTGGGCCCGGTGCGGCCGGCCCCCCCTGCACCCCCCACGCTACGCCACTGGTGTATATAACCCGAGGTACCACTGTAGTGTCTCTTCTATGCATTAAAACAGAAGAAGTAAAATCCTGTTTAATGCCCCAAAGAGGCATTTTGCGATTGCACAATGGAACCCACCAAAAATACATTGTTGTAACTACTAGAACGTTTCTGGAGAGAATTACAAAAGCTGTTGCTTAATGCCAATTTCCCAGCTGCCCTTTTCCACTTTAAATATGATTCATTTATAATTGCTCATAATTCCACTGGGAACAATTCAAACTGTTGCTGCACCTGTTTTATCCAGCTTTTGAGTTTTGAAGACCTGGATGCTTTAGCTGAGATTCCTGTATTCCAGCGGCTTGGACTAGATGACCTTTGGGGTCCCTTCTAACTTTATAATTCTGCGGTTCTATGAAAAAGGAGGTTTCAGGGTGTGGCCCATTCCAATCTGATGTTTGCACTAGTTTGCTCCTGATCACAGCCCAAACTGGCTGTCGCTTTGGCACATTTTTTTTTAATTACCCTCATCACTCCTAGAAACAGTGAGATCCTTGTGTGAGCCAGTTAGATATGGCTACTTTAGAAAGTTGATGAGGGCAAATGAAGAACAAAGTTAGTTTATAAGCAATCAGATTGACTGTTTCTAGGAAGAAGTGGGCTATTGTTGTTCTTGTTTTTCTAATGGTGTAGAAACAGCTGGTGAAGAGGGCTGGAAGTGCATTAAAAATGATACTAGACAGTGGAGCAGTGAAAGGTACCTCTGTACATTGGGGATGGACAGACCTGACAGCTGGGCTCTTTCAGTTGTAACCATAAATGTTGGGATACTGCCAGGGAGATAAAGTCCATCATGGCCCCAAGCCGTCTGCCGGACATCCATCGATCTCCCGTAGGCACGCAGTATCATCGATTAGCGACATGAGTTTCTAGAAAATAGCCCAACATCTAGAGCTCATGCACACTCTGTCAGCAGATAATGCACAGCCAAAAGTTGCACTCAGGAGAGCATTATTTACAAGCTTTATTCAGCGTTGATCAGAACAAAGAAAGACATGAGTGTCTGCGTCAGTGTCTCCGACAGAGAGAGAAAACGAAAGCAATAGGAAACATAAACATCCTGTGAACAGGACATGCGCAGACTCTGTGACTCACAAAGCCTGCTCCCTTTTAAGGTGGAACGGAAATATCCTAACAGGAAGTGCATTAAAAATGATACTAGACAGTGGAGTAGTGAAAGGTATATGTGTACCTCTGTACATTGGGGATGGACAGACCTGACAGCTGGGCTCTTTCAGTTGTAACCATAAATTCAGTTCTCCTTGTTTATACAGCAATTTGTGATTTTTTTAAAAAACAGTCCCAATGAAAATCCATCTGCTTTTCAGCGAAAATTTATCCTAATAATCACATTGTTGCGTGCAGTTTTGCCTAATAAACACAATTTTTCCAAAGCCCGTCCCCTAATGCATTTTTTCCTGTGCTATTCTAACTAACATATGCATTCTCTGCATTGCAAAATTGAGAGGCAGGCAGCTTGCTAAGGATGGCTGTGTTTTGGGTTGCATATCATTTCAGAAAGCCTGAATTTGACAGGTTCGTCTTTAAACACAAACTGAATTGGATTTCTCTCCATCCCTAATGTGGACATGGAGGGGAATGTTGACATTTAGTAGTGGTGGTGACGGCATCTAGCTATAGGGCTACAAACACTTTTGCCCTCTTTTGTGCAAATCCTCCCTTAAATTGGGAGACCCAGGAAGCACTTTGCGGGGAGCAAAATGTTTATGAAATGTACCCCATTCTTTTTTTTGTCTTAGTTCTAATTTGAGCAATGGAACTATTATTATAATTTTTGTTTATGGAAGAGTAGGGAATACAATTTACAGTACAGTGGTACCTCAGGTTAAGAACAGTCCTGCTTACGAACGCTTTGGGTTACGAACTCCACAAACCCAGAAGTAGGTTGCGAACTTTGCCCTGGGATACGAACGCAATCTGCTTCCGGGGCCGCGGGAGGCCTATGTAGGGAATGCACGCCTCAGGTTAAGAACGCTTCGGGTTAAGTACAGACTTCCGGAACGAATTAAGTTCATAACCCGAGGTACCACTGTGTATTGAAAAGCTGGCTGAGCCTTCAAGTGTGATCTGTTTCTCCCCCACTCCCCACCCCTTGGCTAAAATTTTCAAGGATTTTTCTGATTGGTGGTGTTCCGTTCTGCAGTGATACTTAATCACCCTAATGATATATAATTTCTGTCTGTGTCGTAGAACAGAAATTACAAGTGTATATATAAAAGGGGGAAGTGATTTGACCCAGCTTAAGAGAGCGAGATCAGCTTAATAAGTAGCCTTTCAAAAAAATGTACAGACAATGGGCATGTTTCACCAGTGTAAAAGTCCCACGGATTTCATTGGGAAAGATTTAATGCACGAGTTTATCTCACTCCTTGAAATAACACCCCAGTGTTTGTTGGTGCAATGTTGTTAGCCGGAAAGGAGGACAAGCAGGATTTAATGAACTTGGCATCGTATGGGCATGATCCACCACAACATTTCAGACACAAGCCTCTTTGAAATAAATAGAGTTCACTATTACATTGGTCTTATAACACAACCTCCATTCATTTCGAAGTAATTTCTGCCTGCAAAAAGCAGGATCCGGAGGTCAGCCCTTCAAGACTTCTACCTCTCTATCCTCATACTTCCTCGCCCTCCTGTCCCATTTTACACCTTCAAGCGCTGGTCTTTCACAGAGCATTTCTGATTTATTTGTTTAATATATAGAAAGGGACTGTAGTTTTCACAAGAATTCAGCAAGGTGGTACACACCATACAAAATTACAGCAAGGATCAATAAAACTTCAATAAAAGCCTCGGGGGGGGGGGACAGTTGGGGAAAAGAAACGCACTTGCAAAGGACTGTCAGAATAACATAGTTTTCAATAGATGTCTAAAATTTGTAAGCAGGAAGAACAGAAGACCTACCATGTATCATCCCAAAAAGTGAAAGGTGGCTTTCTGCCTTTTGATATGAATGGGTATAAAGTTTATATTGAATGACATTAAGTTGTAAGATACAACTGGGGCACTGTTAGCGGGTGATTCCCTAGGCTGGAAGGATGGGAGATTGACTGCTCTTGATGGGGTTATACTTCCTCTGAAGGAGCAGGTATGTGGCTTGGGGTTACTCCTGGATCCTTTGCTGTCTCTTTAGGCTCAGGTGGCCTCAGAGTGCCTTCCATTAGCTTTGGCTGGTGGCCCATCTGCACCCCAATCTGGACAGGGATAGCTTAACTTCTGTTGTCTATGCTCTGATAACCTCTAGGTTAGATTACTGCAATGCATTCATTACATTTGGGGCTGCCTCTGAAGGCAGATCAGAAACTTCAGTGGGTGCAGAATCCAGCAGCCAGGTTGCTCACTGGGGCAAAATGGTTTGAGCATATAACACTGGCTGCTAATCAGCTTCCAGGCCCAATTCAAAGTGCTGGTTTTGAGCTATAAAGCCTTTAATCTGTGATACCTCAAGGACTGCCTCTCCCCATATGAACTGACCCAGACTTTGCAACCATCTGAGGCTCTGCTTTGTGTGCCCCCTCCAAGAGAGGTCCAGAGGGTGACATTATGAGCACGGGCCTTTTTTGTGGTGGCTCCCCATTTGTGGAATGCTCCCCCCAGGCAGGCTCACCTGGCACCTTCATTACATATCTTTAGGCACCAGGCAAAAACGTTTCTCTGATTAAACAATCTATGGCCTTTTACATAAGTTCGTGGTGTGTGTGTGTGTGTGTGTGTGTGTGTGTGTGTGTGTTATTGGTTTGTTTTTGTTTTGTTATGCCGTTTGTGCCTCATTTTGTATTTTTCTGTGCTTTCTGGATGAAGGGCGGAATACAAATTTAATAATTAATATCAATTGTATGTTACTTTTTATTTCACAGAATAATAGAATCACAAAATTGTAGAGTTGGAAGTGTCATCCAGTCCAACCCCCTGCAATGTTTAGTTTAGGGTATTGCATAGCCTGTGTACCTGACCCCCTCATTTCCCTCGTTCTGAAGGAGGAGGTTTTCAGTCCTTCCAACCTGCGTTGCGCCTTCAAGAGGTCACTGTTAATGGATATGTTTGTTTTGGAGCAGAAGCCTGTCCCTTCAGCTCTGGTTCCTCTGAGGCCACTGCAGAAGCTGAAGATATAGAACCCATGATGTCTGAGCTCCTGCTTTAAATTCCCTACTATGTTTACTTTGCTTCCCACTACCCAGCCAACTAGGGACACGGGTGGCACTGTGGGTTAAACCACAGAGCCTAGGACTTGCTGATCAGAAGGTCAGCGGTTTGAATCCCCGCGACGGGGTGAGCTCCCGTTGCTTGGTCCCTGCTCCTGCTAACCTAGCAGTTTGAAAGCATGTCAAAGTGCAAGTAGATAAATAGGTACCACTCTAGCGGGAAGGTAAACGGCGTTTCCGTGCGCTGCTCTGGTTGGCCAGAAGTGGCTTAGTCATGCTGGCCACATGACCTGGAAGCTGTACGCCGGCTCCCTCGGCCAATAAAGCGAGATGAGCGCCGCAACCCCAGAGTCGGTCACAACTGGACCTAATGGTCAGGGGTCCCTTTACCTTTACCTTTTACCCAACGAAAAGGAATAAGGGATGTGAGTGGTCCACCATCCTATAGGAGCAGGCCCAGTGCCGGATTTATGTATAAGCTAAATAAGCCATAGCTTAGGGCCCCACTCTCTTGGGGACCCCATTTTTTTAAAAACTAAACTAAACTAAACTAAACTAAACTAAACTAAACTAAACTAAACTAAACTGGATGTACATTTCCAAAATATAAGATAAAAAACAAATAAAATAAAACACATACAGCAACAGTGTTTTGTGTTGTGTAGGCTCCTATGATGTAAGTAATGGGCCCTGCCTGCACGCTAAAATATCACTGGTTTGCTCATTTCTATATATAGGGTGCCTACATTCTGCATGCTCAAATGGCTTTAGATACCTATTAGGTCCATAAATTACCATATAGCATATATTCCACACACAAAACAGCAACAATTTGTTGTTGACAAAGGACTGCTGGACATATAAAGGGCCCCATTACCTTCAGTAGCTTAGGGTCTCATCAAACTTAAATTTGGCCCTGAGTGGGCCTCTTCCCAATTCTCCCTGATCCTGTTTGGGGTCCTCCTCTACTGGGGAAGTCTCATTTGATTCTAGCTCTGGGAACAATGAGGTCTGGTTTATTCCAGTGGCGCTGGACCTTTCCAAAATAGTTGGATCATCACAGGTTGAGTTCACATGGCATTATAGTGACATGCAATCAGCTGAGTCTACTGTGTGCAGGCTTGCCCCCTCCCAACCCCAAACACTGGACACATCTCTTGCTTAGCATGGGACAAGGCAGCTACAGCCTTGTAATCCTGTCACCTACTCCCTCCTCTCCACTGCTGGCCCTAGTAAGGCCTCCAGCTGTGAGAGCTAAGGGTGAACAAGAAGTCTGCAGAGGGAATGGGCAGGAACGGTTATGCGGCTGCCTTCTTTCCTGTTTTAGCCAGAGACTTAATGGGCTTTGTCCAGTGTCCAGGCTGTGAGGTGTCTACGTGGCAACCCCAACTGTGTGTTCATATATAGCTTCCAGTTGTGAGTGTTTCTACTGTACAACCCCATGCAAAGTTTCTGAAATCTACCAGAAATCCCGAAACAGCAGCACTTCTCTCTTCTGAAGTTATGGAGAGTTTTGCAAAGTCTTTCTTTTCTTTTCCTTTTACAACCGCCTTTAGCATAAGCTTTTTATAGTCTGCGGGTAGGTCTCTATGCACCCCCGTTTTTTATTGCTGTCTGGGAACATCTGAGATGCTATGGATTTTTTTTTATTTTTTTTTTTGCAAAATTGCTTTAGATCTTTAGTAGCCAGGATTGACTCTTAGCAAAGTAATGGTATGTGGTTGGCTGTATGGCTTGCCTCTTGAGAGACCACAGTAACATTGGGGTTATAACCTGAATAATTTACAGAAAATAGATGGCTCTTAAAACATCCCCTTCTTCCTTAGAACGGTTTATTGGAAACATACTTCAGCTGGAATGAGAATAAGAGATTCCCAGGAAAAGGATCTATAGGGGTTGGGTTCTTCATTATGCCGAAAGCCTGGACTGTATCGTATGGATGTCTAGACGGTTCCACTTGAAGAGGGCATTGATTTTCCTCACTTTTCGGGCAGGGCTTTTATTTTATCTATATCCTGACCCCTTCTGCCTCTTCCTTCGTGGGAGCGGGAAGGCTTAACGATTGAGCAGAGGGCTTCTCTTCTGAGCATGAATCATGTGCGGCTCCTCAAAGGCAAACTCTGCAACAGTGTGGCTGCAACAAAGGTGTGTTTATGGGTTGTTGTCGGGGCGGCAGAAGCTGGGGCGTGGGGTGTGTGTGGAGTACTTTAGTACACTGCAGCAATATTTCTTGCAAAACTGTGACATAACTCCAGGTTGAAGTGATTATGTTTGCAGCCCCATGTGCATGTTGTTACTTTGGAGTAAGCCCCTCTTGAATTTGGCAGGATTTGCTCTTCAAGTAAACATGGATGGGATCAGGCAGTAAGGGATTTGAAAAGTTACGTGCCGTTTGTCTGGAAAAGAGAAAAATGATTTCTTTGCACGCGGAGTTGTTAACTGAGTTTGTACCGGGGAAAAGATGAATGCGAGTATAAAATGACACTTTTTTTTGGTTTTTATTTTTTGTTATTAGGTGAATGGGGGAACCCAAAGAATAAGAGATACAGAAGGGTTAGAAATTCTCTCTTTTTCAGTGCTACCTCTTATTTTTGGTATAGAATAAGCCAGTTACACACAACTCAGGTAGAAAGAGAAATTACTTGGAGCTACGGTGACCAGGTTTAAAGATAAAATAAAAAAATTCCTTCCAGTAGCACCTTAAAGACCAACTAAGTTAGTTCTTGGTATGAGCTTTCGTGTGCATGCACACTTCTTCAGATACACTGAAACAGAAGTTGCCAGATCCTTCTATATAGTGAGAAGGTGGGGAGGGGTATTACTCAGAAGGGTGGTGGGAATGGGAGATTGGCAGATAGCTGAGATGAGCCTGTTGACGACTCTTAACGACTGCAATAGGTCTTACAGGAAAAGGCAGGGGGTGAGAAGGTGAAAAATGGCTTAGTCATGTATAATGAGATAAGAATCCAATGTCTCTGTTCAGACCAGGCCTCTCTCACACACAGAGATGCTGTTGCTGTTGCTGTCTCATAAAAACATGGAGCACAGCTACCCCACTCTCATTACTTAGAAAGTACCATAACATTTTGCCCCATGACTTTCTTTGTAGGAGGGCTGGTTACGTATTTTTGTTAAAAAAAGAAAGAATAAATTTTTGAACTCCCGCTCAGTGGCACCACTGGAAGCCGCCATGGGTTCTGTGGTGCCCACGAGTGCTGCGTTGGTGACCCCTGTTCTATAAGCGCGACTCATAGAAGGACTGCGTTCACAGGTAACAAAGGGTAAAGCTGGTCATACTATTTTAGCAGTGCTATCCTATACATGTCTGTTCAGAAGTTATGGGGCTCAATTGCGAACTCATTCAGGCTTACTTAGCTCAATGCATGTATAGAATTTCACTGCAAGTGTAGTAGCAGTGATTTGAGCATATTCTGGGTTACTTTTTCAGCTTCAGGAATGTTTTTATAAGGAAGTGAATGAACGTATGTTCAAATCACTTAGGTTGTTATATCTGCCTTAACTTGTAATGCCCAAATGTGAAAAAACCCCTATCTATCTATGATCTATTTAGCTATGTCTCATCCATACACACACACACCTAAAAAACTTTGCAATGAATTTTCTTATATCCGCCAAGAAGATACCAAGCTCTTTATTTTATTTTAATTTCATTTCCAACCCACCTCTCTCCAGTGAGAACTCATGGCAAGCAACAAATCCCATAAAAACAGTTTAAATAATCAAAACCAGCACTTGCCCACCCCCCTTTTATTTGAGTATTCTTTACAACTTAGTGCAAAATGTCTCTTCCACATTCAGAGATGCACTAGTCAATAAAAGCATTCTGCATTCTGCACACATGGGGACGTTCCTGGCTTTCACAGAGAAGTCCCTCACCTTCAGCCTGAAAAATCACTGCAATGTACAAAGGAGGCACAATCACACCATCACATTTGCTGCATGTGTGACATGTTCTTGCCTGCCACTGCAAATTTCCACTCCTCCAACCCACACAGTTGTTCCACGCACACTATGTTCTTGCCTGACACCACATATATCCACTCCCCTTAACCACAGACTACCGAAACAACTGTACAATATTTTTAAAAAAGCAATACTGCACATTAGGTACCATATTTCTCGCTCTATAAGACGCACCAGACCACAAGACGCACCTAGTTTTTGGAGGAGGAAAACAAGAAAAAAATATATTCTGAATCTCAGAAGCCAGAACAGCAAGAGGGATCACTGCGCAGTGAAATCAGCAATCCCTCTTGCTGGTCTGGCTTCTGGGATAGCTGCGCAGCCTGCATTCGCTCCATAAGACGCACACACATTTCCCCTTACTTTTTAGGAGGGGAAAAGTGAGTCTTATAGAGCAAAAAATACGGTATTTCCAACTGCATATTTTATAATGGGGAAAAGTAACTAGATGCCTATGATTATACAATGGTGGCAACAGCCACCATTAATTTTGCCTACTGGAATGATGACTGGCTAGACCGTACATACTTTGCCATGTTAAAAAGTGGCAACCCTTTCTCCAGTCCAAGATACCTAAATATGTGAACAGGAAAGTCGCACACCCTTACATTGTATCATAAATGTTGTTCAGAGTACTGGCTGCTGTCATGGGGCAGCTATCACGCCACATATTTCATGAGAGAGAGAAAGAGTTGTAAAAAGCTGTGATTTCCCATATTCTGTTCCTTTGCTCTGCCCTGTGTTCCAGTTCTGCCACAACTAGCCAAATTTCTAAAAATGAATTCTGGAACCGGAGTCTGTGTGGTTTGCTGCACGTTTCAGTTCACTCGGACTTACTCATTTGCTGTCTATTGTTCCCAGAGGGCAGGCCTATAACCAGTAGGAGGAAACTGCAGGGAAGTAGATTTTAACTTAAACATTAGGAAAAGCTTCCTAGTGGAAAGAGGAATCCGATTGCCTGGGGAGGTGTCAGGACTCTCACTTGCTGGAGGCATTTAAGCAGAGGCTGGGTGGTTGTTTTTCATCCATCCAAGGGGAAGGGCTGTAGCTCAGGGCTGGAGCATCTGCTGTGCATGTAGACGGCTCCAAGTACAGTCCCCAGCACCTTGAGGTAGGGCCAGGAGAGACTTCTGCCTGGTGACCCACTGTCCTTCATAGTGAGATAGATAAACCCATGGTCTGATTCAGCTTCCCACATCTCTAGGTCTGCTGCAGTTCAGGGGTGGCTAACCCACAGCCCTTCAAATAAAAGGTTGCTGGATTCCAGCTCCCATCAGCCCCAGTCAGTGATTATGGGAGTTGGAGTCCTACAGTGTTTGGAAAGCACAGATTTGACATCGCTGCAGTAGTTGCGTCCTGCACTGCAGATCCCTAATTGAACTGGTGTGTGTGTTGGACTACAGAACCTTGAAGGTCTTTTACAATGCTGTAATTCTTTGATTTGAATTTCTTCCCATCTCTAAATCATAGTGTGTTTGTGCACATTAATAATAAACACTGTGAGGAAGCAATATCAGTGTGGTTGTGTCTGATTCCTTTTGTGTAGTGTCTTAACTGATGCACACATAGACTTCTGTGCGTTGGAAAAGAACCTTGATATGACCATACTGTGATCACATCAAGCTCGCTTGTTTTGTGGTGGTGTTTCAGTGAGTACAAGCACTTTAGTAATTTGTGTGTGGGAAGAATATATGAATGAACTGAAAGCTGCTGCAATGCTATGTGTGATCCGCATAACATTCAGAAATACTCCTTCCCTGGGAAAAAAAAGGAGAATTCCTGATACTTCCCCTTTGGAAACAACAACAATAAGAAGTAATTCAGAATTTTTTGGAAGCGTCCTTAATTAAAATGCCCGTTTTCCAGACCTTTCTAATTACAGTGCTTTGATTTGGAAACAGATGACAGCTTTCCCTACCTCCCCCAAGAACTGAAGGCAATTTGAAAGAGGGTTGCTGTTTCATCCTGCTTGCACCTATGGTAAATGGGCTTTGCAGATTGTTGTTTTTTTTAAAAAAAAACATTTCTAAAACCTGTAGTACCTCTTTGATCAGGACTAGCAATGGGACGAACTAGATGAAATATATGAGCACAGAATGCCTCCTTCGAAGAACTTCCAAGTCTCTTATAGACTGAGTGTCTCCAACTGTCTGTACATACCAAAATTACATCACTCTTGCAGTGGAGATCCTGCTATATAAGAGGCGCATTATAAAAGCACTGTCTTCAGCCAATGGACTCTAGGACTTAGAATTCTTAGGTGTTCTCCTGCATTAAGCAGCCACCAGCAGCGAACCACATAAGGGATGCTACATATTTGTTTTCTCCTTAACCCTCTATGTTTCTCCCACGTCCATTTCCTAGCTGTGAATCGGCTTTGAGAAACTATGAGTGATTTAGGCGAGGTGGGGGGAAAAAACTGCATTGCACACCGCAGTACTCTAGCAAAATGTGTACTTGGGAAGCGTGCTTCTAATAATGAGCTTTACAACCCCAAAGCTATTGTTTTGGCAGCGCACTGATAGTCCTTTGATGGATGGGCCCAATAGTTGTGTGCATTGTGCTTACTCAGAATTTGCAAACACAAACTGAGTATTTTTTTTTTTTAAGCAGAGATAACACAAGAGGGAGAGGGAGAGAGAGAGAGAGCGCGAGAAAGAAAAAGAGAGAGACTTGGCAGAGAAAGCCTTTTTTGGGTTATACTGAAAGAGCCGATCAGAATTGTAGAAACAGAGATGATATGCAATGCTTCCTGGTCCCTCGTACGTGTTTGTGGCTCTCCTCTTCACCGTTCAGAACAGACTGCTTAGAGGATATTTCTGATTGCAAGCTGGACAATGCAGCAATCAAGCTGGAGAAGCCACCTGGAAGTTTTGCTTGAGATGCTTTCTAACGGGGCTTCGGATCCCTGGGAGAATCATGCCTGCCTGTAAGCGATGTGGAGGAGGACTCGAGTTTCTTCTGCGGGGCCTGTCAGGAAGGGAGGGGGGGCAAAAAACGGCAGCCAGCTCTGTAGATTCAAGCCTGTGCATGCTCCTCTTCTATTTCTTGTAAAAGCCTTGCTGATTTGCTTGAGGATTTCCACGTACTCCTGGAGAGCTTATCGGAATGGATTGTCTGTGCATTGTCACTACTAAGGTAGGAACTGGAAAATGTTGCCGTTTGCTTGTCTTTCATTCCCCGCCTGTGATTAAACAGACGGAAGATGTTCTCAGGCTCAGGTTGCGAGATGAAGTGATAACTAAGCCTGGCTTCAGCCGGTATTCAATTCCCCTGACATGACTGTTAAGCTCTATCTATGTTCTGATATACCTCTTTTCTAAACAATGTATTAATTGCCTTTAACCAGAAAGAGGCCTGCATAGTGTGTGTGTGTGTCTTTCTCTTTGTGTGTTTTAATCTTAGATTTTGTTTGCATCTATTAATAACTCAGGTACTAGAGGACATGCAGAAAAAATAGCCTCTATGCACACATCACTGCAGATTTTAATGAAAATGAGTTCGCTGCGGTTCACCAGTTGTTGCTTTTTGAAACTCTGAGCATTTCATACACTTTTGCCTTAAAAGCCAATCATGTGAAGTTTTGATAAGGACAGGGTTTCTGATTGGAGAATCCAAGTTTGCATTAGGTTAGCCATGATGGCACAGTGGACCCTCCATATTTAGGGGCAGTTTACCTCTGGGGAACAAAGCAACACTCAGTTTGCAAGCATCCTGGAGGGATCTGGCTGGCAGTTCTTGGCAGCAGAATGTTAGTCTAAAGATGGACATTTGGCCTAACCTGGGCTCTTCTTGATCTTTCTAATATGTTGTAAACCACTCTGGGATGAAGGGTGGAATATGAATTTAATTATTATTAATAATAATATATGCATGTTAAATAGGACATTAACCTCTCTCTGTGTGTGCAAAAAATGTTTCACATGGTTCATTGCAACTATGCTTATGTCAGACCAAGCTCCTTTTTAAGTTGGAGGTGAAGCAAGGCAAAGCAGGAGGAGAAGAAAGCTGAAGGAGAAGTGGGTATGCAGCCATGCTAATGAATAGAATCGCAGAACCGTAGAGTTGGAAGGGGCCCTGAGGGTCATCTAGTCCAACCCCCTGCAGTGGAGGAATCTCAGTGAGCAGAGTCCCCCAAATGGTTCAGAAGAGTGATGCGACCTGACCTGGAACATTTTGCAAGGGACCATGCGTAGCATCTCATCCTTTCTGCTGTTGTTTCCCCTGTGTTAAATGGTAGATTGTAAACTCATTGGGCCAGGAGCCTGTTCCTTTGTACTCTGCAGCACTGTGCACACTGATTACGTAATACGAACATAGAAAGCTGCCTTAAACTGGATCAAACTACTGGTCCATCTAGCTCAATGCTGTCTGCACTGAGTGATTAGCAGCTTTCCAGGGTTTCACACAGGAGACATTCCCACGAGTCCTGCCTCTGGAGATGCCAGGAACTGATCCTAGCTCCTTCTACGCAGATGATGGACCATTGAGCTACAGCTCTTCCCCAGTCATCATCGCGTAATCTGTCCTGACCTTTCGTTGGCCGCCAGTGGGTGATGATGCACAAGCCAAATCCTTGCTGGACACCCCATGTTCAGAAGACACAACAGCCTCAAATCCCACCAACCTGCAAGTCGCTTCCTTTGTTCCAGCCCCTATAGCCAGGATACTAAGATGGGGGCATGAATGGGGAGTTGGAGTAGCTTGTGCAACCAGAGTTCCGCTTGCCGTTCTACCCCTAGCACTAGTAAAGGTAAAGGGACCCTGACCATTAGGTCCAGTCGTGTCCGACTCTGGGGTTGCGATGCTCATCTCGCTTTATTGGGCGAGGGAGCTGGAGTACAGCTTCCGGGTCATGTGGCCAGCATGACTAAGCCGCTTCTGGCGAACCAGAGCAGCGCACGGAACACGTTTACCTTCCCGCTGGAGTGGTACCTATTTATCTACTTAAACTTTGTGCTTTCGAACTGCTAGGTTGGCAGGAGCAGGGACTGAGCCACGGTAGCTCACCCGGTCGCCGGGATTCGAACTGCCAACCTTCTGATCGGCAAGTCCTAGGCTCTTTGGTTTAACCCACAGCGCCACCCACGTCTCCCTAGCACTACACAGCGTCAAAGAGGCAAGTCTTCTTCAAAGCTGAGCAGTGGCTAATCTCTTTTGCAGTGGGAGCTGCTGCAGAGAAGAAGGAAGAACACACACACACCCAAACTCAGCAAGCAAAGCTGTGGCTGGGTGTGCTGCTTTAGTTATCAGATTATATAATGTACCTTTTTGCACTTGGCAATTTCAGAAATGGAAGGAGTCCAGTGACATTGGTCTCTAAATAGTATGATGGTGCAATTGCGGCCGCCTTTAAGTGACAGATGTAAAGCAGGGAAGGCAAGATGCCAAGAAAGGGATGGTGACATGATAATAATTGGAAAGCTGGCCTCATGTTGCAGGTTGGAGTATTGGAAAGGTAGAAGGCTGTTGTACTTGGTCACTCACTGAGGTATTCACAGACCCACAAGAATTTTCTTACCATTGCCACTTGGTTGCCGCAGAAGAGGTGACGCAAGTCTTGTCAATAAACTCTTGTGGGAGGTAAATTATGGAGAGTTAGCGTCCTCTACCGTTTGTGTACTTTGTTGATTGTGTCTCATTTGTGTGTGGGTTGGTCATTCCCTTCCCCTCCATTTGCAGTCCTTCATCTTCACTGATTCAGAGAGAGGTGTAGTTACAGGTAGGTAGCCGTGTTGGTCTGCCGTAGTCGAAACAAAATAAAAAAAATTCCTTCCAGTAGCACCTAAGAGACCAACTAAGTTTTTATTAGTTATTTCAGTGTATCTGAAGAAGTGTGCCTGCACACGAAAGCTCATGCCAATAACTAACTTAGTTGGTCTCTGAGGTGCTACTGGAAGGATTTTTTTTATTTTGTTCAGAGAGAGGTGGTGTGGCACAGTGGCTAAGAGACTGGGCTCCAGATCAGGAAGTCTATGGTTTGAATATCACTTCTGCCATAAACTCACTATTTATTTATTTATTTATTTAAATAATATTTTATTAGGTTTTATCAATAGAAAAGTTTAGAAAAATACAAAAACGAAAAAGATACAAGATTACAAAATACAAAAATACAGACATTAAACACAAAAAAGAAAAAAAACACATATAAAAGAAAAACAAAAATTCCCTCTTTCTTAATTTCTCATCTTTAGTTAACTTATTTTCCTGACTTCCTCACGTCTCCCATTTTTGTATCTCTTTTAAAAATTGGTTCAGCAAATTCATGTCCTATTAGTTTATCTATTTTATTTAAGATATTCATACAGTGGCGTAGCGTGGGTTGTCAGCACCCGGGGCAAGGCAAGTAATTTGCGCCCCCTAACCCATGGATTTGCGCCCCCTAACCCCCAGATGTTGCGCCTGGTGCGGCTGGCCCCCCCTGCACCCCCACGCTACACCACTGTATTCATACACCACCTCTGAGTGCAAAAAAGCTCCCTCAAGGCGACTCCCATAAAGCACTAATACAGAATACAATAATATTGCCAATAAAGAAAGAATTAATAAGCCAGAATTATAATACAGTGGTACCTCTGGTTAAGAACTTAATTTGTTCCAGAGGTCCATTCTTAACCTGAAACTGTTCTTAACCTGAGGTAACACTTTAGCTAATGGGGCCTCCCGCTTCCACTGCACCACCGCTGCACGATTTCCGTTCTCATCCTGAGGTAAAGTTCTCAACCCGAGGTACCACTTCTGGGTTAGCGGAGTCTGTAACCTGAAGTGTCTGTAACCCGAGGTACCACTGTAAAGCAAACACTGAGCCCAAAATTAACACAAATTTAACCAAAGCAAGCTTTAGTAGTTTGTTAAGGGGGTTGAGGGTTGTTAAGAGAGACCCACCAATTCCGTTAACTGAGCTACAGTTCCCAGAATGGTTTTACAATCAACCCCTCTTGCTAGGGTTTTCCAGGAATTCTAGTTTTGTAAGGGCAAAAGGCGGTCTACTAACACCTCTCAGCATCCTGAAAAACCTACAGTTCCCAGAATTCCTTGGGTTGTTATTTATTTCACCAGTTTATATGCTGCTTGCACTGTAGGCTCTAAGCAGTGTACAGCAAGACTAAAAAGACACAGTAAATATAAAATCAGTTAAAACTAATCATAAAATCGGCAATATTACCTGCTGCAATAAGATCTTCATTGGCGCTGCAAGTTCCGCTGTGGTTCCAGCTTGAAAATGCTTGTAAAGTGCTTTGAGCCCCTGAAAGCCCTATACAGTATAGATATTAAAAATAATTATTTTGTTACCTTAATGAGAAGCGACTTGCCGAATAGGGTGGAGCTGCTAGGCTACCTTCCCAGCAGGTGGGGTACTGTTGCTCCAACATCTGAAGGGCACCTGGTTGGTAGTGGGTGGACCAATGGCATGACTCAGCATAAGGCGGCTTTCTGACTGATGGTGACAGACCTATCCTCCATTAGTATGAAAAGCTAAGGGCCCAAGGTGGCACAATATTATTCATGCAATTGCCAATTGCATGGAAGATTTTTTAAAAGTAGATTGCAAGTGGGACTCCCAATCTGCATTGCCTCCGCTCCAAGGTGCTGGATAGGGGGATTTAACCCTGAAATCCAAATGCAAATCGGGGGGGGGGGAGGGGAGGGACTGTACCTGTTACGTACAATGGGGGGAAAGCTCACATTGAAGCCAATGAGAGCTCCCTATCCTGTACAGTGCGTTTAGTAGGCTCTGGGGACCTGATCAGGACTAAAGGATGAAGGACCACTTACTCCTGGGTCAGGTCTCCTGTGCCTGCAATTTACTTTGAAAAATATATCCACAAAGCTGTTAATTGCATGAATGGCATCTTGTCTAGTTTGGCCCAACTGGTGACCACCACATACTTTGGAGCGGTGAATTCCCCATGTCAGTTGCACAATTAGGAATCTATGCCCTGAACTTACTGCCAAAGAGTCAGAAGGATGAAGATTCAGAACTAGTAATTGGCAAGGCACTTAGGGAGCAACCCCATAGCAAGCTCTGCTGGGATGAATGGGTTAGGATCCAGCGGTTCTCCATCTGAGCCGAGAGTTTCTCAGCAGGCTATGCCGGCTTGTCTTTGGATGACCCAACTGGATGTGCCAAGACTGCTGCATCTTAAGCCTGCATAAGCCCCGGAAAGGGTGTGTTCTTGGGGGCAGGACCAGAGAAGGGGAACTTAGGATGGATCATATGCCCATTCAGTTTGGTCATGTGACCTGGCAACCTAGTGAAAGTTAAGCTGCCCCAAAGGGTGGTTACAGGTAGGTAGCCATGTTGGTCTGCAGTAGTCGAAACAAAACAAAACAAAACAAATTCCTTCCAACTAAGTTTGTTATTGGTATGAGCTTTCGTGTGCATGCACACATCTGAAGAAGTGTGCATGCACGCGAAAGCTCATACCAATAACAAACTTAGTTGGTCTCTAAGGTGTTACTTGAAGGCATTTTTTTTGTTTTGTTTCGCCAAAGGGTGGTGTAACTCAAACACTATTCGTTGGCCAGGCTTATCCTGGCTCAGCCAGCAGTAGCCCCGCTGCTGAACCAAATTTGGATCTGGTGTAACTTTATATCAGTTGAGCTTAGGCTGGATGGCTTTATCCCAATTTCTTGTGCATAGGATTGCTTCCCAAGTTCTAAAAATCTTGTTGGCAGCTGTCTGTTTTGGGGGACAATGGAAGATTGCACCTTTGGGGGTAAAGTCAAACCGCTGGACAGCTACAACACCTGCAATGGCTGTAGAAACCGATGCAGGAGATACATGTTTATTGCAGGTGGGGCAGATGAAGGTGTCTTGCTGCTACAGTTACCAAAGAGGTCATTGGGACAGCTCCATTGTGGCTGCCTCCAGCGTTGGAGGTAGTATGCCTCTGAATACCCATCGCTGAGGCTCACAAATGGGGGGAGGGCTATTGTGCTCATGTCCTGCTTGTGGGATCCGATTGCTTGCTGTGAGAACTGAGGACTGGACTGGACTGCCCATGGGATGAGTGAGCAATTTGATCCAGTTTTGCATGTAAAGACAAGCCAAAACCCAGCCATCCTTTGAAGTTCAGCCTTCTCTGAATTTTGCAATGCAGTTCTCCAGCCAAGTAATGTGTGCAAGAATGCATATACTGAGGTAAGGTATCCACAGAAATGCTGAAACTAGTGACTATAACATTAAAAAATGCATTACTTTAGGGGAAGCTGGTTTGCAAAAATGTGCGTATTAGGCTGTAAATATGTGATTAGGAGAAATTCGTATTAAATGCCGGTGAATTTTCGCAAGGACTTCTTCATTTAATTGTAAACTGAGGTGGAAATGTGTGGAATTGAACGTAAAAATGGAAAAATGAGGAAAGGAGAGAAATCTAAATTGACAGATTTGCTGGATGGCCCTTTAGCATCATCCAACAGGGCTCTTCTCCTATTCTTATGGCACTTGGGAGAATTGAGTTCAGCGTTAGAATATACAATGCAGAGATTACACAGCTGTATATGGCTGTACCTAGCATATGTTGGGGAGAATGTGGCAGTTCCTGTGTCACTGGAGCAACCCACCGGAGCAGTCTTAACATGAGTATGGGATGTCAGTACTTGTACCCATTAATTATGCATACAGCTCAGAGGTCAATCAGTAAACAACTGCTATGGGCATGTGAGAGTAAATCCAGATTCCTCTGAAGATGATGATGGTGGCGGTGGCGGCAGCAGCAGCAAAATGTTCAGGTTCAAGTCATTCTGTGCAGTGGAATTCATCTTTGCAATATAAATGAAGTAAGTGCCAGGGACAGCTCCACTTTTGCATTGATGTACTTTCTAGAACCTTAAAATTCATGCTCAGGAGCCGCAGATGCTCTTCGCCTGGAGCATTTGAGATTGAGATCAACGTCCTTGGCGTCAGAGAAGTAAGCAACATCTGTTATATTTGCAAATGTTAGATGTATGTGTACTAGGCTGGGCCTGAATTCTATAAAGCTCTGAAGTAAGTGACGTGCGCTGCTCATTCACATCCCCCCTCTGAACTTTGTACAAATAAATTAGCATTGGGTATTGCGGCTAAGATTTAGCTGTTTCCAGTTGTATTTAAAGTGTGTATGTGTGTGGTTAGTTTAGTTTATTAACTGCATTTATTTCTTCAGTTTAGACTTTAGGGGAAGAGTAATAAGAGAAAAGGGATTCCTTAGGTTGAGTTCTATCCATGCAAGTAAATTATTGATTATTGCATCTTCATTATTTATATAGCACAGAAAACGTTGATACTAAGTTCTGCGTGCAAAACTGAAACAACCAGCCATGCTGGAAAACTCACAATCTACTTGATGTGAGCCAAGAAGCAGAAGAAATGGTGGAGCAATCATGTGACAAAGGAATTTAAAATATTTAGCATTCATATAGAACAGGGATCATGAGGTAGTGCTTTTTAGAGGTCATTGGACTCCACTTCCCATCAGCCCCAGCCATCACGGCAAATGGTCAGAGATGATGGGAGTGGCAGTCCAGCGTTTGGAGGCCACCACATTCGCTACCCTGATATAGAACTTCCTAATGTTCAAAGCATCCCATGCACAATCTATCTTTATATACTGCCGTCAGTGTTCATGGCATTCTACAAAGTATGACAGGTCCCTGTTCCAAGGGCCTTAAAGTCTAAAATAGACACAACACGGGAAGGGAAGGGGGAGGAGGCATGGGCAGGCAGCAGGGGAATGTGTTGTTGTTGTTGTTTTAATTCCACCTACTTTGCTAAGTTGTGTATTTATTACCTGCCCTTCACCCAAAGGTCTCAGGGTGAGTCAAAGCATTAAAACACTGTGCTAAAAACAATTTAAAAGAACTGTCAAGCACAGAAATAAGGTGAGCCCTAAAAACATAGAGTGTTGAGAGCCAGGGTAAAAAAAGTGCATCTTCAGCATTCTGCAGAAGCTGTATAACGAGGGTTCCAGATGTACCTCTGTGGAAAGGAAGTTCCATAGCTTAGGGGCTGCAAAAGAGAATGTCCTCTACTGGGCCGCCACCCCTGGGGCTCCAAGGGCGGTGGAATGGACCAAGAGGACCCCCTCTGCTGATCTCAGCACTTGAGGATCTGTAGGGAAGGAGGCAGTCTTTCAGATATTTGGGGCCTGAGTCATGTAGGGCTTTGAACAATAGCTGGAGGAATTTGAATTGAGCCCAGAAACGAACTGGCAACCAGTGCTGCTGTTTTAAAACAGGGCTTCTTTTATGGGATCTAAATGGAACCCCAGCCAGTAATCTGGCTGCTGTGTTTTGACCAACTGAAGTTGGTCAAGGTCAGCCCTATGTAGAGCGCATTGCACCAATCCAATCTGGAAGCTAACAGAACACAGAGTACATGGGGTTGTACCTACTTTGGATCAGAGTGATGATTCGAAGTTGGAGCTTATATGTGGAAGGGCTGTAGTCAGGTCTGGTACCAGATTATGGGAGGCCCCCCAGCAAGGTATTCTCTGAGCTCCCCAACTGAGGTGTTGTGGAATGGCAGGGACGCCAGGGCTGTCAGGATGAGGAGGACCCAGAGAAGGGCACCATCAGCTACTGGGGGCCCTCAGGACTCAGGTCAGGAGACCTCAGCGCTCCTGTGGAACATGAGGATTCTCCAGATGGGCTGGGGGACTAGGGCCAGCAGACGAGCAGGAAGACAGCATGGAATATATAACTGAAGTGGGCACCATACTCTTTCTCCCAAAAGCCTCTGGATTCAAACACAGTGTTTCTACTTTGGTAGGCAGCAGATGCATTTCTGTGTGTGTTTGAAGGGGGAATATGGCTACTCAGTTTTTCCTTTCAGCAATGGGGCATTAAAATGGAAATAGAAATCCTGACTTCTCCCAGTGTGCGCCCTTCTAGAGCTTGTGGACCCTGGTTTATAAATCATGGTAAGAGCACATGCATTGCACACAAATACAAAGGGGAAAAAACAACACAGCACAGTATATCTGGAAGAGACCTAAATCAGATAAGGAGAGTACTTTTATACCAAAACAAGAGCCGCAAGTCCCGTAAGGCTTCCATTTTGGGGAAGTTCTGCAACATCCATGTCAAGAATTCCTGAGAGTTGAACCCTTTCAGTTTATTATCCCAGTTCTCAAATTCAAGGAAGTACTTGGGTCTTAGCCTTAAGTGCAGTCGCTGCTGACATGCTATCTGCCCTTTTCCAAACGATTTCACCGGCTTCCAATTTGATCCCTGAACCCGACATGTTTTAGCACGTTAACACCGAAATCCCCAAACAAGCCTACATGCAATATCTGCAGATTAATTAAAAGGAGTCCGTTTCCTTCATAAAGTTTTTCGATTTTTAATGAGTTGTCCTCATCAAATGAAGGAGATGAGAGTGAGGAGTTCAAAATTCAATTATAAAAAGGACCACTGTGATAAGAGAGTTAAATCAGGCAGAAGGTTCGCAATTACACATGAGCAATCCCATTAGGGTTCAGAGTACACATGCAAGGCCAGTGCCTCAGCTGCTATATGTTGGCATAGCTCTATGAAGCTGTGGGAGCTTTGCTGATTTCCACAGTAGTGTAGATAATATTGCACTGGAGAACATAAACAGTATTTAGTATCATATATCATCTCCATTCCTTAGCAGCAAAAGGTGTTCAAGTGCGGTCAAAATACATCTTCTGACTTCCTCTATTCTGAAACAGCAAATAATTGTTTTTGGAATGACCAAATGTTTTCCATGTAGAAGGTCTCAAGTTCTGTCCTGACATCTCCTGGTATAGGGCTGGTAAAGATCCGTGTCTGAAACCCTGGAAAGCCCTTGCCAGTCAGTGCAGAGTAGATAAACCAATGCTCTCAGTCCATATAATGCAGCTTTCTAGGTTTAGCCTTGTAGCACCTTAAAGACCATTTGATTTATTATGGCATTAGCTTTTGTGGACTAGCGTCCACTTCATCAGATGGTTGGTGGTTACCTACTTCATCATTTGACAAAAACTGGTGCCTTTCATGATGACAATTTACAGAATGGACTCTAGTCTATGAAAACTTGTGCTCTTTTACACCTACATGCACCTTAAAGACTAATTCAGGGTGCCAAAAGACTCTGTTTTTTTTTTGTGGCAACAGACTAACAAGACTACCTTTCTAAAAATTGCCTCCATCCTGAGATCCTTGTGGCCAGCTTATCATTGATGCACCAGAAACCTGCATGGATTCATGCTGTGTGTTTTGAATGATAAATGCAGAGAAAACATGGATTCTTATGGCCACATATTCTTCAGAAAATTGATGGGGGCAATTCATTCATGGTAGAAATGTAGAAATGTACATGTGTTGTTGAATTGTTCAAAAAGCTGCAGTTATGACATGATATCATGCAGGCACCTGGAATAACCCTAGTATCTGAGCATAACATAAACCGCAATCCTATTCATGCTTCTTTGGGAGTAATTGAGCTCAGTGGGGCATACTTCTAAGAAAGAATGTGCAAGAGAGGTTTTTTTGGGGTGTGTGTGTGTAAAATTGAATGTAATCTGCACAGTTATTGCTTAAAGCATAGGGCATGATGGTTTAATCCACTGGGGAAATCAATTATCTGTAGCCCCTGAGCACTTCAGGACATGACTCTCACCAAATCTCCTCTTCTCTCAATTTTCATGCCATGGTACTTGGGCTGCTGTTCAGAACATGTTCCTAGGACCACCACTTCCTTTCATGGTTGTTGCTCAACTGTTGTTAATGGTCATATTCAATAAATATAGCATGTATTGCTATCTTCTTACTCTGCACTGGATAGAGGTTCCCAATTAGCTAAGTACTGCAACCCCCCTGTTTTTCAAGTCAAGCCATGGACCCCCTACTTTTGAAATTTTTGATATCTCTATGGTAGTTTTTGCTATGTGAATGGTGCCACACACCACTAATTGGGAACTACAGAGGTAGAGTATTTCACTCTGGGTCCCATAGCTACCCCATGTCTATCCCCTTTCCATTGTGTACGCATTGAACTTACCATTTTTGCTTCCTTGATTTGCCCCACTTCTAGGAACTTCAACATTTGATATGAAGTGGACCCCCTGCAACCACAGTCACTGAGACAACCACTGTTTGTCTGCCATTGTCACCACATCCAGGACCATGGACAGTTCTCATTGCTGTTCCTCATGTTGCCACCAAGTCTTAGGGTGGAGCCGCACAACACATTGAAGTCCATGATTCCAACCCACCCCCTAGCTAATTCTGGAGCTTGAAGTAGAAGGTTTTCCTGTTGTGGCATCCAGAATGTGCAACTAAATGCCCCAACAAATTTGGTTGTCCGCATTCACTTTACAGCCAGGCCATTGCTGTCTTAAGATGTTTCTTTTATGACCTGCTTTTAGAATCATAGAATCATAGAGTTGGAAGAGACCACAAGGGCCATCGAGTCCAACCCCCTGCCAAGCAGGAAACACCATCAGAGCACTCCTGACATATGGTTGTCAAGCCTCTGCTTAAAGACCTCCAAAGTAGGAGACTCCACCACACTCCTTGGCAGCAAATTCCACTGTCGAACAGCTCTTACTGTCAGGAAGTTCTTCCTAATGTTTAGGTGGAATCTTCTTTCTTGTAGTTTGGATCCATTGCTCCGTGTCCGCTTCTCTGGAGCAGCAGAAAACAACCTTTCTCCCTCCTCTATGTGACATCCTTTTATATATTTGAACATGGCTATCATATCACCCCTTAACCTCCTCTTCTCCAGGCTAAACATGCCCAGCTCCCTTAGCTGTTCCTCATAAGGCATCGTTTCCAGGCCTTTGACCATTTTGGTTGCCCTCCTCTGGACACGTTCCAGTTTGTCAGTGTCCTTCTTGAACTGTGGTGCCCAGAACTGGACACAGTACTCCAGGTGAGGTCTGACCAGAGCAGAATACAGTGGCACTATTACTTCCCTTGATCTAGATGCTATACTCCTATTGATGCAGCCCAGAATTGCATTGGCTTTTTTAGCTGCCGCGTCACACTGTTGGCTCATGTCAAGTTTGTGGTCAACCAAGACTCCTAGATCCTTTTCACATGTACTGCTCTCAAGCCAGGTGTCACCCATCTTGTATTTGTGCCTCTCATTTTTTTTGCCAAGTGCAATACTTTACATTTCTCCATTTCTCCCTGTTAAAATTATTAATTTTAAATTAATAATTAATTAATTTTAATTTTTCTGCTGTGGAGGATTTCCCTTGTTTTAGCCTTGACTCTGTTCAGTATTCATTTTAATGTTTTAACTGCTGCTTTTGTGTGAGGTGTGGGTTTGCTTTGTCTTTCTTAATTAAAACTATTGTTTTAATGGGTCCCCCCCCCAAAAAAAAACTTTGCTAGGTAATACTCCCTGGAGAATTTCTGATAGAATATAAGTACAGGAATGAATGGCTAAGTCTAGCATTTTCTGCTAAAAGTCATTCCCCCAAAGGAGCTTCCCCCTTAACCATCTAGCAGAAAAGATACTGTATTGTTCCATGAATAAGATGCCCCCATGTATAAGACAGCCCCTATTTTTTTGTGCCCTGAAGGAAGAAATCAATATTTTAAATACTTGAGATTGCTAAAATTGTTGAGCTTTCTTGGGGAATTTGCCCAAATTCGCCGCCGCTGAAGGAGGCAGGCAGGCAAGGCAGGGTGGGTAGGCAAGTGAGTGATTGACAGCAACAGGGAGCAGGACGAATAGCTAAAGCGCTGGACCGTATTTTTATGTGTATAAGACAACCCCCGTGTATAAGATGAGCCCCTATTCTGGACTAAAAAGCTAAGCAAAAAACATTGTCTTGTACGCGAAAAAATACGGTACATGTACGCATATTTTTTCCCTAGTGCTGTCGAAGCAGCTGGGGGTTGGTTGGGGAAATGGTATTAAATGAAAAGCTTAAGAAATTCCTCTCTCTCAGTACCAGTCTTTCAGATTACAGCCTCAGCAGCTGAACACACACACACACAACCAACCCAGAAGAACCGTGGAATTGAGCCTAGGTACTTCAGTCTCATGGGACGCAGGTGGCGCTGTGGGTTAAACCACAGAGCCTAGGACTTGCCGATCAGAAGGTCGGCGGTTCGAATCCCCGCGACGGGGTGAGCTCCCGTTGCTTGGTCCCTGCTCCTGCCAACCTAGCAGTTCGAAAGCACGTCAAAGTGCAAGTAGATAAATAGGTACCATTCCAGCAGGAAGGTAAATGGCGTTTCCATGCGTGGCTTAGTCATGCTGGCCACATGACCCGGAAGCTGTACACCGGCTCCCTCGGCCAATAAAGCGATATGAGCGCCATAACCCCAGAGTCAGCCACGAAACAACCTAATGGTCAGGGGTCCCTTTATCTTTTACTTCAGTCTCATATACACACTTTTGCACCTGAGCCATAAATTGTGGCACACTGTCAAAAAGAGCTATGTCTCTGACTCGCCTTTCTCCTTTTGTTTAGTAAAACTGCCATGTGTCCCAATGATAGTCTTCAGTTCTCTAGCCCAGTCATTGGGGACCTCTCCTGTCACTATCTAGTTCTGCTCGCAGAACTGTTAAGAGTTCACACCTATCAACTCAAAATTCACAGTGAAATTGTTCTAAAGCAGTGGGGAGTGGGTTATCAAGTGCCCTGTGAAGCGTTTGCACACAAATTAGACATCAGGAGAGAGCGAGGGATAGTAGAAGATAAATTAAGTCAGTCCTCCAAGGCCAAAATGGTGGTAAAAATCTAGATAGTTAAACCCCATGACTAATTCCTCCTTGAAGAAACTGTAAACAGCATAGAAATTAAGAAATCACTGTGGAGGTTAGTGTGAGACTAAACTCAGCATTTGTGATGTACAAGTACACCCAGAAGAAAATCTAGAGAATCTAGTCTGCTCTTTTAATACTTAACACCACTGTTTGCATCACTTTTTCTGTTTACACCAGAGATGGCAAGTGTGATATATTACAAATAAGGCAGCACTGAATATTCTCCAGCTTAAATATTCACATGAAGCTAGCATATTTGATGCAGCCAAATCACTTAAGGTAAAAGTACTCAATTGGTCAACCATCTGCATTGTTTAAAGGTCATTCAGTCATTTTTCTCCCTCTCTGGCTGCTTCATCTGTTCCATTTTCTTCCTTCTTTACTCTCATTGTACTTCATTCCTCTCATTGTACTTCATTTGCCCACACTTCTGTTAAATCCTATTGGCTGTGGTGACTCACATGACACCATCACATACTTTATGTGAGAAGCCAAGTTACAGGGAACCAGGCAGAGGGCCTTCTCGGTAGTGGCACCTGCCCTGTGGAACACTCTCCCACCAGATGTCAAAGAGAAGAACTACCAGACTTTTAGAAGACATCTGAAGGCAGCCCTGTTTAGGGAAGCTTTTAATGTTTAACAGAACACTGTATTTTAATATTTTGCTGGAAGCCGGCCAGAGTGGCTGGGTATAAATAAATAAATAAATAAATAAATAAATAAATAAATAAATAAATAAATTATTTATTTATTTATTCATTTAGTGATGCAGTTGACGGAATCAACTAGGTTAAGAGGCAGTGAGGGCAAATGAGGCCATCAGCAGTGAGAGTAAAACGAAAGAGAACAGCACCAAGAAGAAAAAGTATCAAACAATACTAATTTGTTCAAAAGTCTCAAACAATACGTATTTGTACTGTGGATCAGTAAAGCTGGGAGGTGTTGGGTTTTTTTGCAGATCAGTGACACTGCTTTGAGATGAAACAAAAAAAAAAAAAGGAAGTTTGGCTTAACTCCAATTTCACACCTTTCCTTACCAATCTTTACATTTTGGTCCAATTGTAAGAGTTAGGTTTATGGAACTTATGGTTCAACTCTTACAACAAAAGTTCCAAAATGATTTACAGCAAGATTTTTTTTTAAAACAACAACAACAAGCAAGCAAGCAAGCAAGCAAACAAACAAACAAACAAACACAGAAATAAACTACATAAGCATATTAAAAACTTAGTCAAAGTAAGCCATTTGGTGCTGCCCAAATGGCCACTAAATAAATGTAAAGGTTTGCCTTGTGCTAAAACAATGACAAAGTTGGCCCCTGGCGGGTCTCTTTGGGGAGAGCATTCCATGGATGGGGAACTACTACAGAAAAGGCCGTTCTCTCATTGCCTTCAACCACATCTCCACTGGAAGTGGCAGACAGAGAGGAGCCTCCTCAGATTATGATCTCTACATCTGGGCAGTGGCACTTTAGGTATAGTTCATTAATTTAGCCAGCTAATTTGCTACTTTGGGAGTTTGCAAAATATGAATGCAGACTTTTGAAACCCTTTATGTGTTTCCCAGGGATATTTTTTGTTGTTGTCAAGAAACCTCATGAAAATCATGTGCATTGCCTATACATATTGCAAGTGGAACAGGTTGTAATTATATCTTGTCAAAAGCCCCTTTTTCCTGCTCTTCTTTATTCCTGTAAAAATATGGTAATTGCCCCTTTCCCCCTTGTAGTTAATTTTAAATTTCTGGAAGAATTAAGCCTGTTAAATCTCATCATTCTCTCCCCCCCACCCCCCGTTGGTCTCTATGGTAGCAGCAAGAATAGAATTACTTTGATCTCCATTTCTAAGTGACATCTCGTTCCTTCCAAGCATTGACCTTGTTTAGTGCGAACGAAATTTCCGATAAAACTCCATTAACTTATCATTCGTTGATCTCAGAGAAACGTCTTTAGGGGAGCAGCTTTAGCTCTGAAAGACAAAAGGTGATTTGTTTTAGAAAATCAATGAAAAGCGCCATAAACTAAGGGAGAAAATATGCAATTAACTGCTCGGTCAGACCCCATTAGGGCTTTAATACTGCTTAGCGTTGGAGTGCTGCATCTTACAAGTTGGAAAATGAGAAAGCAGCACATGAAGACTCAGAGGTCTGCTCCTGCATTTAAAAGGATCCGACCGCCATCATTGGTGTGCAGAGAGAAGGGTGTTTGTGTCTCCAGTTTCACATAACATAGTGTGGCAGGATGCAGCCAGGCTTTCTAGCACATGATGATGTGGTCCTTTATACTTCACGCAACTCCAGATTAGGGTGGCCAGATTGTAAAATGGGTTGCATTGCAAGCTTATTCGCTGTACACTGCTTTGATTTTAAATTCATTCATTCATTCATTCATTCATACATACATACAAGCTCTTATCCCATTAAATCTGCCACTGAATTGACAGAACTAGAATCATAGAATAGAATCATAGAATCATAGAATCATAGAGTTGGAAGAGACCACAAGGGCCATCGAGTCCAACCCCCTGCCAAACAGGAAACACCATCAGAGCACTCCTGACATATGGTTGTCAAGCCTCTGCTTAAAGACCTCCAAAGAAGGAGACTCCACGGAGGACAAAGAACCCTCTAGGTAAGGAGGGAACATTCTTTTCTGAGGCCCACCTATCTTGGACAAGAATCGACCAAATCTGGATATCTAGAGGACTGGCACCTAAGACAAGAAAAATAGAGATCTGCCCCAAAACTTGCTCCGACCATAACGCTTTGAAAATGGACTTGAGACTCACACCAGCTGGATCCTTCAGATGGAGAATGAATGACCACTTGTTTAGAGATCAGGAGATCGTGAAGAAGGCCCAAAAAACGTTGAAAGACTATTTTGAAATAAATTTGAATACCTCGGTGGAAAAGAAAATAATCTGGGACGCGAGTAAAGCTGTTATGAGAGGGTTCCTGATACAACAGAACACCATTAAGAAAAAACTCTGGAATGGTAAAAAGGACAAGATTTTGGACAAAATAAGAGATGGAGAGAAAAAGCTGAGACTAAATCCAAAATCAAAAGAAGTTTTAAGAGAAATAAAATTCTACCAAACACAATATACGAAATTGATAAACCAAGAAATTGAATGGAAAATTAAACAGATGAAACAAAGATCATTTGAATCGGCAAACAAATGTGGGAAGCTGCTGGCATGGCAGCTGAAAAAGAGACAAAAATTGAACTTTGTTACCAATCTGGAGGTCGAAGGTGAATGTATTCAGAAACCAGAAGAGATTAGAAAGTGTTTCCAGAGATATTTTAAAAAACTCTATACCCAAGGACCCCAAGCAGAGATAGAAATAAATAATTTCTTAAAAAGTCATGGCCTTCAAAAGCTAACACAAGACAAACAAACAGCCCTGAACTATAAAATAACACAACAGGAAATTGAAAGTGCCATTCAGAACATGCAAACAGGCAAATCCCCAGGCCCAGACGGACTTACCTCCAAATACTATAAGACACTGAAGGAATATTTGATACAGCCACTAATGGAGGTATGTAATCAGATTTTGGAAGGGAAGGGGGCACCAGAATCGTGGAAAGAGGCATTCATCACCCTGATACCAAAATTGGAATCTGAAAAGACTCAACTTAAGAATTATCGTCCCATCTCACTCCTAAATGTGGATTACAAAATTTTTGCTGATATTTTAGCAAACAGATTGAAAAAAGTTTTGAATGAAGTAATTCATAAGGACCAAGCAGGCTTTCTCCCTGGTAGACATTTGTCTGATAACACTAGGAATATTATTGATGTTTTGGAGTTACTACAGACAAATATGAATACGAAAGCAGCTTTGATTTTTATAGACGCGGAGAAGGCCTTTGACAATATATCTTGGAAATTTATGAAGAAAAATTTGGAAGGGATGGGAGTGGGAAGGGCGTTTCAAAATGGCATCGAAGCAATCTATTCAGAACAAAAGGCTAAATTGATAGTAAACAGTGTGGTGACAGAGGAGTTTAAAATTGAAAAAGGGACACGACAGGGGTGCCCCCTATCACCCTTGTTATTTATTTCTGTCCTGGAGGTGTTGCTGAATTTGATTAGGAGGGATCAGCTGGTGGAAGGAATACAGGTCGGAGAAAAACAATACAAATTGAAGGCCTTTGCAGATGATTTGGTTTTGACATTACAGGAGCCAGAAGCCAGCACAAAAAGAGCTTTAGAACTAATTTCTGAGTTTGGTCGGGTGGCGGGATTCAAGTTGAACAAACAAAAAACCAAGGTTTTGGCAAAAAACTTGACACCTTCAGAAATAGACGGGTTCCAGAAGGAAACAGAATTAAATGTGGTTACAAAAGTGAAATACCTGGGGGTTAACTTGACTGGGAGAAATTTGAATTTATTTAAGGATAACTATGAAAAATGCTGGTCGGAAATCAAAAAGGACTTAGAAACTTGGTCAAGATTGAAACTTTCCTTGTCGGGAAGAATTGCAGCAGTTAAGATGAATGTATTGCCAAGAATGTTGTTTTTGTTTCAAACCCTCCAGATCGTGGACAGAGTGGAATGTTTTGGAAAGTGGCAGAGGGATATTTCGAAGTTTGTCTGGCAGGGCAAAAAGCCCCGAATAAAATTTAAGATATTAACAGATGCAAAGGAAAGAGGGGGGTTTGCCCTGCCGGACTTAAGATTGTATTATGAAGCTGCATCCTTCTGCTGGATGAAGGACTGGTTTTTGTTAGAAAACACTGATGTCCTAGATCTGGAAGGGCATAGTAATGCTTTTGGGTGGCATGCATATTTGTGGTACGACAAGGTAAAGCTTCATAAACTGTTTAAAAACCATATTGTCAGGAAAGCTCTATTCATTGTCTGGACTAAATATAAGGACTTACTTGAAAGTAAGACTCCGAGGTGGTTATCACCGATGGAGGCTAAGGCCATAAAACTACGGAATATGGAGAGTGGCTGGGTAAAATACTGTGAGATAATAGAAAGAGATGGTGATACCTGGAGGTTGCAGAGTTTTAAAAAATTGAAAGGAAAGATGCGAGATTGGTTTCATTATGCCCAAATCTTAGAGATTTTTAAAAAAGATAAAAAAATTGGTTTCCAGGTGGAAAAATCAAAATTAGAGACAGAACTACTTGAACCTAAGACGAAAGTGCTTTCAAGAATGTATAACTTGCTGCTTAAATGGAACACTCAAGATGAGACAGTTAAATCAGCTATGATAAAATGGGCACAAGACATTGGGTACAACATTATGTCTGAAGACTGGGAAAGGTTGTGGACCACCGGTATGAAATTCACGGCATGTAGTGCCTTAAAAGAAAACATCATGAAAATGGTATACAGGTGGTACATGACCCCAGTCAAACTTGCAAAGATATATCATTTGTCTGATAATAAATGTTGGAAATGTAAGGAGGCTGAAGGGACATTTTTTCATCTCTGGTGGACATGCCCGAGGGTGAAGGCTTTTTGGGAAATGATTTATAATGAGTTGAAAAAGGTGTTTAAGTATACCTTTCATAAGAAACCAGAGGCCTTCCTCCTGGGCATTGTGGGCCAGAGAGGGTCAAAGAAAGATAGAACTTTCTTTTTATATGCAACCACAGCAGCAAGAATTCTTATAGCCAAATATTGGAAGGCACAGGAGTTACCCACGCTGGAAGAATGGCATTCGCAGCTGATGGACTATATGGAACTAGCCGAAATGACAGGCAGAATCCGAGAACTGGGAGAAGAAGTAGTGGAAGAGGACTGGAAAAAATTTAAGGACTATTTACAAAAATACTACAAGTTATATGAATGTTGAGAATTTGCTAAGCTCTTGGGAAAAACATGCTTCAGTACTGAGATTGGTAAATGATGGAAACTAAGTTATGATTTATAAAAGTATAAATTGCAGACTATATAACTAAATGAAAACACAAAAACATATGAAATAAGGTATTAATTTGCTGTTTATTTTTATTGTAAAGAAAGCAGGGGATGGAGGACGTGGGGAAGTCCGGTTGATCATGAAAATTGATTTGAAAAAGTGAATTTTCTTCTATAATTGCTTCCTTTCTTTGTAAAACCGCTTTTGTTGTGTTACTGACGATGTATTCTGACCTTGGAAAAAAAGCAATAAAAAATTATTATTAAAAAAAACAAAGAAGGAGACTCCACCACACTCCTTGGCAGCAAATTCCACTGTCGAACAGCTCTTACTGTCAGGAAGTTCTTCCTAATGTTTAGGTGGAATCTTCTTTCTTGTAGTTTGGATCCATTGCTCCGTGTCCGCTTCTCTGGAGCAGCAGAAAATAACCTTTCTCCCTCCTCTATGTGACATCCTTTTATATATTTGAACATGGCTAGCATATCACCCCTTAACCTCCTCTTCTCCAGGCTAAACATGCCCAGCTCCCTTAGCCGTTCCTCATAAGGCATCGTTTCCAGGCCTTTGACCATTTTGGTTGCCCTCCTCTGGACACGTTCCAGTTTGTCAGTGTCCTTCTTGAATTGTGGTGCCCAGAACTGGACACAGTACTCCAGGTGAGGTCTGACCAGAGCAGAATACAGTGGCATTATTACTTCCCTTGATCTAGATGCTATACTCCTATTGATGAGGCCCAGATAAACAATACACAATTTCAAACACAATATGCAAACTGAAGCAAAGCCATTCCTCAAAATCCACCTTTTCTATAAATTTTCAGTTCAGTTCTCCCGCCACGTAATGTGTTCAGAAATTAATATTTTAGGGTAATGTGTGCATTTAAAAACCATGATAAATGTGCATATTGGGCAAAATTGCATAAAACAGGGGTATATTATGAGAAAGTCTCATTAAAATGCTGATGAGTTTTCATGACTTACTTCTTTTTTAAAAAATGTAAAATAATGTAGAAATGCAGAGAACTTTTCAGGTTCCTCCCCTGCCTGTTTTGGGTACACATCTGGGGCCTTGCTGCCTTTAGCAAGCATGGGGAGAAGTGAAGCCAAAGACTAGGAGCAGGTGGGAAGCAGAACGGACTCCCAATTCAGCGATGAATTTAAAGATACATGGGAATCAGCAAGTTCCAGCCTGACAAACCTAGTGGCCACCTTTAAATCCAGCAAAGTATGGAGCATCCATTCAAAATGATTACTGCAGTGATGAATTTAATGCAGTGTAATACACTCTAAAGCTCTGCATAGATTTCTGGAGTGAATCAAACACTGAACTCAGTGGGGACCAAATGGATATGAATGGGAATAAGAAAATTGGAATAGCCTGCTTGGCCAGACCAATGCTCCCTCTAGTCCAGCATCCTGGTCTCAAAGTGGCCAGCCAGATGCCTCTGGGAAACCCGCAAGCAGATCCCAAGGACAAGAGCACTGTCCCCTCCTGTGATTTCCAGAAGCTAGTATTCAGAAGCAGACTGCCTCTGACTATTGAGTACAGTCATACCTCGTTACGTTTGCTTCAGGTTAAATCTTTTCAGGTTACGTCCTGCAGCAACCCGGAAGTACCAGAAAGGGTTACTTCCGGGTTTCACCACTTGCGCATGCGCAGATGCTCAAAATGATGTCATGCGCATGCGCAGAAGCGGTGAATCACGACCCGCGCATGTGCAATCGCGCAGGCGCAGGTTGCGTTCTGCTCATGTTGCGAACGGGGCTCCGGAACGGATCCCATTCACAACCAGAGGTACCACTGTATAGTCATTGTAGCTAGTAGCCCTCTCCTCCATGAATATGTCTAATCCTCTCTAAAGGCCATCCAACTTGGTGACTATCACTACCTCCTGGGAGAGTAAATCCCATATTTCTACTATGTGCTGTGTGAAGAAGTTTTTTCATTTATCTGATTTAAATCATCCTGCATTCAGTTTTATTGGATGTTGATGAGTTCTAGCATTATGAGAGGCAGATAAGAACTTTTTTCTAGCCACTCTCTCCATGCCATGAATAATTTTACGAACTTTGATCATGTTGCCTCTTACACACCTTTTCTCTGAGTGAAAAAGTCTGTCTTTCTTAGAGTTTAAGAATGGGGAGGCAGGCAGTGTTAATGACTTCTGATGGTAGTGGCAGCAGTAGTAAGTTGGGCAGCCAGTCCTCTCCAGGCAGCCACCATTGTTTTGCTGAATGCCCTGGAACTTGTTTCATTCTGTGGCTTTTTTATGTGTGTGTGGGGGGGGGGAGGCAGCGTCCGATAGCGGCCACCATTTTGGGTTGTTGTTAGAATACCTTGGGAAAAGATGGCACCCAGGGCATTCTGGGGGTGGGGGGAAATGGTGACCACGAGTTGTGGTGGCAGTAGTAAAAAGGAAGAAAGGAAGGAATGCAACTTTAATGTATGAATAGCTAAACGGATGTGCTTTTTAATAAATCAACAGTGAAATTAATGAGGTTTAATTTTTAAAGCGGAAAATGAATAGAGTTGTTAAGTGAAAAAACAAAAACAAAATTTTGCTATAATCCTGAGTAAGTAATAACATCAATTTATTTTAGTAATTAGATGTGGACTCAAATACAAGATAGCATGAGCAAAACAGCTAGGCCTGCAAAGGTTGCATCCTCTAAAAAGCAGCAGCTGCTAAAATCCCACTAAGTGGCTGTTCTCAGGCGTAGAGGGAATGCTAAGAATTGTATTTAGCCCTCTGCTATCCTTTCTGAGTAGCTGATTAGAGGGAATTTATCCTTGCCTTAAAAAATAAATAAATGGACTTGATACTCAGTGCCAGCTTTTGGACTGAGCAGAAGAACTGCAAGCATGGAACCAGTTTTACATGCTGGTTTCCCATTCAGCTGGGGAAGCAAATGTGGAAGCTTTGATTTGGCAGGTGTAGCCCCCACCTGCTGGATTAGCTGCAGTCAGTTTATTTGTACAATCTATACAATGCATTTACCACAAATACGCTGTGCTCTAAGTGCCTCACAGAAAACAAGCAATCAAAAATTATAACACCAGTGTGGTAAACTGATGATAGTTCCACAGTTAACATTTTAAAGCATATCAAAAGTTTGCAGTAGTTAAAGCATACCAAGAGGTCTATTAACAGCATCTAGTACCAACAGCAGCATCAACATTATATCCACAGGAACGGAGGAAGCTGCCATATACAGTGTCTACTACATTGACTGGCAGTGACTCTCCAGGGTTTCAGACAGGGGACAATCCCATTCCTAACTCGAGATACTGGGTGTGAACCTGGGACCCTCTGCATGCAAAGTAGATTCTCTGCCACTGAACTATGGCCTTTGCAGCCCTATTAAGTAATTCACACCCAGCTGTTCACATTAAGAGGCCTAACATTAATATACCTTGTTTGGTTGTGAAGGAATGGGTTTCTGTGCAGTCAGTTTAAAACTGACTCAACCCCCCCCTTTTCTTCTTAGCATTTCTAAAATGCATAAAACTTGAGCTGATGAGCAAATGCATAACAAGGACACAGCTGTATAAACAAACTCTCTCCTTTATCAGTCGCAGCAAGGGATGGCCTTGGCTGTTCCAGCCGAGTAGGGATGACATATCTAGGGCTTATCTTACATGCTGACGCACAGACCTAGTCCGGGAACAGCGCCAGAGTGTGTTCTTGGAGATGGTGACCTCTTGCTCCAAGATAACAGTAGGAACAGGAATATCCTTTTATGGTCAGAAGTACCATAAGAATATCAGAGCAGGAACATGTGTGATGTCAACCTGCGTGTATAGGCTGACGTGGTTGGATTCCTGGGGAAGGAGGGAGAGGGTGCCTGGAGAAAATATATACTGCATGAAATGTCTCATTTCTTTGGACTTGCTGTGGACACACCATGCAGGTGCCTTTCTGCTGTTCTGGAGAGCAGAAATAAAGAACTCTTTCTCTGAACCAACCCTCGGTGTCATTTGACTTCCTTCCTCCTGTCCGGCAGCAACGCAGACCCAGTCAGTGAACTCCAATAAGGCTACAGTTGTAAGTAAGAAGGCATGCAGGCAGGGTGGCGGTGGTTGAGATCAGACTAAGGTTGCTGGGGCAGTGCCAACATTTGCCCTAATGGACTAGCCTTCAATGCTTGTCCCGTCCTGTCCTTGTTTTTTTGTTTTGCACCTGACCAAGCTGCTACCTTTTCCTGCCTCGTCCTGCTTACTCAGAATCCCCAATTCAGCCTTTACCCACCTGGTACCCTCCAGATGTTTTCCACCACAACGTCTACCAGCCCCAGCCAGCACAGCTAGTCCTAACTAAAACTGAGTTTTGCTTGGTTTCCTAAGAGTGTTTCTCTTTGCTAGGTGCCTTAATCTCACTCTCTTGCTTGGAGTTCTGACTGCCATGAAGCTTGACCTCTCCAAAGTCCCTGATCCTGCAAGAAAGTGCTTTGGCCTTTCAAGGCATGACAAAAAACCCCATTATATGTTGATTGCAAAGCCTGCTCTTAAAATCAAAATTGCTATCTAGGATAATAAATGGCCATTATCGCCACTCATTATCCTACCCAGCAATTTCAATTTTTCAGAAAGGGAATTGTAAATAAAAATAGCAGCGCTTCTTAATCCTGCAGGACAACTTGCCCTGCTAGTTCTTCCCCCTTCAAAAAAAGCACACTTAATGCTGCTATTGTCTGCCCACAGGAACCTTTTTTCCTCTCTGCTCCCGCCTCTTATTTTTGAAATGGAAAGCAGCATCAATCGGAGTTTTCTTTGGGGATGCAATGCAGCCTCCACAGGAAATAAGTACTAAATTTTTAGATATATAAAAATACATTTCCTGCTAATTATGGGGAAGACTCCTCAAGGACAACTATCCGAAATAAAATATGAATGGGTGACACCTACATCCCATATTACACATTATGGTAACGGCTGGCTGTGAAGGAAGAAAAGCTTTAGCCATTTTGTGCTTGGCTGCTTTTTGCTTTGAAGGCTCACATGCACAGGAAGGTCAAAAGTTTAAGGGGAGGTTTTGCTCAGGATCTTCTGCAAAGCAGGGTCCAAGGTTCAGCCTGGAAACCAGGCAATTAAGAGGAAATAGAAACTTTACCAAGAGCCCGCTGTCCTTCTGATGGACTGAAAGGTTGGAAAGGGAAGTGAAAACACTGTACAGAAGTCAAGTTGGAAAGAGGAGTCAAGTTGGAAAGAGAACTCTTTTAGAGGGAACTGCAGCAGAAAGGAGCTAGGAGAAAACTCCAAAGGGACCCAGAAGCTGAACTGAGCGATGTAACTTGAACATGAACATGAGCATGAAATTTATTACGGTCATAGGCCAGCTTGAGAAACACAAATGGAACTACAATCCCAATAGCAAAACAAACATTTAAAACAATATACAGTAGATTTTAAGTTTAAAAGTGTGATAGGCATATAAACACATAAAAACTTTAAAATAGACTACCATAGAGAAATGACCCGAAGTCGCCCGTGGGTCTGGGTTTGGGAATTTTCTTAACAAACTAGATTGAATCAGGGGATGGTCTGCGCCTACAGATCTGTGCGCAAAATCTGGCAACAATCTGGGTTGTCTTGTGGTCTTTGCCTAACAGGAGAAGATCAAATTTTTGCTTTACCGGGAGGTCAGTAAGCCTCACCAGCAGGGGGGGTCAATGGTTTCTCTATGTGCCTCAGAGTGATGTGACTTGATACGTATTGGCTTGAATAGGGAAACAGTCTAGATCAGGTATAGCTGGGTGTCTTCTTCTTCTTCTTGCAAAGTGTAAAGTGGCCTGCAGAGTCCATGATGGTCGTTTGGTTTGGAAGCTACAAAGACACGAAGGAATCTGTCCAGGCTTCTTCAGAAAGATTTGTTGTCCCTGCCTCTTTTGAGATCCATTGTGCTGCTAAGGCGTGAATTACTGGTCAGGACCATTCTATCCAGGTGACAAACTGTCACATTTGCTGAGGAGACCCAGGTTTAAGTGGCTATGAAGATCACTGGGCGATTTTGGTCCTGTCACTCTTTCAGTCTAATCAGAGCCGCGGTAAGGATAAATTGAGGGTGGAGAGCAACCACACAAGCACAACCTGGAGCTCATTGAAAGAAGGATAGGGTAAAACAAATATAACTCTCTCTGTCTGTCTGTCTCGGGTCATTCCACACATTACATTTCTAGGTGCAGGCTGCCTTAAATGTGCACTTAAAAATGAGAACTGCGGATGTAAGAAACTGCAGACATGTCCATCATGTATGAAACTTGGCAGGGTGCACTCAGCAGGGAACAGTCACTGCCTGGAATACGCTGTTGACGTGAACCTAGCGCCAGATCCGAGTTTTCCTCTGTTGAACCTTGAGTACTGATTCAGGCTTCACACAGATATTGGTGCTTTTACTGTAGTGCGTTTATTAAACAGGTTTCTATGCAGCTCCCTAGCAGAGCTCCAAATGCAGCAATGCAACATTAACCCGCCATGTTTGAATGGAACAGGAGTTTCCAGAGAGGTTGCACAAACTGCCACGAAACACGCCTGACCCTGCAGCATGGTGCTAAAGGCACGCATCAATTATTCAAGGATGCAGCACTGATACAAAACTAGAGCAGAGATTTATGCTGGGTGCACACCTGGCCCAAGTTATATAATGGCAAAAGGGTTCCAATTATTGAGACGTAAGTGCTCAAGGACAAAGGCCTGCATTTGTTAAGAGCTGCCTGACAATGCTTCTTTCTTAATCTACATGGTTCCTGCTACGCTGGGGGCTCAGCTACATAATCCACTAGCTGTGATCACCCCTGCCCTTTCAGAAATTGACAACTCCTCCACATAATGCCCTGAATGACTTCCCCAGCTTTTTCTAGAACCGCACGTTCAGCACACTTGTTTAATAGCACAACGATCCTTTCCCTGGTCCTCCTTTTTAAGCAGCTTTAGAGGGTTAGATATGAAATGCAGAAACCAACAATCAGCAATACTGACTCATTCATGGAATACATGCACATTTCGGATCCCAGTGAATTTATCAGTACTGTTAGTTTTCGTAAGAAAAAGAGTGAGATCCTTTATCTGCCGGACAGCAAGTTTAGCGTACTTGCATTGGGCCTGGTGTTGCATATGTTGTGAAAGTGAAATCACTGGCACCCCAAAGAGATGGTACACTCTTCTTTCTGATATGAAGAAGACATGTATGTGACTACTAGTGTCATGGCTCCAGTACAGTGGTACCTTGGTTGTCAAACTTAATCCATTCTGGGAATCCGTTCGACTCCTGGAACCATTCGAAAACCAAGGCGCGGCTTCCGATTGTCTGCAGGAGCTTCCTGCACTCAATCGGAAGCCGCGTCAGGCGTTCGGCTTCCAGAAAACGTTGGCAAACCAGAACACTCACTTCCGGGTTTGTGGCGTTCAGGGGACCTGATTTGTTCGGGAACCAAGCCGTTCAACAACCAAGGTACCACTGTACAGTGGTACCTCAGGTTACATATGCTTCAGGTTACAGACTCCACTAACCCAGAAATAGTGCTTCAGGTTAAGAACTTCAGGATGAGAACAGAAATCATGCTCTGGCAGCGCGGCGGCAGCAGGAGACCCCATTAGCTAAAGTGGTGCTTCAGGTTAAGAACAGTTTCAGGTTAAGAACGGACCTCCGGAATGAATTAAGTACTTAACCTGAGGTACCACTGTATTTATGCCAGTTGTTGGGAATCAAAAGAGGAGAGAGTTGCTGCCGTACCCAGGTCCTGCCTGCAGACTTTCCACAGCCTGGCCTGATCCTATAAAATCTGAACGATCAAAGAGGCTGGAATAGCCCTGAAGATGGACAGTCACCCCTGCCTCCCCGCTCAGTTTCCTCAGCATACAATGTGCACTACTTTCAGCTTCTTGGAGGAAAGGCAGGCTATAAATGCATTAAATAATAAATAAATAAATATGTAACAGCTTGCCTCTCCTTGGAAACAATCTTTTAAGAATCCCTGAAGCCTGCTTCTCAGCTAGGCTTGGCCAAACATCCACAACATCCATAATAAAAAAAGCAGCATTGCTTGTTGGTATTTAGAGCATGCTGTGAAGTCAGAAATCGAGAATTAGCCTTGCTGTGCCCCTAAAATCTGCCAAGTTCATTCTTAAGATGTGCACTTATGTACAATGCAGGCATCCTCAATTTGTAGCCTTATTGGAGTTCACCGATTGGGTCTGCGTTGCTCCGGGACAGGAGGAAGGAAGTCAAAATGATACCGAGGTTGGTTCAAAGAAAGAGTTTATTCTGCTCTCCGGATAGCAGAAGGCACTTGCGTGATTAGTCCCCAGCAAGTCCAAAGAAATGCCGTCAAACTGATAAGGGAGAGAGCTGTGTTCTTGTTTTGCATTTGCTCAACGGCTAAAGTTTATGCATTTTAGCTAAGGAGAAATGGGGATTTTGGTGCAGTTTAAAAACTGCCTGCGCAGTCAGTTTTGGGGTTTGGGAAACCCATTCCTTCAAAATGACCAAACACATGGAGCCTGCTTCAAGTCCAGTTGTTTTATTGACTAGATGCATGTTGATAAGGAATGATTGGGTGGTGAGTTTGCAGAGACATTTTGTTCAGCAAAAATTAAAATTGTTTTAACACTTATCGGCTGGCTATGTGTTTGGACAGGGGGAAAAAGTTAATCATTCTTGTTTGTTCTTGAGATACTCCAGATGAGGAAAGAGAGTTTTTTAAAAAAACAAAAACAAGTGTGTGATTTAAAAATTGTTACACAAACAAATGAGCCTAGTAATGAGATAGGATAGATGAGGAATTAAAAAGATGGTTTGTACAGTGAAAAATAGTCATACAGGAGCATGAGCAAGGATGGACCATCGCTCAGGGGCAGAGCCCATGATAAGCACTACTAAGTAGTTGTCCCATCAACAAGATTTATGCTTGCACAATGGGACTTTCCTGCTCTCCTCTGCCCGTGCACCCCCTAAATAATTATTTTATTTTATTTTATTTTATTTTGTTTTGTTTTATTTTATTTTATTTTATTTTATTTTATTTTATTTTATTTTATTTTATTTTATTTTATTTTATTTTATTTTATTTTATTTTATTATTTCTTCCCCACCCATCTCTCTGGGTTTCCCCAGCCACTCTAAATCTGGTGCAATAAAGAATGGGCAACTTGATATACTTTTATTGATGCTGTTAGACAAAAGGGTGAGAGGAAGAACCCATCAAAGACTGATGGAAAACTGCAGAAAGATATATTTGATTAATAGGAATCTAATAATTCTCAGTAATATGAATGAGTGTTAAGCTTTTTATTAATGTGTTTTGGTGATAGATTTCAATGTTATCATTGCTTGTGGTCCCCTCTGATGTTTTGTGTGTGTGTATGAGAGATAGAATGAAAGATTGAATTTGGAGTCATTTTCATGCAAGGTATTTGTTCTACCACTGAACTGTTGTTGTTGTTGTTTAGTTGTTTAGTCATGTCCGACTCTTCGTGACCCCATGGACCAGAGCACGCCAGGCACTCCTGTCTTCCACTGCCTCCTGCAGTTTGGTCAGACTCATGTTGGTAGCTTCAAGAACACTGTCCAACCATCTCGTCCTCTGTCGTCCCCTTCTCCTTGTGCCCTCCATCTTTCCCAACAACAGGGTCTTTTCCAGGGAGTCTTCTCTTCTCATGAGGTGGCCAAAGTATTGGAGCCTCAGCTTCACGATCTGTCCTTCCAGTGAGCACTCAGGGTTGATTTCCTTAAGAATGGATGCGTTTGATCTTCTTGCAGTCCATGGGACTCTCAAGAGTCTCCTCCAGCACCATAATTCAAAAGCATCAATTCTTTGGCGATCAGCCTTCTTTATGGTCCAGCCCTCACTTCCATACATCACTACTGGGAAAACCATGGCTTTAACTATACGGACCTTTGTTGGCAAGGTGATGTCTCTGCATTTTAAGATGCTGTCTAGCTTTGCCATCACCTTTCTCCCAAGGAGCAGGCGTCTTTTAACCACTGAACCATAGCTGCTTCTTTAAGGTGGCGCCATCTTCAAACCAACACTTTCCCTCCAATGTTTGGTAGTTCATGCACACAGAATATCTAACACACCACCCTCTTGTTTCCTTCATTGCAGCAGAGCCACACCAGATGCCCAGCGCACAAGTGTCCCGTTGAATCACCTGGATGGATACCTATTCAGCACTCTGTGGTAAGTCGGAGCCTTTTCCTCCCTCCGTTGCAAAGATTAAAGAGAATAAAGGAGATGTCTATGTCCTAGAGGCAGCCTTAGGGCTGTATACCAGAATGTTTGATAAAATTATCAGAGAAAGGCCAAATTAAGGGTACTTTCTGGTCTGTGTGAGTGGGTTTTTCCCCAAAGCAATTCACAGTTTTGTGGTTCCGTACTCTGTCACTGAGGGATTGAAAATAATCTAAAAAAAAATATAGAAAAAGATTTGTTGGTGTTGGGTGAAGCCTAGGAGAAGACAAAGATCCTCTTTCCTGATTTCATGGTTCTCCTTGCTTTCAGTCATCTGAATGAGATACATTTTCAACCGCTGGGCCCTAATCCAGATTTTCTAAAGCTGCAACCCTCCCTACATGAAATCACCAGGATTCGTTTCTGTGAAACTGTGCATAGGATCAGGCTGCAGAAATCCTAAAATTAATACTGCAGTGTTCACATTGTGCAGGCCAACTTAGAAATGTGGTGAGGAAAACTGACATTTTGAGTTTTGCCTCTTCCAGTCGTGTGTTAAATGTTTAGTCTTGATACCCAAACTGAGATGTTATAAATATCAAATCAGAGGTGTGCAAGCTTGGATTTAAAACCATCCGATTTGTTCCCACGATTGGTGCGTTACTCAGAAAGTTTTTTGAGATCAACGGAAACAGCTTTAGAACCAACTCTTTCCCATCTTATGGCAAACATATACAGTAATACCTCCGTGAACATCCGCCCCGTCGACCGTCCATTTCGGCGAACGTCCATGGCAAACCTGGAAGTACTGGCACGGGCTACTTCCGGGTTTGCCACTCGCTCATGCGCAGAAGCGCAAACCGCTCTGCGTGTGTTCGCACACATAGCGGCGCTTTGTTGAGCATCCCTTTCATGGAGCGTCCGGGGCTCTGGAACGGATCCTGGACTCAAAACACGGTACCACTGTAATTTAAGCATGTGAGCAGCCCTCTGAAAGCTGCCCAACAGTGCCTACTACTTTAGCCTTTTGTATGGTTGATGTTTAAATATGCAAGGCATTGGCTGTCAGGTGGGTAGAATCTCTACCCCAATGATGTGTGTTCCACGTGGTGGTTTTGCTGGAGTGCTGATGCTCACTGCACATACACAGAGACTAAGAACCTTTGAAGGATTAGTCCTGGCCACTGGAGTTGCTTCCATTGGATAATATGTACTTGTTGGGCTCCCTACAAGATGCTGAGGTTAACAAGCTGTGACAGTGCCATCTAATTTAAATTGGGCCTCTGTTGTGCAGAATATTCAATGTGTAGTGTAAGTACACACTGCCCAGAGAATTATATTACAGGAGAGAGTCCAAAGCTGCAATTTTATACGCAGTTACTTGAAAGTAGGCATCACTGAACACAGCAAGACTTACGTCTCTGCGTAACCATGCATAGAATTGCACTGTTAGACAACAATTCTGTGCATGCTTATTTGGGAGTTAGGTTTCAATACTAACCCCACTTACCTATGAGTAAAGGTAAAAGGTAAATGACCCCTGGTTGTTTAAATCCAGTCAAAGGCGAATATGGGGTGCGGCACTCGTCTCGCTTCAGGCCGAGAGAACCATCATTTGTCCACAGACAGCTTTTTGGGTCATGTGGCCAGCATGACTAAACTGCTACTGCTGCACGGAGGACCGTGACGAGTGCCAGAATGCATGGAAATGCCCTTCACCTTCCCACCACAGTGGTACCTATTTATCTACTTGCACTGGTATGCTTTCAAACTGCTAGGTTGGTAGAAGCTGGGACGGAGCAATGGGAGCTCACCCTGTCACGGGGATTCGAACCGCCGACCTTCCAATCAGCAAGCACAAAAGGCTAAGTGGTTTAGACCACAGCACCACCCGCATCCCTTTACCTATGAGTATCCAGTCATCTCCCTCTGCTTGGTTAAGTTACACCGCTCCCATTCACTGGAATGCTGTGATGTTTTGGTACATGTGAGTGCCCTGTTTTCACATCTTCCAGCTTCCCTTTGAAACGGGTGCTGGGGTTGGGTGCTGGAACTCCAAATATGGGAATCATTTTGTTCAATTATATACCAACCAGCCGTCGTTGTGATTGTTCACTGCTCAAGGGTGATGTTGTACTATGGTGTGTCTTTTCATTGTAATTGGTATTAAAAATTAATATCCCACTTTTCAGTTCAAAAATAGGCCTCTTTAAAGTGCCCTACAAGGAAACACAGTCAAGCATCATAAGAGAGAAACAACATCACATCACACATACTTAAAAAAATAATAATCACAGCAGGCATTTGCAGCCTTTATTCTGCCCTCCCTGCTCCTGTGCGGTCTGAAATGTACAGCTGTGTACCAAACATATATACCAGATTTCATTCAAACGTCTCAATGTTCCAGGGGATTGTCATGTTGCAAACAGACAAAGCTAAACAGGCCAGTTAACTCAAAGGCATCACTTGAATCAGTCTATACTTGTTTAGATGTCTGTCTTTCTGATCTCACTTCTTCTAAACCAAGGAAAGCCTTTTCAGTGCTGGTCTTTCAAATGATCCCTGCTTTTGCCCTTGAAGATAGTTATCCTCCACTTCCTTTAGGAATCCCAAGTTGTGTATGCACGGAATTTGCTGAGCAAGAGTGTCTGCCTTGCTACCTGTTTTATCTTCTTATTATATATGCCATTTAATCAATTTATAGACTGATGCATATGAGGAAGTTTGCAAATTAAAAAGCATATGACTGCAAAACTAAGATACAGATAAAACAAAAATATCTAGTGTCTGTAAAACCCCCAAATCAAAATACTGAGCAGTGCAACCCCAAAATTAATAACAATAATTTTAATATTCATACTCCACCCTCTGGTTGGGTTTCCCCAGCCACTCTGGGCAGCTTATAGAAGTGCCACTGCAGGAATTCAGAGGGGTGTCTCCCAGCCCTCCCAGGTGATGCTTGGGAAGTGAACTCCAAACCCTCTCTATGCAAAACAAATTCTCTAACCCTGAGCTGCGCTACTCAGACCTCAGTGGCATCAGTTGTTTCAGGGATTCCCCACTCCATCCCAAGTATCCTCTTTTTCTCTCTTACCTGCTACCCCCCCCCCCCATGCCTTCTGGTGGACTTTGAAGCACTGCTATTACATAAACACCAGCCTCCTTTGATGGTTATAGTTTCATATCAACTTTTCTCTGCTCTGCTCATTGTTCCTTCCTTTAAGACCTTTGATTCTGTTTAGTTGTTTGCAGTCTGTGGGAGAGGTCAATGCAGGATTGGCTTTCCTTATTTAAATGTCCTTATTTAAACTCATTTGGCAATGGAGAACAGCCTAATTCAAATTAATTGCCGAAGGAGGGAGCTGTGTCTGCAGACTTCTCTTTCCTGGTAATGTTTCTGTAGCGCTTGGGTTATAAAATATTCCTGAAGGAGCTCTCTGCACAGGGAATGTGTTAATCATGAAACCTTAGACTAGTTTCTGGGTAGACTTTATTACATAATAACTGGGATAATTTCCTCTGTAATGTGCTGCCCGTAAGGAAATAGAAGATGCATTGAATATGGATCCAACACAGAAATTACTACCAACTTCAGTAGCCAGAAAGGTGTTTGGGGATGGAGGAATCTATCAAATTAATTTTTTCTGTTTCTCCTTTTCCCCATCAGTCTGTGATATTTTAAAAGAAAAAATGCCCATGAAGATTCAACAGCATTTTAGTGTGGTTTCCTCCCTCATACGCACGTTTGTAAGGAGTTTTGTCAAATATACACGTTAGGGAATGTGCTGATTCTGACACTTCATTGCCAGGGCAAAAATGTAACTCAAATTGTAGTGCGGTTGATAACTAGAAATGTTCATTGTGGTGGTAGAAATTGGTGAAAAGGAATACAGGATGTCCTTGTCCCCCAGAGAAGTACTCATCCAGAGCGAACCCACCAAAAAAGCAAGGAATGTGAGCGAAAGCCAAGGAATATTACTTGCACGATGGTCATCAGGAATTACAGACGTCGCTGTGGTTTATGCCTGGCGAACTCACAGCACAGGCGTTAATGGGAGGCTGAATTGCAAGCTTGCATGTTTCAAGCTTCCTGGCAAGCGGCTCCACATTTTTGTAAGCCACTGTGATTTAACAATTTTAATGAAACAGCAGCCCATTACATAGCTTTGGAGCTACTGCACTTTTACAGACACGATCTCTGCCACTCCCCTGGGGATACACAAGCCATCAACCCTCAAAAAGACATATAGCAAATAAATAGTTTAATTGCAGGGGCCCGTTAGGGACAGTGGGAAGGCCAACCGTAGGTGGAGACTGAGGCAATGAAAGGCAGAGCCAATTCATTGTAGTTTTGTCCCCGTCTTCCTCCCTGCTGAGTTCTGCAAGGGTAACATTGAGACTAAGGAGGGCCACCCTCTGGGTTGGTTGTGTATCTTCTCAGTGTGCTGTCCACGCACAATCTGTTGTTGGGCAATGTTCAGATCCCTCTGCTCTCATGTGGTGTAGTGTGCCAGTGTGGTGTAGTGGTTAGGAGCAGTGGACTCATAATCTGGTGAACCGGGTTCGCTTCCCCGCTCCTCCACATGCCGCTGCTGGGTGACCTTGGGCTAGTTGCACTTCCTTGAAGTCTCTCAGCTTCACTCACCTCACAGAGTGTTTGTTGTGGGGGAGGAAGGGAAAGGAGATTGTTAGCGGCTTTGAGACTCCTTTGGGTAGTGATAAAGTTGGATATCAAATCCAAACTCCTCCTCCTCCTCCTCCTCCTCCTCCTCCTCCTCCTCTTCCTCCTCTTCGTCTCCTCCTGTTTTTTTTATCTTCAGACCATAAAGGCAAAGGTAAAGGGACCCCTGGCCATTAGGTCCAGTTGCGGATGACTCTGGGGTTGCAGCGCTCATCTCGCTTTATTGGCCAAGGGAGCCGGTGTACAGCTTCCGGGTCATGTGGCCAGCATGACTAAGCCACGCATGGAAACGCCATTTACCTTCCTGCCGGAATGGTACCTATTTATCTACTTGCACTTTGACGTGCTTTCGAACTGCTAGGTTGGCAGGAGTAGGGACCGAGCAACGGGAGCTCACCCTGTTGCGGGGATTCGAACCGCCGACCTTCTGATCGGCAAGCCCTAGGCTCTGTGGTTTAACCCACAGCGCCACCCGCGTCCCCTTCAAAACATACCAGAGATTTAAAGCACATTTAAAGCCTGCCCAGCCACCCCACAAATTCTGGGAACTGTATGTAGGTCTGTAAAGTAAGCTATAGTTACCAGGATTCCTGGGTGGGTGGGGTGCATGGAAAGTGCTGTAAGGGTCTAGTTTGCATGCCACCTTGGCCAAGCAGCCTTTCAAATGGGGGCACCTTCAAATAGAAGACAATCTCCTGCAAAGCAGGGCACCCGGCAACTCCACTGTAAAACAAGGTAGGTCTACCCAGCCAAAGGTGTTGACGGAGAAGCTCCCTGCTTCTCTTCCAAACCCTGCTAGCTCATAAATTCCACATTCGAGGTGGGTGGTGAGGAATGTGTTTTGTGGTTTACGTGCTTTGAACATTGCAGTATCCAGCTGCCTTCAGCCTGCAATTCTAGTCACACTTACAAAGCCCCGTTGGAGCCAATAGGCCTTACACCTTGAGTAACAACTGCTCAGGGGGAGTCATTGTTAAGGAGGATATATCTATGCTTTGTTTTGCAGAGGTGATCTTTAATTTTAATGCTTCCCCCTCCCTTGTTGCTCTGTTCATGTACTCCTGCAGCTTTTCGTTACAACTGAGACACCTACGTTTATGGCTCAAGGCACCTCACCACCTGCCTCTCTTATTTTAGCCTCTATGAAAACAGCTCTTCCTATTGTGATGCTCTTGCTGCTGAGTCCCACTGACAGTCAGCTGCTTTGGAAATGATTTATTTGGAGCAGTGGGTTGTTTTTTTTCAGGGCCAAAATTGATTGACATTTAAATGCCCCCTTTATGAGGGTGGAAAGCATGCTGGGTAAATGCTTGTTTCTTGATTTATGAAGAAGGACCTAGAGGACGCATTAGGGAGCACCTGTTGAATATATGAGCTGTTTAACAGTGGAATAGACTGCTTTGGAAGGAAGTGGATTCTTCTTCGTTCTATCCAGCCTTTGTTTATTAGGGGTGCTTATTTATAATTTCTGCATTGTTGTGGGGTTGGACTAGATGTCCTTTGAGATCCCTTCCAGCACTTGGGTCTGAAGATTGAGAAAAAAATATTGCTTAACAGAAAGTAGAATATTTGGATGTCATCCTAGACATTCAATGTAACTGACAGATGGAAAATTGGAAGTCATTTTTCTTTTTCTTTTCTTTTCTTTTCTTCTTTTCATTCCCCCCCCCTCTCTTCTCTTTCTTTTTTCTTCTTTGGTGTCCTCTGCTCTGGGCCATTACTAGGGTCCAAGTATTACACGCACATGAAGGTGGTGTCAGCATCACCCTAGAGCCAGTGCACCGACTGGACTCTTGCACCTCAACCCCGACTGGGCTAGGCGAGCTGGGTAGCACCGCCAGAGACCTCCTTTTCCCACAGGAACAGGTCACAGTGCTGTGGACTCACAGCTCAGAGCTGAGAGCACCGGATTCACTGTCTCAATAATACAGTCGTTGCGCAGCAGAGTTTTGCAGAGTCTTGCAGAGTATAAACCACTCGGAGAGCAGCTCTGTAGAATATCTTCCTTTTATTCTATAACTACAACTATGATACAAAACTATATACAGAGCTGAATATTCTAAGCATAAATCAATGCTACACTGAGAGTCTGCAGCTGCTCTTAGCAGCAACCTTATCTCTAGGATCTCTAACACTCTCACTCTCTCAGATACACTGACTGACTGACTCTCTCTCACACACACAGATATGTTACTGGGCAGAATAAGTAGATAGGCAGGACACGCCTCCTTCTCTCTGTGGAGTCAGCAGAGACCATCAGGAGATGGTCAGGAGATTCTTGGGTATGGGAGGGGTGAAATCTCCTCAGGTGGATGGTTGGTGGAAGGACCCTGAGTGAGAGGCAGGGAAGGAAAAGGCTCCCAGGTCAGAGAGCTGTGAGGGTCCACCACTTTTGTGGTGAGCTACCTTTTAGAGAGGACTCTGTGTTTTCTTTTCTCTTTCTCCTTCTCTCTCTGTTTTTGTTTTTATTTATATTTGCTTCCTTCATCTTACTGTGTTATAAAAAGCTTTAATAAAATCCTATGGGAAAAATGAGGTCCTTCTCAGTTCCACGATACCCTCTGTGAACATTGTTGGTACTGAGTGTGTGTGGTTTGTTTAGTACTTGTTGCAGACTTGTTGAACTAGGAAGCCCCTGCCCAGGGTGAAAGTTAGCCTAGTGAGTTATTGTGTCCTGTGTATACTTAGGCCTCAGATCTTAAGACATGGATGTGGCCCTCCAGATGTGGTTAGACTGCAACTCCTATCATCCCTGTCCATTGGCCATGCTAGTTGGGGATGATGGGGAATCCAACAACATCTGGAAGTTTTGCCATTTAGGGCCTAACAAAACAGGCATTGCAACATCGGCTTCCATGGCTTGCAGGCATATGGAACCTCTGCATTGGTCAGACCTGGGAGCCTGGCTTTTGTATTAGGCTCAGTTTTGCCTAGAGAAGAGACCAAAGAGATTAAGCAAAAGGCACTGCAGAATTGGTGGGTTTTGAGCTTTGGTTTGAAGAACTGCAGACATACCATACATTTAAAGCACATGGATTCCCCTAATGAATCCTGGGGATTTTAGTTTACCCCACAGTCCCCAGCACCTTCAACAAACTACAGTTCCCAGGATTCCTTGGGGGGAAGTCATGAGCTTTAAATGTGTAGTGTGCCCACAGATGAGGGTATGTTCTGTATGTTCTGGCAGGCATTTTGATACATAATGGAAAATAGACAGAGCTTTACACAGACCAGTTATTAAAATAAATCTTGCATTGCATTTATAAGATAATTGAAGTGCCAAGGTTTTAAAATAGCGCAGTATAAAAACCATGAGAACTTCATATTCTCTTTTCAGTTTCTTGGACAATGTAACTTTTTTTTTTGGCACATTTGTTCTGAAACCTTGTGGGGTTTTTTTATTACTTGTTTTGAATCTTCCACCAGAAATGGAAGGCGGGGAAATCTGCGGGAGCCTGAAATATGTTTCCTCATTTCATGAGCTGGGCTAAAACCTCACAGCTGTCTCAACATTTCAGAAAGCCAGCTAACAGACTAGCACCTACTAGTCCTTGCAGTAGCTCTCCTGCTCGCTGAGACAGCCACAAAACATTAACTCTTGATCGCCAAAGCTCAGAATTCATTTGAGTTCGGAAAGGGCAAACTAAACTAATGACAACGTTGTAGAGACCACTTGGAGGCATAGAGATATCAGTGTTGGGGGCTTGTAATGTTCTCACCACAACATAGCTGTCAAGTGTCCCTTATTTGAAGGGACAGTCCCTTATTCCAGCGCCATGTCCCGCTGCTGTCCATTATTGATGGATGTCCCTTAAATGTCCCTTAAATGATGTCCCTTAAATTTCAAAGGAAGCAGCTCCTCTCCCTCCCTCCCTGCCGGCCAGGGAGGGGGGAGGCTTCAACTGTGTTGCTTGGCTGTGTTGCTCACCCAATAAGAAGTCTAAGAACGACTGGGGGGGGGGGCTTGCATGCCTTGTGTGTGGCTAGTTAATGCAAGCTTAGGGGTTTTTTGAATGCTGGACGCCATTTTGTTGCACGTGCTGCTGCAAACTTTGCAGTGCAAAGCCAGGCCGGGGAGACATCTTAAGTTGAGGCTGCATAGGCCTTGTGGTGCATGTGATTCAGATTCTATAGTTGAACCTCTGGTTACAAAGTTGGTTGGACAGTGTTCTCGAAGCTACCAGCATGAGTTTGACCAGACTGCAGGAGGACAGGAAGACTGGAGTGCCTAGAACAGGTGAGGCTGCAGGTCCCTTATTTTCAAGGCTGCTGGTCCCTTATTTTCAAGGCTGCTGGTCCCTTATTTTCAAATCTTTAAGTTGACAGCTATGCACCACAAACACAAGTTGAGCATTGGAGCCTCCAAAGTCTTCTCCTTCTGAGAAAATAATCCCTTTCATTCTCTGCTCTCACCACAACAGCTCCCTAGACACTGTCTCAGATCCAGCGGCCTTTAGGGAAAATTACATCCCTCAGGTCTGTTTTCCCCTGGCTCTGGTACCTGCACAGCACAGGAAGCAGCTCCTCTCCCTCCCTCCTTGCCGGCCAGGGAGGAGGGAGGCTCCAACTGTGTTGCTTGGCTGTGTTGCTCACCCAATAAGAAGTCAGGTACCAGAATGGTGAGGTACCAGAATGGTGAGAATGGAAGAACCTCCCTCATTCCATATGTTCAGCCCAGCTAGGACAGGAGTAGCAGCAGGAGAGTATGAGGGAAGGGGAGAAGGGGGTTGGCAGACTGTGGATGTGTTGCGGTTATTAATATTGCGCATTTGGAAGCAATGTTGAAATAAAAACTGCCCAGTCCAAAAATATGGTTCAAAAGCTTTACTAGCAGAACTTGTTCCACAAAACAGAGACTCAGAACAATAATGCTACATCTAAATAGATGCATAATGTTATGCACTTGTCCAAGCAACAGGTACAGCATCTTAGAGATATGAAATTACTTTATCCAGAGCTGAAAAGAAAGATCTGCCTCTCCCACAGTCTCTCCATTATAGCCAGAGGCTGTCTTCCTGGAGAGAATCATTGGCTCCTCTGGCTCCTTTCAGAAAAAGAACAAAGACTTACTCACACAAAATAGAGATTTGCAATTGAATATCCCATGTGAATCTAGGTTAAACACCTTGGGAGAGAGCAGCAAAGATACTTCAACAGCTAATCATTAACCTGTTAGGCGCTCTGAGAGCTTCAGTTTAGCAATACACATACAGAGTTATTTTCCATTTCAGTGTACAATGAAACAATTATACTCAGCAGGGTGGAGGTGGAGGTATTTGGGAAGTGGCGGGTTGGAGGAAGGGAGTTTGGTTGCACATGTGAATTTGTCACCTGTGGAATCAGGGCCATCCGGAAATCTTCATGCAGATTGTGTTGTGGGTATCTGGACAATCCAATAAACCAATGTCAATTCTGCATAAAATTTGGCTTGGATTGGAATTTGGGGTTCTGCTGCTAAGAAATTGGCTTTGGAACTGTGGATTGACTTACCAAAATCTGCATTGTATCTGACACATTTTTCATCAATGCATCTCCTGTGCTAACAGTTATAATGGATGTACTTCTTGCACCTCCTTTCATGCAGTCAACGCTGCATCATGTGTTTCGTAGTCTAAATGCAGTTGAACACACGAGGCTGGGTTCATACTTGGTCGAACTTCAGAGCAGAACCATTAAAATCAATGGAAGATGAGCTACTCAGTTTTAATGAGTTTACTCATTCAATCCACGATGCACTGAGAACAATGTAAGAAGATACTAAGATTTGGAAATGCATACAACAAAGCCTATGAGGCAATGCAACATACACACAGATGAGACACTGGGACATGTACTGAACTGAGCACTTGTAAATACATGTCAGGCTGCGAGGCAAGGTTTACCTTCCCCCTGTATCTGTAGATAACAGCACAAAGTGAAAGTACAGTGGTACCTCGGGTTAAGAACTTAATTCATTCTGGAGGTCTGTTCTTAACCTGAAACTGTTCTTAACCTGAGGTACCACTTTAGCTAATGGGGCCTCCCACTGCTGCCACGCCGCCACTGCACAATTTCTGTTCTCATCCTGAAGCAAAGTTCTTAACCCGAGGTACTATTTCTGGGTTAGCGGAGTCTGTAATCTGAAGTGTCTATAACCCAAGGTACCACTGTAGTCTTTTTCCAGCAACACAAAGGTTTCTTAAGCACAGCACAAAATCCAGCGTCCATTCTCACCGTGCAGGTGCTCCCAGTTGAGTTCCTCCCACTTCCCTCTAGCTGCTTCCGTCCTCCCGTCTCCTCACCATGTGATCGCTCCACCATTGAGCCTTCTGAGAGGCTACCCTATCCAGTCGTCTTGCTCTAGGACTGACAGGCTGCACACTTTCTATTGAGGGAGAGTGAACCAGTTGTCCCTTCTCCTGTTCCTCTTCCCCTTGTTGTTCTCCTTCCAGTATGGCCCAACTATCAGTCTCCGAACTGTGTCCCTCTGCAAACCATTGCTCTAGGTTGATACTACCTTCCTGCTCTTGTAGAGCTTCAGGATCCCAGCCTTGCGCGGGGGGGGCGGGGGCTCCCACAATTCCTCTTCAGAGCCTGATCCCTGACAATACTGGAAGAAGTGTAGTATGAGGATGGATGATTCTGTCAATTTAGTTCCCCCCAGTCTTTAAGTCTGCCATGTTTCTATAGGAGTTGCGACTTTTTATTTTAATAAATGTCCTTATGAAAATGTGTTCTCAGCATTTTTCTGCACATTTCCCTATCATGCATTTTAATGCAATGTTGATTAATGTTATGCATTTGTGCATTTATTTTCATTATTATAAATCTTTATTGGTTCAAAATACAAATGTACAAATGTACAAACATACAACAAAGCTGGGTATAACAAAGTTAAATATAAGTAGAAAAAAAAATCACAACTTAAAAGCAAGAAAATTTTGAGAAAAGAAAAGAAAGAAAAAGAAATGAAATGAAAACCAAAAATTTATACATCATGTCCTTCAAAATAATTTTTTTTTTACAAGAAATCATTCTCATTATACTTTTTCTATTGTCATGGTATTATTGCACAGTTTTATTTTGTATCCTTTTTCATACATTCCACTAAGATATTTGTTTCATTTATTTATTATTCACAAGTGTCATTCCAGTTCTGCTATGATGGTATCATTTTTAAAATATAGTCTTACGTATTCCTTAAATATTTTCCATTCTCCACGTGTTCTCTGGTTTAAGGCTCCTCTGACTTTTCCCGTCAGCTTTTCCCGTCATTTATTTTCACTAATATGTGTATTTCTTCTTTTGCACCCTTTTCCCCAGACACATTTTTGTACATGTTTTTGGGTTGGAAAACTGTATTAGGAGAAGTGCAAATTTCAAAAGACAGCTGTGTTTCTGTCTGCATATTGCATCAGGAAGTATGAATTAGGGAGGGTCACAGTAAAATGCAAACCGAGCCTAATTTATCCTCCATCACAGTGCAAACAGTGCAAACTAGACTGTTGGTAGAGAAGACAGATAACCTAGACCAGACTCCCATATTTTTAGAGAATGGCATTTTAATACGAAATTTCTCCCACAGGAGTGATGTTTCTATCCAAAGTCTTCTGCTGGAACTGTAATCACAAGTCACCGCTTCCTGCCTCAACTTGCTAAGCTTTCCAGGAGTCCTTAAACTAGATCTTTATGTGTTTGAGCATCCACAAAAGTCATTATCAGCCACCTTGTAAAAAACCAGCTTTGTGGAGGCTTTGATGATACAGTGTGATTACAAGGATGAAAAGGTGAATAACCCTTTGAGAAGTGCAGACGCATATCAGTTCAGAAAAAAAAACCACTAGTTATTACTGAAATACATTGCTAAAGTTAATTTATCACTAATATTTTTTCCAGCTCTGTAAACGACTTCTTTCCATATGAAGCAAAGACACCAAAAGCCTGTATATGAGCACTGACTCATAAAAGTAAACTAATTGAAGTTTCCTGGACTTGAGATTAGCTGCCTAATGTGCCATGACTCCTCAAAAGCAGTCCTGTAAAAGATTCATCTCAGTGCTCCCTACTGCATTAGGGAAGCTTTCCTGAGTTTTTACAAAGCTCTGCAGGGATTGGAGAGCACAAACATCTGCCAGAAATGAATAAACAAACAAGGGAAGACTCAAAAGCCAACGTGGGTAATTCTTTCGGTTTCACACTGTAAAAGTAAACCTTTTCAGAATGAGGAGTACCTCCGGTTTTAATTAAAAATCAGAGTGACTAGGGGAGCAATCCTACAGCAATAGGATGAGCAAGTTCAGATCCAGTAGATCTCTGCCTGAACCTGGTACAGCTGGGTTATGATGGGTTAACGCTGTCATTCTTGGCTCAGCCTGAGATATACCTGCATAGTGTCCTCATGTTGGGTAAGCCAGGATGCAGCTGGCTGGGCCCAGCAGATCTTAAGATGACATAAAAAGGGGCATGACTGGGGCATGGCCAGAGAAGAGAGACTTAAGCTGGATCCAAGACCTGCTCAGCTCAGTCACGTGACCTGGAGTAAGGTAAGCCAACAAATATGAAGATGTAACTCAAGCACTACTCTAAAGGCTTAGTCTCCCTCAGCCAGGCTCACCTTGATGCTGAGTGGAGTTGGGGGATGGATCTACACACAGGAAAAAACACACGCTACAAATAAGTCATAACATTTTAACAAAAGAAAAAAAAACTGTATGTAAAATCACATAGAAAAGTTTTGTGCTCTACAGCGCCATCTGGTGTTGCATGTTTATAACATATTTGAAACTCTGTTTTTTGGCAAATGTAGCTGAGTCCTGGGTCTGGCATAACTTTACGACAGTTTAGCTTTTGCTGAGTTGCTTTTTCAGCTCCTTGTGGATAGGATTGCTCCCTTGGTGGCTGTGCCTCAAGAAGCTTGTAGAAGGCAGCAGGTAACCATTCCTCAAGATTACAGATGAATGAATTAACATTGACAAGACACATGCCATGGAAAAGATAAGGCAAAATTTTAGATGTTCTAGGAAAATGCATTCATTCATTTATTTATTCAGATTTGCCACCTGACTGACCTTCTGAAGGTTCGTCAAGGGCAATAAATAACGTGTAAAACTAGCCTGCTAAAATGCAGTAACAAAGATCCAACAAAAATATTTTAAAACTCCACCATCTGTATCAGCTTTGCTCCATTTTCCACACAAGCCAATGCCAGTAGAAAAGGTCTTGCAGAGAAAAGATATTCAGGCTTTAAAAACGCTTTGACAAGCCTTCAAAGATTTTTTTTTCCAAACAGGAAAGACCTACTTTCAGTTACAGATTTGTTGGCTGCCAAAATATATTTTGATATGGGCACTTACTCAAAGTTAAGCTCTTTGATTAAGCCTTGCTGATCTCAGTCGAGAAGGGAAGGAGGTGCTTAAATTTGGCCCATTAAAACCGAAGGGACTTAACATTAGCCCCATCCTCACATTTCCATTTCCCCCCACCATGGTCCTGATCTCCCATAGTTGCTATTTGCAATAGGAAGAAAGCTCCCATTGCAGTCAATGGGAGCTTTCCTACCACTGCAAATAGATGTGCGTGGCAATTTTGGATGGGATGGAGACAGGAGCAAAGGATGAAAACCTTCTCTACAAACTGTGGTCCTGGTTCAGCTCTCCCCTTCCCATGGTCCTTTTTAAAAAACCACAGCAGATGTACACCTTCCATGTGTACACAATTGAGGCAAGAAGCCCAAGAAGCTACCAGATATATATATATATATATATATTGTGTGTGTGTGTGTGTGTGTGTGTGTGTGTGTGTGTGTGTGGCCATATAGCATCTAGATCAAGGGAAGTAATAGTGCCACTGTATTCTGCTCTGGTCAGACCTCACCTGGAGTACTGTGTCCAGTTCTGGGCACCACAGTTCAAGAAGGACACTGACAAACTGGAACATGTCCATAAGAGGGCAACCAAAATGGTCAAAGGCCTGGAAACGATGCCTTATGAGGAACGGCTAAGGGAGCTGGGCATGTTTAGCCTGGAAAAGAGGAGGTTAAGGGGTGATATGATAGCCATGTTCAAATATATAAAAAGATGTCACATAGAGGAGGGAGAAAGGTTGTTTTCTGCTGCTCCAGAGAAGCGGACACGGAGCAATGGAGCCAAACTACAAGAAAGAAGATTCCACCTAAACATTAGGAAGAACTTCCTGACAGTAAGAGCTGTTCGACAGTGGAATTTGCTGCCAAGGAGTGTGGTGGAGTCTCCTACTTTGGAGGTCTTTAAGCAGAGGCTTGACAACCATATGTCAGGAGTGCTCTGATGGTGTTTCCTGCTTGGCAGGGGGTTGGACTCGGTGGCCCTTGTGGTCTCTTCCAACTCTATGATTCTATGATATATTTGAGTTTCTAGAATCTACAGCTTTTACATTTGGTTCCTCTCCTACCCACAGTCCAGAAGGTCTAAAATGTCAGTGTTTGACAGCCATGGTCTTTACCTTGCACAAAGTAATCCAGATCAGCAGTTAATGGAAGATTAGGCTGTGGTCCAGAAGGAAGGCTTTTATTTATAAGGCTTCAGATCTTGTCATACTGTGATGTGATTTAATGAGAAGTGATATGGTGAGGCTGTAACGTTAAAAAGTATTGAGCCATGTGTTTTGTTTTCTCCTCTTGCAAAATGGATTGTAACCAGAGCTACTACATTTAATTTAATTTTTTGAAAAACCCTCCAAAATTCACACTTGGGCAATAGTTTTTTTTTGGGGGGGGCAGCCAATCAAAATCATGAGGCTTCTGGGCTCTGCAGTGGGGCCCTGGCAGCATAGGCGCCGACTCCATGGGGCCTGAGGGGGCTCGAGCCCCCTCAAAAAATTTTTTGGGGGGGCTCAGCCCCCCCAATAATCTCGGGCGCCCTTCCAGCAGAGCGCCGCCGCCGTCCCCCGCCTCCTCCCCACCTGCTCCTTCGCCAGCCAGCCAGCCAGCCGCGCGCCCTAATCGGAGAGCCCCGGCCGTCCCCCGCGAGATTAGGGAATCCCCGGGGGCGGGGGCTCCTGCCTCGCTGCTTCGCAGCACCACCGCCACTGCCAAGGCACTGCCGGAAATCCCGCGAGAACAGGGGAATCCCGACTGGCCACACCTCCCAGCCAGCCAATCGGCTGGCTGGGGGGCGTGGCTTGCCCTATTTAGGGCCGGAGCCACTTTATTTGCATATTCATGAGCTTATTTATTATTCATGAGCTTTCCCGGGCCCCCCCAATATTTTGTATAAGTCCGCGTCCCTGCCTGGCAGCAGTTTGAGGGTGTCGTGTGCTGACTCTCGGTCTGAAATGACAGGGCCGGACCTTCCATGAGGTAGAGTTAGGCAGCTGCCTCAGGCAGAAAATGGCTAGACATGTGTCTCATGTGGTCTACCCTGAAGAACCTAGCTAGCCCTAGACCGTAGTGAAGGACCGGTGCTGAAGTAAGATTCAACTACCAGTCTTTGTGCACAGAATGGGGACTGCACCATCTTGTCCTTTGCCTTAGGTAGCAAAGCAGCTTGACTGGCTCCTGAATGGACCACACTGGTACTCACTCACTGTGTCCAAGCCAAGATGCTGAAGAGAAAAGGAGCCATGCAAAAGTCAGGACCTTCTACAAACACACACACACACACACACACACACACACACACACACACACATGATGATGATGATGATGAATTCAATTTGTATACCACCCTATACCCACAGGTCTCAGGGTGGTTTAGAATGCTACCTCCAGGCGAGCAGAAGGCTGTATCACAGTTCAATGGCATGTTTCAGCCAGGCAAAAGAACTCAAGGCGGGTGTGGAAGTGGGTGTGGCCTAGGCAGAGTCCGAAGAGCCATGGAGGGCTGCAGAGGTAAAAAAAAAGTAAAGGTAAAGGACCCCTGGACATTTAAGTCCAGTCAAAGGTGACTATGGGGTGAGGTGCTCATCTCACTTTTCAGGCCATGGGAGCTGGTGTTTGTCCACAGACAGCTTTCCGGGTCATGTGGCCAGCAGGACTAAACTGCTACTGGTGCACGGAGGACTGTGACGAGTGCCAAAGCACCTGGAAACACCTTTTACCTTCCTGCCACCGTGGTACCTATTTATTTACTCGCACTGGCATGCCTTTGATCTGCGAGGTTCTCAGAAGCTGGGACAGAGAAATGGGAGCTCACCCCATCAAGCGGAATCGAACTGCCGACCTTCTGACTGGCAAGCCCAAGAGGCTCAGTGGTTTAGACCACAGCACCAGCCACTCTCTTCATGGAGTGCTGCATTTGGCTCCTGGTTCCTAACCTCCTTGTCTTTGATATGGCATTATCAAGATCAAAGGACTCTGAATGACGCTTCTCCCCCCTTTTGAGCTTTCCCCCTCTAAAGCAGAAAAAGGCACTGGCTAAATACAATTATAACCTCACTTCACACTCGAGAGGATTTTTATATACCTGTCAGTGCGGAAGTGTATTAAAATGCTCAGCTGGTTTGTTTGTTTTTTAATATATAATTTCTGGACGTGTACTGGGGGTGTTGAAGAATGCTGATAAATGCAACAATGAGCTAAGGTTGCTCTTCGAGATGTCAGAAAACAATTTTCTGGAATGAGAGATTGTAACAGGCCGGGCTCACCTCTCTATAAGGGAAGGGGAGACCAGTGCAGGGATTTAGGAGGCGCGAAGCAGAGCACAAAACACAAGGGAAAACTAAGTTTGTTACATGGCCATTTGGAATGAGCGAGCGAAGCAACGTAATTCTGCCTCCTGTTGCTCTGAGCACAAATGGGGAGGGGAGGGTTGATTACAGTCTCTCCACTGAGTGCTAGATTAAGGTCCTTCAAGTAGATGGCAAACCTAATATTGCAATTTTAATTTGCACTGCGGCGGTGCTGTGGCTGGGTGTGGGTGGGTGTTGTTGAGCTCTAGTAGCAATTCACTTGGCACTCGACGGCATGAATTTCAAGCGTGGCGACTTGTCTTGTTTCTTGCAGGATTTAAATATTCAGAGACAGTATCAGCAGTGAAGATCAAATAAACATGCGGTTCAAAATTAAGTGGTTTGTCTGTAGGAAGTCTGCTTCCTTCAGCTCTGCAAACATTTTCTTTTTAAAGGGAGCCTCCTACTCTCTTGGCATCCACTTGCAGATAAACTTTTGAGAGCATTGCCTGGGTGGATATATGGATGGCTGCAAAATGCAGAACTTCAGTGCCGGAAGTATATATCCATATCTAATTAAAGAACAACAAATATATATTATTTGCTGTTCAGTTTGATACAGTGCCATCCATGTACATGATACTTTATAAAGTGACATATTAAATAATCTTTCCTGACCACCTGCTGTATTCCTGCTGATATCACAACTCATTAAGGTTTGTGAAGAAAATGGGTGTGACTGAAAAGGAGGGCAAGGTCTGCCGTAGCATTAGGGTGGCACTGATAATGCCAAGGTTGCACGTTCGATCCTTGTATAGGACAGCTGCATATTCCAGCATTGCAGGGGCTTGGAATGGATGATTCTAAAGGTCCCTTCCAGCTCTAAAATTCTAAGATTCTATGATTATTCTTCAGTTGGGTGGACGTGTGACCCAGACCATGGGTTCATCTAACTGAGTGTTGTCTCTTCTGACCGGCTGTGGCTCTCGGGAACATTAGACAGAGGTCCTGCCCACACCATCCATCTAAATCATATCATTTCCCCCAAGGAATCCTGAGAATTGTCATTTGTGAAAGGTAATGGAAACTGTAGCTCTGTGAGTGGTGATTGCAGGTTCTGCTGTTCTTTGGGGGAACCCATATATGTTATGGATGCAATGGGAGTCTTTTCTGCCACCTGTTCCCTTATCCTTTTAGTTGAAGGGTAAACAAAAAGCAAAAAGTCACCATTTTTATTTTATGTATTCATTATTGCATCTATATCCCACCTTCCCTTCAAGGAGTTCACACTTCTCCCCCTCTCCATTGTATTCTCACAACCACCCTGTGAGGTGGTTAAGCTGAAAGAGAGTGGCCTGACCCCATCCTCCTGGAATGTACATTAAATAGCCCTACCCATTAAGGTGGCTACAACAAGCATCTGATGAAAGTGCAAGATTTTGACAAGTGCATTTAAGTCTTTTTTTTAATGTGCTGAGAGACTGTTGCGGTTGCTGTGAGGTACTGATCTGGATGATGATGATGATGTAAGAGTACCTGCATTTCTGATCAACTCACTGTTTCTACACAACTGGTTGCCATTACAAACAACTAAATGGAACTATGTTTTGCCTGGAAAAGGGAACGAATCTCTTTGCTTATTAAAAAGGTTAGATGGACACCTCTCCGTGTGTCAAAAAGATTTTAATGCTTGCATTGAGGACCCTGGGTGAATGCTTTTCAATGTGCTGCCTTGCATCTTAAGATACGTGAGCAAACCCACACTTTTCCAGCAGCTGCCTACACCAAGACCCTGACTCTCCTGAGAAGTTTCATTGGTGGTGGTGGGAGACATAGGCAGCTACAGAACAGAACTGGAAGCCGGAAAGTTCCCTTCCCTTGTCTTGGAATTCAAGTCACACCTGCTCCCCACTTTAACCTTTCCCAGATGTAACCCTTCAGATTGTTCCCTGACCCCTGCCAAATATAATCAGTCTCAAAGTCTCCTTTCCCTTCCTCCCCCACAACCAACACTCTGTGAGGTGGGTGAGGCTGAGAGACTTCAGAGAAATGTGACTAGCCCAAGGTCACCCAGCAGCTGCATGTGGAGGAGCAGGGAAGCGAACCTGGTTCACCAGATTACAAGTCCACCGTTCTTAACCACTGCACCACGCTGGCTATAACCACTGCACCACGCTGGCTCCACCCTCTGGAGCCGTCCAAGCCATTTTGACACCCGGAGCAAAGGACAAGATGGTGCATTGCCTATTCTTTGCACAAAAACTGATTAGAATCGTAGTTGAATCTTATGTCAGCACTGGTGATGGAATAGAGTTCTCCACCACACCCTAGGGTAGCAAGCTAGCTTAGGGGTTGCAGGGCAGACCATATGGCACTTTCTGCCCCTCAGAATTTGCCCCTGAGACAACTGCCATATTGTGTCTCATGGAAGGGCTGGATCTGCCCACCCTTCTGAGGTTATTGAACTCCAACTCCCATTAGCCCCCAGCCTGCATGACCAATGGCCAGCGGTGGTGGGACCTGTAGTCTAGCAACTTCCAGAGACCCAGAACTTCTCCATCGCTGCTGTAAAACATTTCAGAATGCTGCCTCTTAGTACTGAAGATGCCCAATTGTTGTCTTAAACAAGTTATGCAGCTCTGGCCTTTATCTTGGTCTTTTCCAAACCCAGAACCTTTTTATCATCTTGCAGGAATATTGATCTTCAGTCGTGCAGTAAACATGCCCAATTTGTTCTTCCTGAACTAACACAACAGTGACAGTGCATGCCGGCCCATCTCCTACGTTTGTTATTTGTTGTTCAGTGTCTTCTTGCTGCTGATTCTCAAGAGCCCCCTGTGGGGAAGAGTGAAGCCAAATGCTCTCCTTTATTCCTGTTTGGATTTTAAGTACTGTCGGAACAGACTGCGATATTTTAAAGAATGGGTCTGAAGACATGGCTCTGATGACTGAGTTGCTTAACTGAAAGATCCCATGGGTCAAACAAGGTATTGCTTGCAAATGCACGCACTGAAACTCTGTGCTTTAAAAAGAAAGAAAGAAAGAAGAAGCAACGAAGGAATAATAATATATTTATTAGTTGCTTTTTGCACTGAAGTGTCTCAAAGCAACTTGCATAGTAAAAATAGAAATAACAAAACACATGCACATAAGAACCTGATATGAAAACCGTAATGGCACCAAAGCTAAAGTGCTTGACTGATGTGTGTCTCTGTGTGAGAGAGTGTGCATGTGCATTCATGTAACAAATCCTACACACCCTACTTAAAGGTAAAGGTCAAGGTCAAGATCAAGGGACCCCTGACCATTAGGTTGCGGCGCTCATCTCGCTTTATTGGCTGAGGGAGCTGGCGTACAGCTTTCGGGTCATGTAGCCAGAATGACTAAGCCACTTCTGGTGAACCAGAGCAGCGCACGGAAACGCCGTTTACCTTCCCACCGGAGTGGTACCTATTTATCTACTTGTACTTTTGACGTGCTTTTGAACTGCTAGGTTGGCAGGAGCAGGGACTGAGCAACGGGAGCTCACCCCATCGCGGGGATTCGAACCACTGACCTTCTGATTGGCAAGCCCTAGGCTCTGTGGTTTAACCCACAGCGCCACCCGCATCCCTCACACCCTACCTAAAAGAGCACAAAAAGGGCCACAGACATAACTAGTTACCTCCCAAGTAAGAACTGAATGCTTTTGCCTGCAGCCTAAAAACTGACAGCGATGGCCCCAAGGGTGCTTCCCCAGGGAGAACATTTCAGAAGCAGGGAGCCACCATTGAAAAGGCCCCTTCTGATCTCACCAATGTCCAAACAACCCTCTGATAGGGTGCATGGAGAAGGGCCTCCGATGATGAATGTCTGGGATGGCTCGTGCGGAAAGAGGCAGCTCTTAAGGTATCTCATTAATCTACCTGAGTTCTTTGAAAGTGCCAACAAGCATATAGATAAAGGTGATCCAGTGTACTTGGAATTTATGTGCAGTTTCCATTATCTGGCTCTACAAACATAAGTGCAGTTTGCTGAAGTGACAAGGTATTCTGTCGCTCACTTGCAGATCTACCAGCTTGTGGTTTATTGCAGAGTTTTTTTTTCTTTTTTGATAGCTGTGACATTCCTTTTTTCTGAATAACCTCTAATTGCACACTTTTTACAAGCGATTTTCATTGCTCAGAGGAGTCACTCGGTGTGAATCAGTGTTTGTAGCATCTGAAAGGAGGCCAGCCTAGAGCAGTGAATCAGTTCCATAAGACAATGGAACACCACCACTGCCATGATGGCTGTGCAATACTTAAACCCATGTAATTCAGCTCCCTGTTCTCACGGTTGCAAGGTGGATGCCGATGAGAAGGCTGAGTGCAGGTCCTGAGTACTGCAGTGCTCTCCTCACTTGTAATTCCCAGCCACTGATATAGAAAGGGATACTGCCTCTGATAGAGGTAGGACATATCTTGAAATACCTACATTGGCTCCCAGTACGTTTCCAAGCATAATTCAAAGTGTTGGTGCTGACCTTTAAAGCCCTAAATGGCCTCAGTTCAGTATATCTGAAGGAGTGTCTCCACCCCCATCGTTCCACCCGGACACTGAGGTCCAGCTCCATGGGCCTTCTGGCAGTTCCCTCATTGCAGCTGAGAGGTCCTGAAGATGTGTGGAAGTATCATTAGCAGCTAAGGATTATAGGACTCTTAAGCTCCATGATCTCCAGCTGCAAATGGTGGAGACAGAGTTAGATCAGAGAGGGCTAGGAGAAACTCGCATCTGAAACTAAAGAAAGCCACTGTGGCAGCTAGGCTGGTGACTAGTAGTGGCCGCTAGACCACATAACACCAGTCCTGAAAGACCTACATTTGCCCACAGTATGTTTCCGAGCACAATTAAAAGTGTTGATGCTGATCTTAAAAGCCCTAAACGGCCTCAGTCCAGTATATCTGAAGGAGCATCTCCACCCCCATCATTCTACCCGGACACTGAGGTCCAGCTCCGTGGGCCTTCTGGCAGTTCCCTCACTGCGAGAAGCCAAGTTACAGGGAACCAGGCAGAGGGCCTTCTCGGTAGTGGCACCCACTCTGTGGAACACCCTCCCACCAGATGTCAAAGAGAAAAACAACTACCAGACTTTTAGATGACATCTGAAAGCAGCCCTGTTTAGGGAAGCTTTTAATGTTTGATGCATTACTGTATTTTAATATTTTGTTGGAAATGGCTGGGGAAGCCCAGCCAGATGGGTGGGGTATAATTAAATAATTTAATAAATAATAATAATAATAATAATAATAATAATAATAATAATCCATTGTGACTAGTGACCGTTGATAACCTTATCCTCCATTATTTGTCTAATCCTCTTCTAAAGCCATCCAAGCTGGTGGCCATCACTACATCTTCTGACAGCCAATTCCATGGTTTAACTAGTCATACATACTTTTGTCCTGAATCTTCCAGCCTTCGGTTTCCGTCGGATGGCCCTGGGATCTGGTATTATGAGAAAGAGAGAAAAACAGCTTTTCTTTATCTGCAGCGTGTGTAATCCTATCTCATCATCATTCCTTTTCTTGGGAAGTCCTGTCCCAGGGATGGGATACCAGACAAATATCATGGTTGACAAGGGAGACTCCATTCCGGGCTGGGAGAAAAATGAGACCATTAACTGAGCTTGTTTTGTGAGGATAATGGGACTTCCAAGCTGGATGACATTGGAAACTCCTGTTGCCCTTCAAGGTGCATTGGTGCTTGCCTGTTCCACTTCATCATTCTGGCATTAATGGGCCCACTGGGCTGGAGGACTTTAATTTAGTCCTTTTGGCTGCTGCATGCACACAGAAAATCAAATTCACCACCACTATCAATACATAAAAATATTTTAGGACCCCACAGAGATATATACTAAGTGCATAAACCAATCATCCTGTTGTTGCATTCAGAGTTTTAACAAAATGTAATGAACTGTTTAGGAAGGGGCTGATGACGATGGAAGAGTTACTGGGGTTGTAATGTGCTGGCTGGTGCAAATATATCTATCTAGGCTCAAAGCAGCTTCCAGAGTAAAATAATAACAAAATTGAAGTCTAATACAACAAAAGAACATCCCAACAATAAACCAGGGAAAGCAAAATCATTACCATCAAGACTAAAAGTTGCCATTCAAGTGGGGATCCCACATTCACCATCATAAGTGTGGATTCTCCTTACTTTTCCTTCCCAGAGCTATGTTTATTTGGTCTGTATGCAAAGAAACTTTATTATGCTTTGGGTCATTGTCTGTTAGAACTGATGATAAAAAAAATTATATGGGACAATTTGGATACAATCTAAAATCAGTTCCTACATGGACTACTTTGAGTTCCATATTGTACAGCTTGTGCATTGCTTAGAACTGAAGTAGGTCTCTCTTCTCTAAAAGCACACATTCATATGATACTATATGTTGGCTGTTTGGAGTTTAGTAGCGCTGCAGAGAGCTTGCTGGGGAGACCATGCATAACAAGGAACTCAAAAATAACTTTAACAAGGTTTTAATAACAAAACAAAAACTCCTTTTACACTAAAGATAACAACAACAAACATGAGCCAACCACCAACCCATCCCCCAGGGTAACGAGAGAGCTAGGTGCTGCTCCTTATATACTATGCCCAAATGCTGACGCAGCTTAATTAACGCAACCTAGCAGCACCTGCTATGTTTCACAGTTGCAAGACTGGGTCTCATTATTTGCCCTGGCCCTTAAAGACATACACAACTTGTGAAACAATAATGAACCTTCACATTTTACAGTGACCATTCAACATTATACTGGGAGAACGGGGACCATTGCTAATGCCAAACCAACATTTAGCAAAACATTTTTTAAGACTTGTAGAACAGAGCACAACGCTGCAACATTTTTATGTTGCTATATTCAATTTTCCCTCTAATGGCATCTCAGGGTATTTCTGACTGATGAGATCCTTGATGCAGTTTTTTGCTGAAGATGCTAAAACAAACTTTGAAAATATGAAAAATTCCCAGTACTCAGTCTGGTATCTTCAAATTAAATCTGATCCTAAAAGAACTTTTTATCTGCAGGACTTAACTGTCTTCCCTGCTCTGTTAGACATGCATTTAGTCAGTTCAGATTTCAAGCTATGTCCACGGAATGTATGACCAGCAAATTATTTAAATTACTGTCTTTGTGTATGGAGATCAAACCAGATCTAACACTTGTGTGCTATATGCTCTATTGATATAATTCACCTAGGGATAGAATCTCTATTCATTCCAGAACATGGGCCACACAATGGGCTCTAACCTGAAAATATAGAAGAACAATCCAGCATCTTATTGTATATTAAAGCCCTGCTGGATCAGTCAAAAGACTGTCCAGCATCCTGTTATTATAGTGGTGAACCAGATCTTAGAATCATAGAATTGTAGAGTTGGAAGGGACTCCAAGGGCCATGTAGTCCAACCTCCTGCAATGCATAGCTTTAACCTCCATGAATTTGCGTAATCCTCTTTCAAAGCCATCCAAGATGGCGGCCATCACTATGTCTTGTGGGAGCAAAACCCATGGTTTAACTATTTACTATATGAATAAGTACTTTCTTTTGTCAAAGGCAACATTAACCACCATCAATTTGTCTAACCTCCTATTAAGAAGTTAAGAATTGGCTTTTACAACTGTACAAAGACCTGGTCAAAGGCAACCCATTCATACTCCTATGCTAAGTCTACTTTAGTGTGAATTTGCTTTGGGAAATAGTGATAACGGAATATATTATCTTGTGGAGTATCTGATCAATTGGCGAAGTGAAATCACTCCTCATTATCTGACATACACCGTTTATTTATATCAATAAGTTGTTCAATGTTTGTCCTTTTTTGCTTCTCTTGGCTCCCTGTTTTTCTCTCAGAAAGTTGCTTTTCCGTCAGGAGATGTTAGGTGAGATTCTAAATGTCTGTCTTTTATTCCAGCATCAAATTTAGTCCCTTGACATGATTGTTACAACAGCGATTTGCAAACATCCACAAGTGATTTTTTTTTAAAAGAAACAAACAGAAGCCTTGTAAATCTTTCTTTAAATAAACCTTCTTCCACCTTTCCTTGTGGCAACTGAGAATACCAACGAGCAGCAGAGGAGTGTTGTTAGTTTTTTGTGTGTGCTAAGCCTTTTCATTTTAAACATTACATAATAAAAGACACCTAGTACTTATATAGTTCTATAGTAGCGTTGCCAATTACACATTGCCAGAAAAGAGGCAATGAACCTCTCACCCAAAGGATGAAAGAGGACGTGGATTTGCATAAAACTTTCATACATTGATGTATATAAAAAGGAACAAATTTAGCAGTAACTACTATGATTTCATGGAAGTGAAAGCTGGACCATAAAGAAGGCTGATCACTGAAGAATTGATGCTTTTGAATTATGGTGCTGGAGGAGACTCTTGAGAGTCCCATGGACTGCAAGAAGATCAAACCTCTCCATTCTTAAGGAAATCAGCCCTGAGTGCTCACTGGAAGGGCAGATCCTGAAGCTGAGGCTCCAGTACTTTGGCCACCTCATGAGAAGAGAAGACTCCCTGGAAAAGACCCTGATGTTGGGAAAGATGGAGGGCACAAGGAGAAGGGGACGACAGAGGATGAGATGGTTGGACAGTGTTCTCGAAGCTAACAGCATGAGTTTGACAAAACTGCGGGAGGCATTGGAGGACAGAAGTACCTGGTGTGCTCTGGTCCATGGGGTCACGAAGAGTCGGACACGACTAAACGATTAAACAACAACAACTATGATTTTAACAGAGATACAGCACATCTGTATGTCTTCTGCATCCAGAGCACATGCTCTACCAGTGGCCTCTTGGCTCCCAAGCCCTGCTTGGCAGTCACTTCAGACTGCTGCCCATGGCCCAACCCTGACGACTATTTGGAAAATGGCTGTGGTGTGACACACCTGGGACTGCACCACTTTGACGTTGAAGCGGGGATTGCATCTCCCAACAGAGTCTCATATCTGTCTTTGGACACAGGCTTCTTTCCTCTTAAGAACAACATATTTAGGTTGCTCCACCAAAACAATTACTGCATTGCAGGGGATTGGACTAGACGACTCTCGCGATCCCTTCCAACTCCATGATTCTATGATTCTGTTATTCTTAATCCTTCTGCAAAGTGGGACTTGAGGCTAAACTTCTAAGCTATTCTGGAGATACCTACAAAAGATGCCTGTTTGGCACGAATGCCAGTGTGCGCCTAATTCAAGCATCTCAAAACTAGCCCAGAGCAATTTTAGTTACTACTGCTCATTTCTCAAAGGCTGCCCATATTGATTAGTTTCCATGTTAGCATCTTCTTAGAAGGCTGAGCCATCAGGTCACTGTTGCTGAACAAATTAGAGAACCCGCAACAGCTGGGGTGGCCATTAAAAGGGAATTCGACAGCAATCCTCTTGAATCCGAGATGGGTACAGTCCCCTTGGGACTTAGTTAAGTTTCTTCTTTCTGATAGAAGAGAGAAGCCAAAATCCCTACAGGGCAATTTGCACAAAGAGCTGTAAGAAAACAGGAGTGGAGGGCAGCCGTGGAAAGTGATGCAAAGCTGGGATGCAACAGCAGAAGGTCAGAATCGAGGCCAGGTTTATACGGTGTAAAATTGCAAAACATTAACGTTTCTCAAAGGAAAATGTTCCTTAAAAACAAACGTCAGTTTAGAAGAAGCATTTGACAATGCAAAATAAGGTTCGCTAATTCATTGGACGTGCAGATGCAACCTACACACAGAAACATTAAAAGTGTTGTACTACTAAAGTAGCAGTGGATAGCCAGAGACCCAAGGGATGCATGTGGCCCTCGGCTTAATTTCCTGTGGCCCTCAGCCTAATTTCCTGTGGCAGAAAGAGAGGGAGGGAGGAAGAAAAGCGGGTGGCCCTGTTCATTGCTGACCTAGCCCCATTCACCACCTGCTTGGGTCCTGCTCCCACCAGTGTGAAGTCCCTGACAGTTTCGACAGAAAATAGTTTCCCCAACCCTGAAGAAAAGTATAAGTCTTTAAACAAGGTTAAAACAGCCTGGCATAATCCAAAAACAACAACAACAACCACCTAGCAATATTTCAAAATGCATATGTTTTGTTACGACAAGTGTCCAAAAGATAATTGCATATTATACCAGTGGCGTAGCGTGGGTTGTCAGCACCCGGGGCAAGGCAAGTAATTTGCGCCCCCTAACCCGTGGATTTTAGCACTTGAGTGCGAGCGCCCCCCCCCAGATGTTGCGCCTGGTGCGGCCGGCCCCCCTGCACCCCCCACGCTATGCCACTGGGAACAGCTAAGGGAGCTGGGCATGTTTAGCCTGGAGAAGAGGAGGTTAAGGGGTGATATGATAGCCATGTTCAAATATATAAAAGGATGTCATATAGAGGAGGGAGAAAGGTTGTTTTCTGCTGCTCCAGAGAAGCGGACACGGAGCAATGGATCCAAACTACAAGAAAGAAGATTCCACCTAAACATTAGGAAGAACTTCCTGACAGTAAGAGCTGTTCGACAGTGGAATTTGCTGCCAAGGAGTGTGGTGGAGTCTCCTTCTTTGGAGGTCTTTAAGCAGAGGCTTGACAACCATATGTCAGGAGTGCTCTGATGGTGTTTCCTGCTTGGCAGGGGGTTGGACTCGATGGCCCTTGTGGTCTATTCCAACTCTATGATTCTATGATTCTATGATTCTATGAGGCTGTGTCAGATAGGGTGGAAATTTCATCCTTTCTGTCCCTCACATGGGAAACCGAAAAACACCCTCTCAGAATTAACTAGGGACCAGGATTACCAAAGCCCCATTCTCCCTGCAACCGCTTGGGTATCTGGTGGGCACCCAGTGAAATTATTTCCAACCACAAAGTCCAATACAAAGTATTTTTGTGGTAGGGAAGGAGTTTCAGCTTTGCCTTGTGGGCTGTTCCTCCAAGCTGTCTTTGCGGCGCGTAACAGCCTGGAAGAGAATCAGCGAGAGGATCTTTAGAATTCAGTGCAAATTGAATTTCACCGGAATAGCTCGGAGGTGCTGGCAGCCCTCTTCCCTCCCCCCCCCCCGCTTTTTCGTTTTCTAAACAAGTGATCGGACTCTTCCCCTCCCCTCAGCCCCATGAAACAAGTCCCCAGCGCGAAAAGAAATAATAATTTTTTTAAAAAAGAAGATAACAAGGACGGGGTGTTTTCCAGAGCGAGGTGGAAGCCGCCCATCGCAAGGGCAGAATCTCTGCGGTGCGTAATTACGCGCGGCTTGGAGAGCTCTTTTCCCCCCATTACCCGGGCCCTAGCGGTGCCCGCGGCAAGGTGAGGTTCTCCCTCTCCGGCAGGCGCCTCTGCGCGCCTTCACCCCATTCTCCAGCCCCGCCACATCTGGGAACATCATTAAGGAGTCGCCTCTGCAGCTCAGGAAGTTTTCACACTTCACGTTTCATTAAACGCAGGTCTTCTCGGATTCCTTGGGAAAGGGAGAAGCGGGAGAGAAAGGGGAGAGGCGCTGGGCGCGGGTCGGGGGAGAGCGCCTGATTTGCAGCTGTTGGGCTTTCAAAGCCAAATAAAACAGCCAGTCTGCGGAGCGCAGCCGCAGCGGCGGTGGGGGGCGCGCGCGCGCTAGGGCGCAAGGCTGGCGGCGGCGGCGGGGAGCCCGGCGGAGGAAGGAACTTGTCCCTTCCCTCTGGACTCGCGCCCCCCGCAGATGTTGCGCCCGGTGCGGCCGGCACCCCTGGCACCCCCCACGCTACGCCACTGTATTATACTCCTCCTCACATCCTCCTCTACTTTAGGTCAGGGTGGTCTGTTCAACCGTTTCCAAATTACACTTTAATTGTGTGCCATAGGTGTGTGAAGTCGTCTAGAGATGATTCATGGGTTCATACAGAAAACAAGACATTCTAGTTTCCAGTCAGTAGCCAATCAATTACTTCATCTGGTGACTATTGCCTCCAACATTGCAAAGGACATCTTGCACAGCACTGCTAGGTGTTTCCCCCCCGCTCTCTCCCAGGGCCATTCTCCAGCATGTTATTGACATAATGATATTGCATTAGTAGTGGATTTATACTGGAACATCCACACATCATTCTGATTATCCAATGTTATTGCATTAGTGTTGTCTGGAGGATCTTTCTTGGGCTATAGCGTAACAAAAGTGGGTCAGCCCACAGCTTCCCCCCCGGGGAGCATTTGTGATCTTAAAAAGCTATTGGATTTCAGCAGGAAGTTACCAGGCAGAAACTGATTAGAAACGAGACAGCAAGGCGACCCCAAAACCTTTGCAGGTACAAACAGTATTGAAAGCTGAATTGTTTAACCACTCCGATACCAACGTGAACACGAGTCATCATGAATGCACAATAAAAAGGAGCCCACAGAACATGGTCATAGTGAAAGACATAAGCCCAGTTACTAATTGAAATGGTTATTTTTGAAAGAAATGGCCGAATCCTTCCACTAACAAATATTAGCTGTATGCACTCTTTGCAGCCCTGCGAAAGTTTTGAGGGGGGGGGACCACTGTCAAATAAGGTAGGGTGGGAAATTTTTTATCTTATTTTTAAGATTTTGCACAAAAATAAAACAACTTTTGTCTCCGGATTTTCAGTTTTTGAAATATGGCAACCCTAATTAGGTGTTGGTGGGATTCTGTATCTCAAAACAATGGGGAGCGACTACCTGTTGTTGTTGACAGTACTGAACTAGATGAAGTGACTTGGAATAAGGCAACTTCTTATGTTACAATGGATGAAGGGAAGATCAAATTCCCACCCCTATATAACAGATATTGATATGAAATCCTGCAAGCATTTACTACAAAATCCAATTATTGCCTTGTTTTCAGTTGCCTATTACGGTAAGTGAAACAGCGCAAGAACTAAACAAGCGTGCCCCTTAATTCTCAGCCCTACCAGTTAAATTTGGCTCTCACTATTTAACTGACAAAAGCTTTAAGTTGATTCATTTACTGATCTAAACAACTGAAACCTGCAGTTCTAATTTAAATCCCTCCCCTCCCCCCCAAAGTACGTCCCTTTTCTATGTGTTACTTAAATATCCTCAGGATCTCTCCTGAATCTCAAGGCTGAGAAGCTTATTTCAAACAGTTAAATGATCAGTTAAAATCAGGAAAGTTACCGCGAACAATGAAAAACCCCACTCATTTGTCAACGACTCTGCGTGACTTGACTCAGAAACAAAACAGCTTGGCATTTGATGACCCCCTTCCCCAACACACTAGGTTCAAAAGCAGCTGATAGGGTGGGGTGGAGAGCCTTTATTTAAAATCATTTTTGTCACCATAACAACGAAAAGAGCAATAAAACAATATCATGACGGCACTGCATGACATTATTCAATTTCCCTACAAAGCGGGAGAAAACGATCAGGGTCCATTCGGAAGAAGCATAATGGCGACATGGCAAAGAAATCCCAGTGAAACTCTTCATTATCTGTCTTGGATACTTTCCATCTCATTCTTCCCTGTTCTGGCTCAGTTGCTCCCAAGGACTGCTTCATCTCAACCGGTGATCCCATCACTTTGTGTTACAGCATTCCAACAAGTAATTTTCTTTTATAAAAAAAAAGAGAGCTAATGAGGTCATGCATTTTCAGCTGTAAAAGAACGGGCTGATTTTAATTCTTCTTATAGAAAAGCTCGATAAAATGATTTTAAAGAGCTCCTTCTGTCACTCTAACACCTCTTTTGATCAGTCCTATGCATGCTTTTTTTAAGGGACGCGGGTGGTGCTGTGGGTTAAACCACAGAGCCTAGGACTTGCCGATCAGAAGGTTGGCGGTTCGAATCCCTGCGACGGGGTGAGCTCCCGTTGCTCGGTCCCAGCTCCTGCCAACCTAGCAGTTCGAAAGCACATCAAAGTGCAAATAGATAAATAGGTACCGCTCCGGCGGGAAGGTAAACGGCATTTCCGTGTGCTGCTCTGGTTCTCCAGAAGCGGCTTAGTCATGCTGGCCACATGACCCGGAAGCTGTACGCTGGCTCCCTCAGCCAATAAAGCGAGATGAGCGCCGCAACCCCAGAGTCGGTCACGACTGGACCTAATGGTCAGGGGTCCCTTTACCTTTACCCTTTATGCAGGATTGTAGGCTTTTGTTGCCTACAATCCTGCATAGGAGTGCTGTCCATTAAACATGGCAGTTGACAGAGTAACAGAGTGAACAGACTAAGGAGAGAGTGGTTCTCTAGATGTTTCTTGACCCCCAACTCTCAACAGCTCCAGCGAGCATGGCCAGTGACCAAGGATTATGGGAATTGTAGTCTAACACCTTCTGGAGGGTCAAAAGAGGACACATGCTAAATCATATGTATAATTGCAAATACAGAAATGACTTCCATAATTTAAAAAGAAAGTCATAGTGGGGCCTTACGTGCCTTTTTTAAGTGAAGATTTTCAACCCATCTGGATAGGTTGTGAAATTATTTTTTGTTTTTATGGTTGATATTTTCTTCTTCAGTCACCCATAGGAAATGATTCATAAATGGAATGGAGTGAGTCAGTAATAAACTTCCAGCTCACTCTTCTCTCTTCTTATTGTTATTTATCTTCAAACTGGGCTCGAACAGGACAAGTCTCCCAACGGAGAATAACTTCCAATAAAGGCCTGTCCCCTGCCAAGCCTCTCACGTACATGGTCGTCCGATATAACGTGGGACGCATGGATACCCTAAATGCAATGCCGAGTATGTAGTTGAAGACCTCCCCTCACAACGTAGTTCTCAATGTCCTTGAAGGAAGCCAGGCATTGGCAGGCATTAATGCTGTTACCGCTCTCAAAGACAATGTGGTCTGTACCCAGAAGACACATTAGGATTTTGTTTGCGCTTTGGTCACCATATGCTGCCTGCTTAATTCTTTGGAAAATTTCCAACAGGGGCCAACATGCACCTGCCAGAGAAGGCTTATTGCCTGCCACCCTGCTTTGCATAGGATGAATAAGGAGCACAGTGTGATTCTCAGACACCTGCTTTAGAGCTCAGTGAAGCCACTCTGTAGAACTCCAAACAGATGCATGCGGACTCTGATTCTGGATGTAATACACAGCCATCATTCCAGTAGTCACTGATAATTTGTCTAGCCCCTTTAGAGCTCACAGGTCCTTATACACTGGTACCTCGGGTTACAGACACTTCAGGTTACATACGCTTCAGGTTACAGACTCCGCTCACAGGTCCTTATACACTGGTACCTCGGGTTACAGACACTTCAGGTTACATACGCTTCAGGTTACAGACTCCGCTAACCCAGAAATAGTACCTCTGGTTAAGAACTTTGCTTCAGGATGAGAACAGAAATCTTGCTCCGGCGGCACTGCGGCAGCGGGAGGCCCCATTAGCTAAAGTAGTACCTCAGGTTAAGAACACTTTCAAGTTAAGAACGGACCTCCAGAACGAATTAAGTTCTTAACCCCAGGTACCACTGTAATATAAGTGGAAACAGTTGGTCCTGGCGAGTATTAACCACTTTCAGTTTTAACCTGAGGATTGTCATTTGTCCAGTTTTAATTTTAATTTATTTGAATTCATTTTGGGATGCATTTTAATCGATTGATTACTTGTTTTTATGCATATTGTATTATTTATATGATGTTAGCCACTCTGAGCCTAGCTCCGACTGGGGAGGACAGGGTACAAATAAAATTGTTATTGCTATTGTTGTTATTATCATCTTAGAATCAGAATCATAGAATTTTAGTTGGAAGGGACCACAAAAGTCATCTACTCAAACCCCCTGCAGTGCAGAAATATTTTGCTCAAAATGGGGCAGGACCCACTTATGTGGCCATCATTATCTTTATGTGGGGGGAAATTCCATAGCTCAACTGTGCACTATTGAAATAAATACTTTCTTTGTCACACTTGTATGTTACCAACACGTGCATATTGTTCTTACCTACATGTGTTGATGCAGAAACAATTCTAGCTTGTATCAAAACATAACATCAAATCTGTCCTAAGTCTATTATTTAACCTGGTCCATACTGGTCTTAAGAGAGCCAGTGTGGTGTAGTGGTTAAGAGCGGTAGTCACGTAATCTGGGAAACCGGGTTCTTGTCTCCGCTCCTCCACATGCAGCTGCTGGGTGACCTTGGGCCAGTCACACTTCTGTGAAGTCTCTTAGCCCCACTCACCTCACAGAGTGTTTGTTGTGGGGGAGGAAGGGAAAGGAGAATGTTAGCCGCTTTGAGACTCCTGAAGGGGAGTGAAAGGTGGGAAATCAAATCCAAACTCTTCTTCTTCTTCTTAAAAAGATTCAGATAACGTCCTGCCTGATTCAGATATATAACACCCTGCCTAACCACCACATAACTTCCCTGAAACGTCTGTTTCTTAGATGCAGCTGTTTATGATTGCCAGCCAATAGAATTTTCAGCAAGAAGCAATTTTAGATGAGAAATCTAAATTGAGCAAATGAGAGAAGTTCCCTGAATCGATAATAATAAAAAATTGCTCTGGTGATATTTTCCTCATAAAGATAGCATTTAGGGCAAAAGCTCCTTGGATGGGCAATGTGGGACATAATCTTCTCTTCTCATGTTGAAGGATCATGGCTTATTGAAAGTGTACATACTTTGGGTGTAAAAGGTCCAGGGTGCAAATTCTGAGATATCAGGTAGGGCTGCGAGACTCTTGCCCATGGTGAACAGTTTCTGCAAATTGGAAATTATTCTAAAAGGAATCAATGTGTGTTTGTGTGTGAGAGCATTCTATTTCCCCTTGGTTTCTTGTTGAGAGCCAGTGTGGTGTAGTGGTTAGGAGTGGTGGACTTGTAATCTGGTGAACCGGGTTCACGTCTCCGCTCCTCCACATGCAGCTGCTGGGTGACCTTGGGCTGTTCACACTTCTCTGAAGTCTCTCAGCCCCACTCACCTCACAGAGTGTTTGTTGTGGGGGAGGAAGGAAAAGGAGAATGTTAGCCGCTTTGAGACTCCTTTGGGTAGTGATAAAGCGGGATATCAAATCCAAACTCTTCTACCCTCTTGAAGGTGTTTTGCACCAATCTGGCTGGTGAAAGCACTATAGTTCAACAGCAGAGCTCATGCATTCCATACACAAGGTCCTGGGTTCAATCCCCGGCATCTCCCACTAAAACACCCTTCACTAAACTGGTCCCCTCCACCTGTTTGGACTACAGCCAAGCTGGCTGGAGCCGATGGGAGTTCTAGTTCAAAGCATCAAGAGTGCACCAGGTTGGCAAATGCTATGGTGAAGGATATAATGGCTGGGAAATAAGTCTACTGGAGAGTAGAGCGTTTGGTGGTATTCAATGAAAGTTTACACAGAGCAGACCTATTGAAATTAATGGACCTCACACAGATCAATTTCACTTGGTCTACTCTGAGTAAAACCTAGCTGAACACCACCCTATCCAGCCTTTCTCAAACTTGGGTTCCCAGATGTTCTTGAACTACAACTCCCAGCATCCCAGACCACTGGCCACGCTGGCCAGAAATGATGGGAGTTGTAGTCCAACAACATCTAGGGAGCCAAGGTTGAGAAAGGCTGGCGTTAGACATGCTAATGATTTAATTTAACATATGGTTGCTTTAGCAAAGATGACTCTTAACATTTTGCTAGGCATATCTGTTTGGAGAATTGGTGCAAATGGGAGGATGCCTTCATTTGGCATTTCATTCACCCAGTAATGTTTTCTGACTCTCATAATGATGACAAGATGGAGGACTTGGATGATGCTTGAAGATAATGAAGCTATAATGGTTGTCAAGAGTATGAAAAGTGGGAAGGTATGACTTGCATTTTACAGGCGCCATACACGATAAATTAAAGTCAATAAGTTTCCAGACAATGGCAGCATCGAGGTCGACTTTTATTTATTTAGATAGTGCATTGAAGTCCTCCCTTTCTCCAGCCTTCTGATTTGTGTACTTAGTGGCACGTCGGTTTTTGTTTAGCTTTTCACTTGTGAGCTTTCGGGAACAGTGACAGCTTCTTTAGTCTTTTGGAACCTTTGGCTGCCAACTGCATAATTTTGCTCATTGGATTTTTTGCATTGTAAGGAATGTCGTGACGGACTGAGCAATGGAAAAGAACACGGAATGCCGGTGATTTTTGTCTAGATGGAGTTGAGTAGGTGGCAAACAGATCGTGAAGACCTGTATTTCATTTCTTGTACCCTGCTTCAGTGGCTTAAGGCTGTGAAGCAGGTTATAAATCTGTAGAAATAAAATAAATATTACTCAGATGGGTAACTGGAAGAGGATTTCAGCTGGGTAACTGGAAGAGGGTTTCAGCATAAGATGAGGTCCCACTAGAAGTTCAAATCAATGAATCTGCACACATAGGAGCCACAAGTGGAATGACTGCGGAAACCGGGTAGGAGAATAATAGCTTCCCAAGTGGAGTAAACTTGATTACAGCAATGGTAGCCAATAATAATAATAATAATAATAATAATAATAATAATAATAATAATAATAATAATAATAATTTATTTATACCCCGCCCACCTGGCTGGGTTTCCCCAGCCACTCGGGGCGGCTTCCAACAAAACACTAAAATACAATAATCTATTAAACATTAAATGCTTCTCTAAACAGGGCTGCCTTTAGATGTCTTCTAAAAGTTTGGTAGTTATTTTTCTCTTTGACATCTGGTGGGAGGGTGTTCCACAGGGCGGGTGCCACTTCCGAGAAGGCCCTCCGCCTGGTTCCCTGGCTTCTCGCAGTGAGGGAACCGCCAGAAGGCCCTTGGAGCTGGACCTCAGTGTCCGGGCAGAATGATGGAGGTGGAGACGCTCCTTCAGATATACTGGACCGAGGCCGTTTAGGGCTTTAAAGGTCAGCACCATCACTTTGAATTGTGCTCGGAAACGTACTGGGAGCCAGTGTAGGTCTTTCAAGACCGGTGTTATATGGTCAATGTGGTCTTCTCCAGATACTCCCATCATCCCTAAGCATTGGCCATGCAGTCTGGGACTGATAGGGGTTGGAGTCCAACACCAACCAGAGGGCATCCTGTTGGCTACCCCTGGATTGTAGGATAGACATGATTGGAAGAAACACAGTGGATGCAGATTGCACCTGCTCTCCTGTCCTCCATCTACATGTCATGAGACAAAGGTTCTTGAGAGCAGAAGAAGTAAGGCAAGGCCTACAAGGCCTACACAATCATTCAAGCCTAAGCCTGTTAACTGTCAAGAGCAAACTGCTAAGTCCCTGTGACTCATGACTCATCTTGAGTGATGACTCATTCCCCCCTATAAAAGTAGCCAGCCTCTCTATGGGCCTCAGTGAGTGTCACTGTGTACCTGTGTGTGTTGTTGCAGATAGAGTGGTTCCAGTACTCCAGTTAATCAGTAACTAAGACTATGCCTCTGTGAAGTTAGATATCTGCTATGAGCACACTGCGTATGCTCTTTAACTATCCTGTTTCTGAACAAGTTAATTTTCTTCAGTAAAGTTTTATTCTGTTTATTAAAAAGACTCTGCATTGATTAATTTACCGTTGCACGACACTACACACATTCATCTGAAGGGTGGGTTAGAGCCTTTTTCAGGTTTTATGATTGTGCAGACAGTGGCTGTGCACTACTTGCCTATGTGTAGGTTTTATTCAGAGCTTCTGATAGACACTTTGGGCATGAGAACAATGGGTGTGTTCTCAATCCTCTTTCTGAGATGCTGTCTTTGAAATTATGAAAGGGGCTGCTAGATGTTTTATTTATTATTAAACTTCTATCCCACCCATCCTCCCAAAGGAGCACAGGGCAGCAATGACTAATGCTTCAGTGCTAGAGCTGTATCATCATCATCATCATCATCATCATCATTATTAAACAACTTACCTCCTGCTTACCAGTATATGCAAAAGTGGCTTCTAAGCGGTTTATAAAATCCACCCATAATTAAAATGCACAATAATATTAAAATATTCTTAATTAAAATGCACAATAAAGCAAACAATTAAATAGCACAAAAATTCAAACAGTAAGGGGGGGAAAACCCCAATTAAAAAATAAAATCACAATTACAGATAGGTAGCCGTGTTGGTCTGCCATAGTCAAAATAAAAAAAATTCCTTCCAGTAGCACCTTAAAGACCAACTAAGTTAGTTCTTGGTATGAGCTTTCGTGTGCATGCACACTTCTTCTGTTTCAGTGTATCTGAAGAAGTGTGCATGCACACGAAAGCTCATACCAAGAACTAACTTAGTTGGTCTTTAAGGTGCTACTGGAAGGAATTTTTTTATTTTGAATAAAATCACAAGTCCAGGAGAATGCTTGCCTAAACAGGTGTGTTTGAGGAGCCGGTGGAATGCCAGTACTGATGCCAGCATTTCAGTTTTACTTGAATTGGGTTACACTGAACTGAGTTTTAACTCAACATGTAGAAAATATGAGTTATGAGGCAGGAAGTACCTTTATTAAATCTCACCTCATCTATGAGCTGATTGGAGGGTCTGGTGATAATCTTTCCCCCTGTGTTTGCATCCTTCCTGGCACTTCCTCTAAAGCAGGGATGTCCAGCATGGCACCCTTCAGATGTTGTTGGACTCCAACTTCCATCAGCCCCAGACAGCATTTTGAATAGCCAAGGGAGTTGTAGTTCAGCAGCGTCTGGAAGACTTTGCATTGGGTCCCCCTACGCTAAGAAGTTTTCAGTGTATATCGTATCAGTCACCTTTTCAGTACAGTGGTACCTCGGGTTAAGTACATAATTCGTTCTGGAGGTCTGTTCTTAACCTGAAACTGTTCTTAACCTGAAGCACCACTTTAGCTAATGGGGCCTCCTGCTGCCGCCGCGCCGCCGCATCACGATTTCTGTTCCTATCCTGAAGCAAAGTTCTTAACCTGAAGCACCATTTCTGGGTTAGCGGAGTCTGTAACCTGAAGTGTATGTAACCTGAAGCGTATGTAACCTGAGGTACCACTATACTTTTTTTTTATCCTAGTAGCTCTGGGTGGCATATACTGCGTTCCTCCTGCCCACTTTTATCCTGATAACCACCTTTTGAGGTAGATTAGGTGGAGAGAGAGTTGAACCAAGCTCACCAAGCAAACCTCATGTCTGAGTGGGGGATTTGAACCGGGGTTTTCCTCTGTCCTAGCCTGAGATTCTAACCATTGCACCACATGCATTTTCCCACTATGGTATTCAGAGCTAAAACTAGGCAGCATACATACCTAACAATAAAGCTAAACAGCCAGAATGAGATTATTTATTTTAAATCAATGAAGCAAAGCAACAAACCGTCTGAAAATTACAAAACCTAGTGTGCTCTCAAGACGCCGTAGGAAGTTATATTTACCAAATTTCTGACAATGGTCCCCAGAGTAACTGGCATAATAAAGACACAATATGCAGTACTAAAGAAACAAGGGGTAAAGAAAAAAACATTAGAAAAACAGAGCAACATCATAACAAACAAACAAACAAACAAACAAACAAACAAACAGGTAACTAGAGACTGCAACATTTTATAAAAACACAGCAATTCTGTTTAAGACAGCTTTTAAAAAAATCTATTCTGCCTGACATAAATGAATTGTTTCTGCCAGCCTCCTGAACAGACTAGACCTGGCAGAGTTCTTTACGGGATGGACATCCCATAATCTGGAGACCATCAACACCAAATTCTTGTTTCTAGTGCCACCCAACCTTGCTTCAGAAGATTGTGGCATCTCATCAACCAAACCTCCAACCACTGGAGGTTAGGAATAGGGCTGTGTAAGGAGCAGTAGTGTAGCAACAAATTCTGAAGTGCAGGGTCCCTTCATGAGAGTCACAATTGCACCTCCCGATAGCCACACTCTCTCGTAGCTGCATTCCCTTCTAAGATTATACAACCTTCTAAGATTATACAATAAAAATGAACTTTCAGTCTCTTACTTTGGAGTTCTCTTGAGCAATGAATGCAGGCGGAGGGTATCTATCTTTTAGGTTCAGCAAGAAGAAGATCAAAAGGTGGTTTGCTGTTTTTTGCAGAGTAAATTACAGCTCACAGAGAGCACATCACACACTTGGTGCAAAGGTGTTTTTTATAGTTTTTTAAGAGCAAGCTAAAGCAGCTTTAAAAAGTTTCAGTAATGCAGCCCACAAGTGAAAATAAAAAAAGTTAGAGGGTAGAGACATAAGCATGCAGAAATGAAATGCTGCCCAATTTCAAAATTCCAGGGTCCTTACCAAAGTTACAGGAATTTGCCTACAAATGAAGCCTGTTTCAAGCTCTGGAGATTGGAGTGGGAAGGTAAGGAGGGAGCACAATCTTAAGATAGCCCAGGGCACCCTTAGCAATGGATGTTCTAGCACAAAATTGCTAAACTGCCTGAGGGAAACTTCTTTGGTACTGCAGATATTGAACTATTATTAGGCTCATTCATTAGCTGCTTAGAGGGTAATAAATGCCACAACGTTGCAGTGACAAGGCATAAGTAAATGCTAATCATCACTTTTTAGGAGCTGAGTTCTCAGGGTGCTTGCATTGGGACTCTGCTCATTTGAAAGTAATGGACCTACAACATCCCTGTGATCCCAAATGACTATACCCCTGATATGGAGGCACCATTTTTGTCCTGTCCTGTGTTGATTGCAATCAGCAGTGTTTCTGTTCAGCTACAGTTCAGCTTCTATTAAAACCCTTTGTCTTGATATCCTTGATATGTAAAAGGGACCCCTGACCATTAGGTCCAGTCGCGGATGACTCTGGGGTTGCGGTGCTCATCTCGCTTTATGGGCTGAGGGAGTTGGCGTTTGTCCACAGACAGCTTCCGGGTCATGGGCCAGCATGACTAAGCCGCTTCTGGAGAACCAGAGCAGTGCACGGAAACACCGTTTACCTTCCCGCCGGAGCGGTACCTATTTATCTACTTAAACTTGACGTGCTTTCGAACTGCTAGGTTGGCAGGAGCTGGGACCGAACAACGGGAGCTCACCCCGTCGCGGGGATTTGAACTGCTGACCTTCCGATTAGCAAGTCCTAGGCTCTGTGGTTTAACCCACAGCGCCACCCGCGTCCCAATATCCACTGTAGCCACAGCTAATTATGTCATTAACTTCAGGGCATTTCAGTGGAAGAGAAACATTTAAAAAATGCAGAAAATACTGTAGTTATTCATGTAATATTCATGGACTAAACCCCCACCCCCAGCAATAGTAAATACCACTCACATTCCTTCTTTGTGATTGCCATTCCTGGCCTTGGGCAAACATGCAGATTGTGGCAACATCCACTCCCATTTCTGTGTCTCATCCAGTTTTCCTACGGTAAAGAACTTCACACAGAACAACTTTGAAAGAACATATATATTTATAAACAGATAAAAATCTGAGCCAGAGAAGAAGGTGGGTAGGGGTCTTTGTGTTGTAGTCAAGGCAAGCATTATGTTCTGCTAAGGTCATTAGAATCATTAAAGTGCTTGGTGACAATTCTGTAACAAGCAGGAATAGCTGAGCAGTAAGTTTGCTGCACTAAGTCCATGCAATCTGAATCACTTTCACGGGGCTTAACGTGGTTTCCTATGTACCTAGGTAGGTAAGCTTTGTCTCCCCAACGTTAGATAAGCACTGGCCTAGCTCGGAATTTCTTAAAGGCAAATGACTGGGTGGGAGTTGGTAAAGGCATCTCGCTAACTGTACCAGGGTGTTAGTTGTGTCAGGTAGTAGGTCCCATGTGACAGCGCCTCTTCCACACTCACTGCTAAGAAGTCAGCCGGCTGTTGTTTGTAATGCATAATTCAAAAGCTTGTTTCAGACAAATTCATTTTAGCATGAAATGTGCAGAGACACCTGTATGCAGGGTGAGGCTGATCACAGTTGATTCCAGTCCTTCCTCAAAGCATCATAAAGACCTCATAACAACCATATGAGGTAGGGAAAGAGAGAGAGAGAGAAAGAGAAAGAGAGAGAGGTAGAGGTGTCAGCCGAAGGTCATTCAGTGAACTTCATTATGACAATTATTAATAATAATATTTATCTTTCAACCTTCAACCAAGGGCTTCAGTGTCACCCTGGTGACCTCTCTCTTAGGCCTTCTCTATAACCCTATTTGATCCCCTCCTCTATTTTATTCCCTTACTTTCTCTCTCCTTTTATTCTCCCATCTTCTTTCACAGTTCTTCTCTTCCCTTCTCTATGGTATTTCATGAGAACACAGGTCTGGTTTAATCATTAAAAAAGGACCCACAGTATTTAGTTTAGGTGGAATATCCAAATAATCGTAGGCATGATCAAATCAAAACAGCCATACAAATTGTTTCACATATTACTGTACAGTTAGTAAAGTCCCAGAGGGAGAAGGATACAGCTGGCTGAGTTTGAGTTCTGTTGAATTACTGAGCTACTATTTAATTTGGACGTCCCAGGCAACACTTTTTATTATTATTAAGCGTGAACTTGGAGGGATGGATGAATGCTCCTCTGTTTGGATCTCAAGAAGCATCTGGGTTTTGTGAGCATTCTTCGCAAGTCCTTGAGAAACTTTGAGGGGCTTTTTTTTGCAAGAAGTCATAAAGAATGCTTGTAAAACCCAGGTGGTACACCTCTCACCTCTGCCAGTTTCTCTCTCTCTTCCTCAAGTAGAAATAAAAGCTTTACTCTCCAGCTGAGAGGCCCTGAAGATGTGTGGAAGTATCATTAGCAGCTAAGGATTGTGGGACTCTTAAGCTCCATGATCTCCAGCTACAAATGGTGGAGACAGGGTTAGATCAGAGAGGGCTAGGAGAAACTTGCGTCTGAAACTAAAGAAAGCCACTGCGGCAGCTAGACTGGTGACTGGTAGTGGCCGCTGAGACCACATAACAATGGTCCTGAAAGACCTAGATTTGCCCACAGTATGTTTCCAGGCACAATTCAAAGTGTTGATGGTGACCTTTAAAGCCCTAAATGGCTTCGGTCCTTTATACGTGAAGGAGAGTCTCCACCCCCATCATTCAGCCTGGACAGTGAAGTCCAGCTCCGAGGGCCTTCTAGCAGTTCCCTCACTGCGAGAAGTGAGGGTACAGGGAACCAGGCAGAGGGCCTTCTCGGTAGTGGCGCCCACCCTGTGGAACGCCCTCTCGTCAGATGTCAAGGAAATAAACAACTACCTGACTTCTAGAAGACATCTGAAGGCAGCCCTGTTTGGGGAAGTTTTTAATGTTTGAAGTTTTATTCTGTGTAATATTCTGTTGGGAGCCACCCAGAGTGGTTGGGGAAACCCAGCCAGATTGGCGGGGTATGAATAATAATAATAACAACAACAACAACAATAATAATAATTAGACAACCTGATGTTTCGGACAGCAACTCACTTCAGCCACAGCAGTCATGGCCAATGGTCAAGGATGATGGGAGTTGTAGGAGAGAACATCCAGAGAGCAACAGGTTGCATACTTGTGGTATAGGCAATACTGAGCGAATTAGAATAATGGTCTGCCTCACAAACTGACATGTGTGTGATGTTCCATCCTCTGACCTGTTGTTGCCACCTGGGACTTGGCTACATTTGTAAAAATAAAGCACTTTATACGCGTTAAAACACCATGACACAAGATGGCACTGTGGAATTCCATTTTTCACCAATGGAACTTCCCTGTATGAAGTTTACAACGTGTTTAACTGAATCACTTCTTTGATCCAGCCCTGTGCAGTGGTACCTCGGGTTAAGAACTTAATTCATTCTGGAGGTCTGTTCTTAACCTGAAACTGTTCTTAACCTGAGGTACCACTTTAGCTAATGGGGCCTCCTGCCGCCGGAGCCCAATTTCTGTTCTCATCCTGAAGCAAAGTTCTTAACCCGAGGTACTATTTCTGGATTAGTGGCATCTATAACCTGAAGCATCTGTAACCCAGGGTACCACTGTACTCATGCAACTCCTGTTTCCATTGAGAAGTGTTGCTAGGGATAAGCAAATCTGTCACTTTTGGTTTCTTTCAGCTTCTCGTTTTTCCAAATTTGCGTTCAATTCTCTGGGTTTCCACATCAGTTTGATTTTTTTTTTAATTCAACATGAGAATTCACCAGCATTTTAGTGCTAACTTCTAAAACACATTTCTGCATGCAATGTTGCCTGATAATCACATTCTTACAAAACAACTTCCCCCAACGCAATGCATATTTGTATGTTATTTTCACTAATATGTGCCTTTTTATATGCACGCTTAGTTTGTTGGACCGGGACCTGGGAGAGCAAAGGTTCGAATCCCCACTCAGCCGTGAAGTTCACTGGGTGACCTTGGGTCAGTCCCTGTCTCTTAGCCTAATGTAGCTCACAGGGTTGTTGTGAGGAAATCCATGCACACCGCCTTGTGCTCCTTGAAAGATAAAGTGGTATATAAATGTAAATAATAATAATAATGAGGAGTAAAATGTGTTTTTGTACATATTGCCCAGAAGGAGAACTTCCATACAAAATTCAGAGAAGCAAGGATTTTGAAGGATGGCTGTGTTTCGGCTCCCGTATTGTTTTGGAAAGATGAGATAAGTTAACCTTTATATGCGAACCAAGTTAAATTTCACCACCATTTCTTCTGGTAGCCTAATACCTGGTGTTCAATTCCATAAGAAAACATAGCTGGATTTTGAGCTCCCCTATATCCTATGACCAAGGCAGAAATAATGTCAATATGGCTTGAATATTATTATTTTGCAACTTTCTCCCCATTCTTCCTTCGGTCACTTGCATAACCAAAACTCCCTACATGCACCCTTATTATTATATTTAATTTCATTTGTTATTCATGTTGTTAGATTTTATATAAGAAAACCCAAGGGGGGAGGAGACACTGAAAAAATAGCAAAGGAACCATGATTGGGGGCTGGAAGACACTTGAAGCGATTGAGAAAAGGGCAAATGTGAGAGAAGGTGAAAGAACAGCAGCCCAGAGGTTGAAGAAAGTAGTTGGCATTTTATATCTGGGAGGCAGAGATGGGTGTTCGTAGCTCCACAGAAAAAAAGAGTGACTCTTAAATGACCCAACACTGCAGATGTAAGTGACTGTAAAAATCTGAAATTCTTTCCCTGGATGCCCAAAGAGCTGTTTCCCAGAAATGCAAAAGCTTCTGACTCTTTACCATGGAAATCAATACCAAAGCAAGGCATGGTCTAGTTCATGGGTAGGCAAACTAAGGCCTGGGGGCTGGATCCGGCCCAATCGCCTTCTAAATCTGGCCTGCGGATGGTCTAGGAATCAGCATGTTTTTACATGAGTAGAATGTGCCCTTTTATTTAAAGTGCATCTCTTGGTTATTTGTGGGGCATAGGAATTTGTTCATTTATTCCCCCCCCCAAAAAATATAGTCCGGCCCCCCACAAAGTCTGAGGGACAGTCGACCGGCCCCCTGTTGAAAATGTTTTCTGACCCCAGGTCTAGTTCTTGCCTTTCAGGAAGTAATGGCAGAAGGATAGACAAGCTAGAGACCTATAACCAATTGCCAGGATGTTTCTTACCACTTTAAATTGCACCTCAACTATGAACTCGTTGGTCAGCTAGAGATGGGGGAGAATTTCTAGTTTTGGGTCTCAACTGAAGACAAATCTCGCCAATTGTAGTTAGCGGTTTGAGAAATGGACTGGAGAGAAGAATACTCATCGCGAAGTATTGGAAGACACAAGACCTACCCACCCGGGAAGAATGGCAGATGAAGGTGATGGACTACATGGAACTGGCGGAAATGACTGGCAGAATCCGAAACCAGGGAGAAGAGTCGGTGGAAGAAGATTGGAAAAAATTTAAAGACTATTTACAGAAATACTGCAAAATTAATGAATGTTAGAATGATGTCAGAATGAAGTTAAGTGGTTTTTTAGCAGCACTGTTACAAAGGAGTATGTAAAAATGGTTTGTGAACAGGTGAGAATCCAAAGTTACAATATATTAAGTTAAAGGATTAGGATAAAAACAAAGAGCGAAAGGATTTGCTGAATTAACTAACTGAACTGGAATACAAAAAAAGGGAGGTGAGAGGAGGTCAGGGAAACAAGTAAATGAAAGACAAGATATGGAAAGATTGATTTGTTTTTAAATGTTTTTATTTTTCTGTATTTTGTATTTTTTCTTTTCTTTTTTTCTTTTTCTTATCTTTGTAACCTTTTTTGAAACTTTAATAAATATTACTTTTTTAAAAAAAGAGAGAAATGGACTGGAGAGAATGCGGTTCAAATCCCAGCGTGGCTGTGAAGCTCCCTGGCTGCGCTTGGGGTGGACACACTCTTCTCCTCTTAACTTCCCTCGCAGGATTGTTGGGAGGATAAAAAGCAGAGAAGAAGGAAGTCTCTTGTATAGTACCTTGAGCTTCCTAGCAGAGAGGATGGAAATCAAATGCATGTAGCAGATAACGATAATGCTCATTATTATTACTCCATAAGATTGCAATGCAGCACAAGTCAACAGCTATCAGGGGGAAAAAACATACCAGCTTTTGTCTTAGTTGTGCTGATCAAACCCTTTTGTGTATGGATTAGCTGCAGGGCTGCCTCATTTCAGACATCAGGTGGGGGACTGAATATTTGAATCTTACCCCAGTCTCTGTTTATATAATCCCTGCTTATATAAAACTGTCATGCTGGGGGGGGGGGAATGTTCTAGGCTAGCCTTCTGTGTGACATACTAATTTTTGATTCACACCACATGCTACTTTTGTGGACGGAGCATTCAGACCAGCAATCGCCACCACCTGTGGCCCAAAGCGGTACAGTTCAGTGACGGATATGTCATGTGAGTTTGCTGGTCACATCGCTCAGTTTCCAGTTTTGGCAAAGTAAGGGTGTTTACAGTTGTAAAAAAAAAAGAAAAAAAAAAGACAAAATAATATCCAGAGCTTGCAGAGTCCCGTGAGCAATGGTTTGCAAGACCCTGGCATCAGCTGATCATTGACACTTTCAAAGTCTTTGCAAGCACTGACAATCAGCTGATCGTCAAAGCTTACAAACCCAGGTGTACAATGTTTTGCACAGGGCTTTGCAAGTGCCCAGTTGTGTCTGTAATCCCCCTTCCAGCTCAGTTACAAATAGGTGCCCCACACCTAACAACATATACGACATCAAGTGTAGGGCAGGAGGCTGTGGCTGAGCCGAGTTGAGCTGAAATGGCCTCACCGGCTAAATGAGCAGGCCTTATTCTTTACCATCCTCTGCTACCTTTAACCAAAGACTAGGGATTGTCAAGGATCAGAGATTGCCAAGCTCATTCTCTGCTGCTGAGCTGCAGCCCTTCCTTGTGTTTTCTGTACCGTGGCAGCACCTTGTCTATTTTTATCAAAGTAAAGTTCAAGGGATTTTGATATAATTCCAACAGGGGAGGTTAACTGCTCAATAGAGACAGGAATTGCATTTGGCTGTCTGTTTCAAAGAGCAGACTTCCTCCTTTTACTCTGTTGAGCAAATAACAAGGCAAACATTGGGGAGCTGGTGGTGTGATGGTTAGAGTGTCAGACTAGGACACCCTGGGGGATCAGGGTTCGAATCCCCACTTGGCCTTGAAGCTGTCGCTGGGTGACCTTGTGCCAGTCACTTGGGCCAGTCTCAGCCTGACCTATCTCACATGGTTGTTGTGAGGATAAAATGGCAGAGGAGAATTGTGTACAGCCCCTCAAGTTCATTGGAGGAAAGGTGGGGATATTAATTGGGGGGGGGGATAAATATAAAATGAAACTCCCTGCTCTGTATTTGCACCTTTATCTTGCATTTCAGCACCCCAGATGATTTCGTGATGTGATAAGTTACTGTATCAGGGGACGCGGGTGGCGCTGTGGGTTAAACCACAGAGCCTAGGATTTGCTGAAAGGAAGGTCGACGGTTCGAATCCCCGCGACAGGGTGAGCTCCCGTTGCTCGGTCCCTGCTCCTGCCAACCTAGCACTTCGAAAGCACATCAAAGTGCAAGTAGATAAATAGGTACCGCTCCAGTGGGAAGGTAAATGGTGTTTCCGTGTGCTGCTCTGGTTCACCAGAAGTGGCTTAGTCATGCTGGCCACACGACCCGGAAGCTGTACGCCGGCTCCCTCGGCCAATAAAGCGAGATGAGCGCTGCAACCCCAGAGTCGGTCACGATTGGACCTAATGGCCAGGGGTCTCTTTACCTTTACCTTTAAGTTACTGTATCACTTGAGAGATTGTGGACTCTCCTTCCTTGGAGGTTTTGAAGCAGAGGTTGGATGGCCATCTGCCATGGATGCTTCACTTGAGATTCCTGCATTGCAGGGGGTTGGGATAGATGACCCTCGGGTCCCTTCCAACTCTACAATTCTATGATTACCGTACAGTCACCCTTAGCAAAAATGAGCCCTTAGCTTTTTCTCTCCCTGCAGTCCCTTCTAAAGGCAGCTGCCTCTTGTTTGAGATGAGTGAAAGTAATTAATGCAGTGGACTATGAAAGGCTGGGAGCTTATTTAAAATTAATTCTATCAAAATAGGATCTTACTGCACCAAGGAGCCCTATTTATTTATTTCGTGAGAATGCAGGGTAGGAGACTGACAGAAACAAAATGAACTTTTATCAAACATGTTATTCTAGGACAGGAGGCTGGATTTGTTCCTCATGTGGGAACAGTCTGCTTTTATCATAAAAGATTCCTGCATTGCAGGGGGTTGGACTAGATGACCCTTAGGGTCCCTTCCAGCTCTACAGTTCTGTGACTCTGTGATTCTGTGGAATACACACTGACCTTTGCATTCATTACCCAATGTAAGGTGAAAGTTAACAGGCCGATTTTGGGCCCTGCTGTCTGTCTGTTCATCTATCTGTTCACCCACCATATATATTTATAGCAAATTCATTCTCCTTACATAGCCAAACCAGCCTCATTTGTTCACAAGAGAGATATAGCAGCAAGGGTGGAGGAACTCTGAGGTTTAAAAGCCCTAAGGGCAAAGCCAAAGCAACCAATTGAGGGGTGAGCATGCTCAGTAGCCATGGTATACTGATTTGTCTTTTGAGAGGCCCCCCAGCTTCAAAACTGCAATGAGGGGAGATTATAAATATTGCTTATATTCACACTGACTGTAGTCCTACCCCCCCCCCACGGATCTGCAGTTTAAGAAACAAAGGGAATAGCTAGTGGAGCCCTGAATGTGAATGCTAAACACTGCAACATTTTGCTGCAGATCCCATTTGTAATGTGTAAATGCATGCAAATTGCTTCCTTCTCCAAAGGCTGTTTATATAAGTGAATTCACTTATTGGGCTGTGAACTGCACAGCGTCCTTTGCTTCCAACAGAAGGAAGGTTAGGTAGGTGGGTAGGATTATCTGTTGTTGGTTTAGTGTTTTGGCCACAGCCCCATGGGGCCTCTGTACATGACATTCTGGTGGAATTCTTCTTCTCTGGTGATTACACATAACTGAGTAAGATTGTATTCCATGAACACGGTTTTAACACTGAGTCTGTAAGTGACTGTGGAGGCCAATTCTGGATCCACACGTCGTTCCACAGTGGAGACATTGGTTTCTGGGAGGGAGTTGATCACAATGAGGGTTTGCCAAGTGTGCCTTCCTCTTAGCTCGTTTCTCCCTTGCGTCCTGAGTTCAAGCATTTTCAAAGTCCATGGCACCTTTGGTAAAGGCTATTCTCCAATAGGAGCGCTCGCAGGCCAGTGTTTCCCAGTTGTCGGTGTTTATACTACTTTTTAAAGATTTGCCTTGAGAGAGTCTTTAAACCTCTTTTGTTGACCACCAGCATCATGCTTACCATTGTTAAGTTCGGAATGGAGTAGTTGCTTTGGAAGATGATAATCAGGCTTCCAAACAACATGGCCAGTCCAATGAAGTTGATGTTGGAGAATCATTGCTTCGACACTGGTGATCTTTGCTTCTTCTAGTACACTGGCATTAGTTCGCCTGTCTTCCCAAGTGATGTGTAAAAATTTTCGGAGACACCGTTGATGAAATCTTTCACGGAGTTGGAGATGGCGTTTATAAGTGGTCCATGTTTCACAAGCATACAGTAAGGTTGGTAGTACAATAACTTTGTAAACAAGCATTTTTGATTCCCTGCAAATGTCCTGGTCCTCAAACACTCTTCACTTCAAGCGGGAGAAAACTGCACTTGCAGAGCTCGGGCAATGCTGGATTTCAGCATCAATGTCAGCCCTTGTGGAAAGATAACTGCCCAGGTAGGAAAAGTGATCAACACTTCCCAATGTTACACCATTGAGTTGAATTTGTGGTGCTGCAGAGGGGTTATTTTGTGCTTGTTGGTGCAGCACTTTGGTTTTTTGGATGTTGAGCAATAGGCCAAGCTTTTTGTAAGTGTCTTTGAAGATATTTAGGATAGTTCATTCTCTGAGTGTGATGGAATTACAGTTCTTATGATGCCTAAAGAAAGCACAGTGGATTCTGGACTTAGAGCGAGGAGATGCGGGTTCAGTCCCTTCTCACTTAGAGAGCTTGCTGAATTGCAATTCTCCATCTCCATCACCCCACTGCCCTGCTGCCTTTCGGTCTAATCTCCTTTACACCCATTCTCCAACATCTCACAGATGAAAACAGTTATAGCCTTATAACACCACTATCCGCATACCAGAGATCTCTGCATGAGACTCTTTCATGCTGCTTAAGGCTTTGTGCTGCCAACTGTATACTGCTTTCATGTACTTTGCAATAACCTATTCCCCCATCAGAAAGGGAGTGTTTGTTCTTTTGGTTAAAGATATATTGGGGTCGGGGAGAGAGAAATGTAATTGCCTGACAATATGTCACTTCAAAACAGACCTGATGCTTTAGTCTTCACACATGTGCATTTATAGACATGTGCATCAGAGGCAAGATACCTCTACTCTCCCACCAGACATGTAGCTTCCAACAACCCTGGGGAGGGCACTGAGCCACCAGTAATGCCAACTCTAGTAATTAATGGTAATGGTTTTCGAACGGGTGTAGCATGGTGTGTGTGTGCTGGGGGGCTGTGACTCAATTTTTCCAATGCTTTTGACCCCAGCATGACCTGGCATGGTGCTCATTGTGCATGTGTGTTGTCATGCTTGCGATGCATGTGTGTGACATCATGCTTGTAACATGTGCTACACATGTGATATTGGAAGGAGGCAGAATGCGGAGCCGAGCACTGTGTGACTTCAGTGGTCAGCAGTTCCTCCTCTTTCGCATTCAGGAGGAGCTGGTCCCTGAGACTGAGCCACACTTGGCTCTGCGCTCAGCCTACTAAGTCCTCTCAACATTGAGGGGGTCTGGCCCCTCCCAATGAATATTGGGGTGTGTGTGAAGACACCTTGGTCCCACCCCTGGCCTAAAGGAAGCCCAAAAGCAGGACATGAGTGCGACAGCTTTCACTCAGCTTTGGTCCCCAGCAACTGGTAGTCAGAGGCATAAAACCCCCAACAGTGGAAGTAGAACAGAGAGGTAAAAAGGCATTTGGAAGAAGATTGGCTCCTGTCAGCCACCCACTTCATCCTGTTTTCAACGCTAAGCAGTTGCAGATATGTATGAGTGCGTTGAGATGCCAGGTGGAGACGAGGAGGGAGAAACGGGAGAATTTGGAACAAGCCCACGAGAAGAGAAATTTGACTTGCCGCGTCTAGCTTTCATCTGCCGAACTGGGAAACAACATTCCCCAATCACTGCAAGATGCCACAAGGCAGAGACGCACCTGACAGTTCTTCAGAAACACATGTGAAGACAGGGGAGAGAATAAAAAGCAGAAGCAAATGCGAGAGGAAAGCCTGAAGCTCCCCCATCTCCTGCTCTCAATAATACATAAAGGAAGGGGCAGCTCAGAGACAATTCAACATGCTGAGCATTCAGTGTCACTGCTGAAGTTTTTGCACGGCCGCAGCTGGCGGTCCTTATAGTAAAAACTCACTTCTAACTCTACAATTCCACGGTTCAAAGCTTGAACCATTGACAAAAGGTAATGAAGAAACCTAGACAGCATCTTAAAAAGTAGAGACATCACCTTGCCAACAAAGGTCCGTATAGTAAAAGCCATGGTTTTCCCAGTAGTGATGTATGGAAGTGAGAGCTGGACCATAAAGAAGGCTGATCGCCGAATAATTGATGCTTTTGAATTATGGTGCTGGAGGAGACTCTTGAGAGTCCCATGGACTGCAAGAAGATCAAACCTATCCATTCTGAAGGAAATCAGCCTTGAGTGCTCACTGGAAGGACAGATCCTGAAGCTGAGGCTCCAATACTTTGGCCACCTCATGAGAAGAGAAGACTCCCTGGAAAAGACCCTGATGTTGGGAAAGATGGAGGGCACAAGGAGAAGGGGACGACAGAGGACGAGATGGTTGGATAGTGCCAACATGAGTTTGACCAAACTGCGGGAGGCAGTGGAAGAGAGGAGTGCCTGGCGTGCTCTGGTCCATGGGGTCACGAAGAGTCGGACACGACTAAACGACTAAACAACAACAACAATGAAGAAACAGAAGGGAAGGGGAGCTGAGAAATTAAGCACATAGAGGAAGTATGGCTTGTAGAAATACTAAGCCAAAATAAAAGGGCCTTTGCAAAGGAGAGGTCAGTGGGGGAAGATTGGGAGGAGGTGATGGATACTGAAGAGGCAACAGAGTTTAGTGAACAGGAGGAACCTGTGGGTGGCAATGAGACAATGGATCTTCTCTGTGGTAGCTCCCCATGTATGGGATGCGCAAATTTAATAAACCTAACCTCAACTCCTAGGGTCTGCATTATTCTCCTAAATTGCCTATATTGAGACTGCAAAAGTCAGACACCCCCTGCGTTGTCTCTTAAAGGAGCTAACTGAATATCTGCACATGTGTAAAGAAGAAATAATGAATCTAAATTTAAGAAAGAAAACAACAACAAAGCAACCTTGAAACAGAATAAGTAATGCACAGTGCACCAACAAATGCAAATTGTTTTCATGGGCATAATTCATTCATCTCCTGGAATCTGGCTTTTCTCAGTGGAAATCCTGGATGAGCTTCGCAGAATGAACAATTGTTTCTTGGTGCTGCAATTAATAGTTCTTTCTTACCCCACAAGAGATCCGACGGAATAAATGTGTTAGAGAAAGTGAAACACTTAGGAACTGTAGCTGCAGCGGCCCTGAAACACTCATGAGAATGGAGGATTCGTCAACACTCGGTGGAGACTATTAATCACTGAGGTTCTGTTTGCAATCTCTCCCTTTAATTTCTACATTTAGCCCACCTCCAGTGTGACAAAAGAGAAAGGAGCCATCCCATGGACAAGAAGAATTCCAGGAATGAATAATAGAACCTTTCTCTGCTAAAACTGTTTCACTTAGCGCACAACAATGTGGATTAAGTGTGCAATTGTTGTCAATGCAGTTAACAGAAGGAGGAAGGAAAAGCACAAAGGAAGAAAAACATTATGGATCCTTGACATATTTTATTGCTTGCGTAGTAATCGCTACTCCACTCTTCTGCCCCAAAATGGTGCTCTCAAGACAGTTCACCATCATAACATATGAAACAGTTAACAATGAAACCATCCAAAACCCATTCAACTGTAGAACAACAGAAGGGTTTAATGATCTATAAATAACACCTGGAGGAGAACTGCTCAGGCGGTGCTCTAAGCCACTGCATGCCACCTTGAGCTGCTTGGATTGGAAAAAAGTGGGATATAAATGTAATTAACAAACAAACAGGGGCCAAAGGCTCAAAATATGAAGTGGGCAGGTGGAGCAATGTGATAGATGGGAACCCCAGCTGAAACGAGCAGCAAAAACTTTCAAGCATCAGCAATCTGAGTATGTTTAATTTTGCATTTAATGTTCTGGTATTTATGTGCATGCATGATTAATTATGAACATGAACCCAGAGGCATTTGAATATCTAGAGGATTTTCTTGAGATCTAATCCATATTATCAATTGTAACATGATAGCCCTAGGGCCTTGTTCTGTAGTCTTAGAGTGTCTTTCTCTGCTGTACAATGACATGGTTCTTTTGTGTTACACACACACACACACACACACACACACACGGATCTAAACTTGTTTGAAGCTACCTGGAATGCACACAGCACATAGGAGGTAGTGATAGCCACCAACTTAGATGGTTTCAAGAGAGGATAAATTCATGGAGGATAAGGCTAAAATGGATGCTAGCCGTGATGGCTACGCTTGGTTTCCAGAGTCAGGAGCAGTCATGCTTCTGAATATTGGTTGTATCTGTAATCCACAGGAAAGGAGAGTGTTCTGCTTGAGGGTTTCCCAAAAGCATCTAGTTGGCCACTGAGAGAACAGGATGCTGGACTACATTGGCCATTGGTCTCCCAGCAGGCCCTTCTTATGTTCTTACAGTAGAATCACAGAATTCTAGCGTTGGAAGGGACCACAAAGGTCCTGCAGCCCAACTCCCTGCAATGCAGGAATCTTTTGCCCAATGTGGGGCTCAAACCCACAGCCCTGAGATATTAAGAATCTCACACTCTACTGACTGAGCTGTTCCACAGGAAGCCTGAAAGCAGGACCTGAGCTTCAACAGCAGTGCTCTCCCCTACCTGCGATTCCCAGCGACTGGTGTTCCGAGGCATAATGCCTCTGAAAGTCAATGTCTCAATGTTGTTTTAATGGGATCGTCTTACTTTGTATTTTAATTATGGATGTGTATATGTCAATGCATGCTTAATTGATTGTTATGCCGGTAAACCACTTAGAAGCCTGCTTGGGCACTAAGCGGTATATGAATTGACAATAGCGATTAAGGAGAGCTAAAGCAGTGTGCAGCAGAAAGGAAAAGATCTAAGCTGGGGGTTTTGGTTTACCGTATTTTTCGCCCTATAGGACGCACTTTTTCCCCTCCAAAAATGAAGGGGAAATCAGGGTGTGTCCTATGGAGCAAATGCAGGCTTTTGCTGAAGCCTGGAGAGCGAGAGGGGTCGGTGCGCACCGACCCCTCTTGCTCTCCAGGCTTCAGGAAGCTCTGCGCAACCCTTGGGAGACCGGCTTCGAGGGTTGCGCAGAGCTGCCTGCAGTCCCCGGCTCAGCACAGCTCTGTGCGGCCACCGGGAGCCGGGGGCGAAGCCCCGCCCCGCTCCCGATGGCGGCGCAGAGCTGCCTGCAGTCCCGGAATCATCGCAGCTCTGCGCGGCCACCGGGAGCTGGGGGCGAAGCCCCGCCCCGCTCCCGATGGCGGCGCAGAGCTGCCTGCAGTCCCGGGATCAGCGCAGCTCTGCGTGGCCATCGCCAGCCCCACAAGCTTGGGGGACAGCGGGGAGGCAGAGCGTGCCTTCCCACTGTTCCCCGACCTGGTTCTTCCAGCCCCGCACCTTGGGGGGAAATAATTTTTTTCCCTTTATTTCCCCCCCAAAAAACTAGGTGCGTCCTATGGGCCGGAGCGTCCTATGGGGCGCAAAATACGGTACCTTTCATCACCTTATTCCTAAACATTTTGAACGGGAACTTCTCTAGGGTACTTTCTGGGCTGAGACTTCTCTCCTCAGTTGGTTAGAGCATAGTGCTGATAAAGCCAAGGTTGCAGGTTCGATCCCTGTATGGGACTGCTGCATATTCCTGCACTGCAGGGGGTTGGACTAGATGATCCTTAGGGTCCCTTCCAACTCTACAATTCTGTGATCCATGCACAGCAGTTTGTAACCCTTACCCACCCCACCTGAAGGGAGCAAAGCCAAAACTGCAGCAACCTGGTGCTGGGTTCAGCCTCTCTTGGAATGAGTTTATTTGTTTTGGATAAAAGCCACGGCAAACGCAGAAATCTCATCTTGTTTCATTACAGCCTTAAAACCACTTGAGTAAAACAAGAACATTGTCACATTTATACAATTTATCATGTCAAGCTTACACGGCAAACGTGAACTGATAATGCACCTGTGAAATCTACCGTATTAGCTAAAAGTAACAAAACCAAATTGGCGTGGCATGTCCATAAATCTCTCTATGGATCAAACTACATGTTACGCTAATCACACTTTTGTTGTTGTCTAAATTATGATTAATGATGCCACTTGTTTCATTTGTTAAAAAATGCGTATCCTGACTTGCAGGGTGGAGCAACTTGCCTGGTGGGGCTTCCCAGTAGACGCATTGCCGCAGTATCCCCAAGTTTGTATACACATCTTGGCAGGCAAGATTGCCTAGTATACACATTTTTGCTAAGCTTTCCCAAGTCTAATGAGTTTTTATCTATTATTTCATTAATATATGCATTTATGTGCAAGTGGAAATCTGAAGAAAGTTGCTGAACTTTATTTAGTTGTTGAGCCTTTTTTTTAGGGAAATCGCCAAAAATGACACTGCTGGCATGGGTTGCTATACATGCGGACGTTTCAGCTATTTCAGCCTGGACACTGTTTCCAACGGCCAATTGCCAGCTATGTCCCTATGTTAACCTACTACAGTGGTATCTCAGGTTACAGACGCTTCATGTTACAGACGCTTCAGGTTACAGACTCTGCTAACCCAGAAATAGCGCTTCAGGTTAAGAACTTTGCTTCAGGATGAGAACAGAAAACGTGATCTTCAATCCTGTTGGGGGTCTACTTCTCCAGTGTGTTGCTTGCAGGTAATGTGCTGGCAAAGCACATCCCTGCAGCTGGCTGGATAGCACACTCCTTTCCCCAGCTGTTGAGTGGAGGGTTCAATCGTGCTCAGTTGGCTGTGTAGGTGTGCGTTCCCCTGCTGGGAAGAGGCACACGCAGCACAGCAGTTTGAAAGTCCTATTTCAAATCAGCCCAATAGCACTCTGAAATCTCACCTTCTTTCCACCCAATGCCTCACTCCTCAGTCAACCCTGGATTGCTCGCAGAGGGGGGACACAATCACAGCCCTACCTCAAGATGCTGGAGATTGAACCTGGGATCTTCTACATAGTGCTGTGGGTTAAACCACAGAGCCTAGGACTTGCTGATCAGAAGGTCAGCAGTTTGAATCCCCGCAACGGGGTGAGCTCCCGTTGCTCGGTCCCTGCTCCTGCCAACCTAGCAGTTCAAAGTGCAGGTAGATAAATAGATACTGCTCCAACGGAAAGGTAAACGGTGTTTCTGTGCACTGCTCTGGTTTGCCAGAAGCGGCTTCGTCATGCTGGCCACATGACCCGGAAGCTGTATGCCGGCTCCCTCGGCCAATAAAGCGAGATGAGCGCCGCAACCCCAGAGTCGGCCACGACTGGACTTAATGGTCAGGGGTCCCCTTTACCTTTACTACCACCCTACAGCCCAGCCCAGATGTTACCTCCCAGAATAGAAAGCAGCTGGCTAATAGAAGTTTCCTTTTGTCCAGTGATCGCAACAAATGTGCCATCCAAAAAGCAGTTGGTCCAGACCTTAAGGAAGTGGTGAAATAGATGAATCTTGTAGGAAGAAATCGGGAATTGTTTGAATCCCTGCCCCCGCCCCCACTTTTGTTTGCCAATTGTTGGCGTCTGCTCCTGAACACATGCAGAATGAATAAGGGCTATTTATGTTTTCTCGAAAGAGCAATCAAAACTCTATTATTAGAACAAAACCACAGTAGTTATGCTGCTAATGTGCCAAAGCGCTCCTTCCATATGAGCCTTCAAAGCCCATTACTTCATGCTCAGCGCTGCAAGACGAACGGAGGAGAATGGCAAAGGCCTTTCGCATGTCGATTCATTTTTCTAAGATATTGTTATGCGCATCGCAGTCTCCTGGAGGTGTACCTACGGTTTGGCAAAACCTGCCCCTGCTGGAGGGGCAGACCCAGGAGGCCGCGCAAAATTCACCTATCAGAGTGTGGAGTGTATGATGTTTATGTGTGCGGTCATGGAAAAATCAAATGTGGGAGATGGTTCCTGTCCTTCTTGCACCATGGCACAAAGGTGTACATTTTTCCCCTCTTCCTCCTCACTTCGCCCTCACCCTGGAAGTGTTTTTGTTGGGGGGGGGGTGTTTGTGCCAATACACCTCCTTGCCAAGGGCACAATGGACCCTAGCAATCTCCAAGCAGTGGAGTACCAGAACATACCTTGAGGTTTGTTTCCCTCAGAAAGAAGGTCAATGCAGATGGTGGGATCTTTACAATGTATGGTTTTATTTGCACCTACAGTGGTACCTCGGGTTACAGACGCTTCAGGTTACAGACTCCGCTAACCCAGAAATAGTACCTCGGGTTAAGAACTTTGCTTCAGGATGAGAAAAGAAATCGTGTAGTGGCAACAGCTTGAGGCCCCATTAGCTAAAGTGGTACTTCAGGTTAAGAACAGTTTCAGGTTAAGAATGGACCTCCAGAACGAATTAAGTTCTTAACCCGAGGTATCACTGTAAATGCAGGAAGGGCATAAGACAAGAAGGCTTACAACATTAGCATTCCAGGCTAATGGAATTCCATTCCAACAGATCTTGCTGCCCCATTAGATAGCTACTCCCTTCCCCCTTCAAAAAACCCTCAAACTTTGGATTCAGCGCAGAGAGGAAGTTAGGCTTCCTCTGTGTTTTCCCAGCTGCAGATACTGTCCTACTTGCCAAACTTCCTGGTGAGACTCGGTAAGGGAAGAGGCAAGCAACCTACCCCCCAAAATTTCAATGAAATTTCTCCCTCTCCAAAGAAATCAGAAGATATTCCCCCTGGCTTCTGCAGGAGAAGCATATTTTCAGGACATGGAGGAGGGATTCAGCCCTGTGTTAGTTTCAACTGCCTTAGTTTCAACTTGGCTCAAGCTCCTGGATCTTGCATAACATCTGAATGGCGGCGATGTCCCTGTGGAGAGAGACCCATATGTCACAGTTCAGATAGGGCATGAGAAGACGCGGTGCGTGAGCAGTTCAGACATGTACAATTCCATGTATAATATATGTAATCGGAGAAAGTGGGTTGGAGGGGAATAGAGAATATGAACACACCTTTCCTTCTGCATATGAAATAATTGTTTCCCCCCCCCCCAATGGTTATGTTTTAGGACAGGCAAATATGTCAGTTCCAGGTTCTCTTAGTTTCTCATTTTTTTCAGTCTGTCATGTCCACATCAATATGCAATTTTGTTTTATTTTTATTTTGTAAGTCCTCGTGAAAAATCTTCAGCATCTTAGCATGTACTTCTCCTGATATATACAAATTGCTATGCAAAGCATTTTGCAAATAAATTTCCCCTGGTACAATGCTTCTTTGAATGTTATTTACACCAATATATATATTTTTATGCACACTTAAAAAGGTAAAGGACCCCGACAGTTAAGTCCGGTAGTGAACGATTCTGGGGTTGCGGTGCTCATCTTGCTTTACTGGCTGACGTTTGTCTGCAGAGTTTTTCTGGGTCATGTGGCCAGCATGACTAAGCCGCTTCTGGCGAAACCAGAGCAGTGCACGGAAATGCCGTTTACCTTCCTGCCGGAGTGGTACCTATTTATCTACTTGCACTTTGACATGCTTTCGAACTGCTGGGTTGGCAGGAGCTGGGACCGAACAATGGGAGGTCATTCCGTCGTGGGGATTCAAACCGCTGACCTTCCAATTGGCAAGCCCTAGGCTCTGTGGTTTAGACCACAGCGCCACCCGCATCCCACCTATTTTGTATACTTGTTCGGAGGGCTGCATTGAAAAACCCAGAGACTAGCAAATTCCAAAGGATGACTGTGTTTCGATTTGTGTATTGTTTCAGAAAGTGTGAATTAAGTAGGTTCGCCTTCAAATGTGAACTGAACTGAATTTCTTCCCTGTTTCTAGTTATGTGCCATTTCCTTTTTAAAACAGTTTGCCCCTGTTGCTTGTTTACCTATCAACCTATCTTGGCACACTCCTCATGAATATCTCTGCTGCAGTATTGCTGCACCTACTTGATGGGCGTGTAATGAGACTGAGAACATAATTTGTATTTTTAGTCCTATTTATATTATTTGCAGGCATATGGTGGGCTCAAGTTCATATGGCTCTATTTTTACCAGAAGGTAGAATGAGAAATTTATCCAGGGATGTGTTATTTCTTGAGAAATTATGTAGATATAACTAGATTCCACTTTAGCTGGTTCCAGTGTTCAGATGTCATGGACAACAAGGGGAGAAATCATTGTCAGAGCAGTGAACTAAGAGAATAATCTTTGGACTGGAATTTTGTACCGCCTTTCCTCTGAGTAAGCCCCAGTGAACTCAGTGGGACGCTTCTGAGTAGATATGCATAGGGTTTCATCGTGCTAGCCTGTTGAACTATCTTCTCCCCCTGCAGGCTAACTTTGACAAGTATCAATCACATACCATCATTATGACTGCAGAAGATTGGCAGGTGGTTGGTTCAGCCTACCTGCCAAAGCTGGTCCATGGGTTTGGGGAAAATAGATATCAGGTCTGCTGGGTTGACAGGGCTTCTCTAGTCCTGTAATGCGGTGCTGAAGTCTATGTTACAATCTCATGTCTGTATCTCACCCTTTCTCGAAGAAGAAGAAGAAGAAGAAGAAGAAGAGGAATTTATTTATACCCCACTCATCTGGCTGGGTTTCCTCAGCCACTCTGGATGGCTCCCAACAGATTAAAAACAGAATAAAACATCAAACATTAAAAACGTCCCTAAACAGGACTGCCTTCAGATGTCTTCTAAAAATCAGATAGTTTATTTCCTTGACATCTGATGGGAGGGCATTCCACAGGGTGGGTGCCACCACCAAGAATACCCTCTGCCTGGTTCCCTGTAACCTCACTTCCCACAGTGAGGAAATCGCCAGAAGGCCCTCGGAGCTGGACCAAGATTGACTAGAAGATTTCTCCATTTTATCTTCACAATAACCCCCCAACCTTTCTCTGATGAAAATAGGGGTGTCCTATAGAGGAAGAGGAAGAAGAAGAAGAAGAAGAAGAAGAAGAAGAAGAAGAAGAAGAAGAAGAAGAAGAAGAAGAAGAAGAACAACAACAACAACAACAACAACAACAACAACATTTATACCCCACCCATCTGACTGGGTTCCCTAGTCACTCTGGGAGGCTTCCAAAAACATAATAATTTGTTAATTTTCTTCTTCTTTAAAAAACTATCCTATAAACGACTGCCTTCACATGTCTTCTAAAGGTTGTATAGTGACTTACCTCCTTGGCCCAGAGGTCACATAACTCCATACCCTCCAACATTTCTCTGATGAAAATAGGGACGCCCTGCCATACATTTCAACATATCTCTTATGAAATTAGGGACATAGAAATCACAGAAATCATAGAATTGTAGACTTAGAAGGGACCCTGAGGATCATCTCGCCAAACCCCCTGCAGTGTAGGAATATGCTGCTGCCCCATACAGGGATCAAACCTGCAATCTTGACATCATCAGCACCATGCTCTAACCAGCTGAGCTATCCTAAGGAAAAGCGGGACATTACAGGATCAAATCAGAAACCGGGATGGCTTCTGTACTGTGCCTGGAAAACTGGGACACTTGGAGGATCTGTGAGAGATGCAAGATCACCCTGTGAGGTTCAGAGTAGTTCAGCGATTAAAGCCCAGGCCTCTCTCATCTAAGGTGCAACTCTGAATAGGAACTAGGCCTCATTGAGGTGCAACTGAGGAAACACGCATAGGATTGCATCGATCATCTGACACTAAGTGAAGCCTCAGCACCCCATTCGTGCCTTTTCATGTAGAGACAGCTCTGTTATGCACTTCCATGCCCACTTTTCAATTCATTAGAGAATTCTGTTAGAAGTGCTTTCACTTGGGATTGGAAAGATAAAAGGATCGTGCCTGAATGTCTGTCCTCCTTCCAAGCCTCACAATAAATCTGAATAGCTCCCTCCCCTCTGCATGCGCCTTCAGTCAATATGATTTATTTATTTGGAAAGTGCAGACTTGCATCTTTTCAAAAAAGTCCCGTTTTGTTGGCTGCCCATAAATCGAGCCCAGTTCCTTTCTAGCCCACTTCATAATACTTCTTAAGCATTTGTAAGAGTTTCAGTAATTCAGATATATAAGCTCATTAAGCCTTCCAATAACCATATGAGGGTAAGTATACCACTGCTGGAGATACGTTTCTGGAGCTCAGGTTCCTTAAAGCTAGCCATAGCAAATCAAGATTTGAACCTTGCTGACTGGGAGCTCAATCTCTTAGTGTGAATGCTTCATCAGGAATGGGGAATCTGTGGCCATTTCCCATCATCCCTGACCCTTGACCATGCAGAGTGGGATTGCTGGGAGTTGGAGTGTAGCAACAACTGGACAGCCGTACACACCCCATTACATAAATGCATGCATGTTCATCATTTACAGGGATGCGGGTGGCGCTGTGGGTTAAACCACAGAGCCTAGGACTTGCCGATCAGAAGGTCGGTGGTTTGAATCCCCGGGACGGGGTGAGCTCCCGTTGCTCGGTCCCTGCTCCTGCCAACCTAGGAGTTCGAAAGTACGTCAAAGTGCAAATAGATAAATAGGTACCGCTCTGGCGGGAAGGTAAATGGCGTTTCCGTGCGCTGCTCTGGTTCGCCAGAAGCAGCTTAGTCATGCTGGCCACATGACCTGGAAGCTGTATGCCGGCTCCCTCGGCCAATAAAGCGAGATGAGCGCCGCAACCCCAGAGTCAGTCATGACTGGACCTAATGGTCAGGGGACCCTTTACCTTTACCTTTTCATCATTTAAGTTTTAAAATCTGTTTTGTTCATCACAATAGATTTGAAATTACTAATTTATTTCATAAAATTTATACACCACCTGACTGTAAACCCCTGCCCCCAAAACACACCCTCAAATTGGTTTACAAAAAGGTAAAACAATAAAATCCAGAAAAAAATGACAACCATACTCAAAAACATATGAAAGTTAATATCAGGCTTCCTCAACCTAGGCCCTCTAGATGTTTTGAGACTACAATTCCCATAATTCCTGACCACTGGTCCTGCTAGCTAGGGATCATGGGAGTTGTAGGCCAAAAACATCTGGAGGGCTGAGGTTGAGGAAACCTGGTTAAAATACCAAAGCAGATTAAAATTACCTTGACTTTCTAAGCATCTGGGTAGGCTTGTCTAAAGAGTACAGAGCGCTGAAAAGAATATCAATACTTGGTGTCAATATTTGGTATCAATAGTTAGGGAGTTCCAAAGTCAAGGCGCTGCCACACTAAAAGATCAGGTTCTTACAAGTAGTAGTGGCAATTGTGCCAGTCAAAGTAGTGGAGTGGGCAAATGTGGGGTAAGTAATGATTTCATTTCCATTTTCCATTGATTTCAGTGGAAGACTCAGCTGGTCTTCTGCTACTTATAACTTCCGTGCTTTCCATCCAAAAAGCAAGCAAACGGCAGGTATTCCGCTTCTTAAAGACTTCAAATTTCAAAATAGAAAGACAACCTAAAATGGCACACCTACTGTAAACTTCCTATTGCTTTCAGATGTTCCTTGTCCTTTAACACATGTCTTTTACATCCTATTAGCATCTATTTCCCAGGCGTTCTAGCACCCCAGCAAAAGACCAGGTCTGCCAGATTTCAGATAGATAGGACAAAGGGAGTTGTATTCAGTGCTAGTACTTCGTATACCATATTGGCCCGAATATAAGCCGCACCCAAATATAAGCTGCACCTTTGAAATTCAAGGGGGGGGGGGGAAGAGAAAAAGACAATACCCGAATATAAGCTGCTCCCTTAAAATTCCACAGGTTTTACCGTATGTCTGTTTCAGCAGCAATATCATAAAAGCCAGTTTTTGTAAGGTTGAGAATTTAAGCTGCACTTTAACTTTTTGCAGTCAGAATTTGGGGGGGGGGGAAAGGTGATGCTTATATTCAGGCCAATACGATAGTAGACCTATTGAAGTTAATATACATAGGCAAACTCTGGCCCTCCAGATGTTTGGGACTACAATTCTCATCATCCCTAGCTAACAGGACCAGTGGTCAGGGATGATGGGAATTGTAGTCCCAAACTCCGGAGGGCAGGAGTTTGATTGTGCCTGATATACATGGTTAACTTAGGTTCATTCATTTCAGTGGATCTACTCTCTGAGTAGGACACAGTCCAATACAACCCAGGGTCTACATTTTTTATCTAAACTATACATTATAATTTGTACATTATACACTATACATTATAACTTTTACAGTGACCTGTGCAGACTGTTCCAGAGTCTTTAAACCTTTCAACTCAACAGAGACAAACGAGGACCGAAGCAAACAAATGAAATATATGAGAAATGAATGGATTTTCCCACCCCACCCCCATTCAGAACTTGTTCAACTGAACGAATTCCCATTTGCTTTTATAGCTGCAGGAAACAAAAAAAGGGGGGCTTATCTCGACGACGTTTCATTCATTTTAAAAATAAATGTGCAGCCCTCCCCACTAGGTGGCGTCTCTAAGCCCCATGCCTGTAATATGTAGATAATTAGTTTAAAACAGAAACCCTCGCAGGATCAGGCACAAACATAATGTATTTGAAGCACTTTGAACACTATCATTATCTCCATTATTATCCATAATAACTGATCTGCTTAATAGGGGAGGCAGGGCAGACACAGAATAAAACAATGGCACGGTTGTGAGTACTGCACCTTTCCTTACATTGTCTAGATTAGGGGTCCGCTTATTGAATTGGCACTATTGTTACATCACCAGTGGATGTGACAAGTTCAATTGAATATTTACAAAAATCAAATTTAAGTTATGCCGGAGGGTTACAAAAAAAGAAAAGGAAAGAAAAAGCCCAGCCTATTCTCTCAAACTTTGGATCACTATAACTACAGTCATACCTCAGGTTACAGACGCTTCAGGTTGGGTTTTTTTGGGTGACGGATTTGCCGGAACCCGGAAGTACCGGAATGGGTTACTTCCGGGTTTCGGCGGCCGCGCATGCGCAGAAGCACTACATTGCACTTTGCGGATGCGCAGAAGCACCGAATAGCAACCCGTGCGGTGCTGTGGGTTGCGAACACGCCTCCCACATGGATCATGTTCGCAACACGAGCATCCACTGTATACGGTAGAGAAACAGGCGTAGGAAGGGGGGTGGGGTGGGTGCGGTCTGCCCTGGGTGTCATGACTGAGAGGTGGGTGACAAAATGGCAGGCGAGTGGGTGGCACACCTTGCGTCCTGTAGCAGCGGCTCTTCAGACCCGGTGGTAGAGAAAAGCCCTCCTCAGTTGTGGTGAGGCGCAACCGGCCGCAGCAGTTCCATTGCCGGGTCATGTCTGACCCAGCTGTGGAGAGCAGGAGGAAAGTGAGCAGCAGCTTCTCTGCCCCTCTCCTACCCCGAACTGTGGCAGGTAGGAGGGCACCCTCCGTGCCCTGCCCCCCTCGGGAGCGCACCCGCCCTGGGCTCCTCCGCTGGGTAGAGAGAAAAGGGAACATGACTCAGACTTGGAACTCTGTTCCTGCTCTCCGTAATCTTTTGTTGACATGTACAGGACGTTTGGTGCCATTTCGGTTCCTCGTCTCGTTAGAGAACGGGCTCAAACCAGCCTAGATGGCTTTTCTCAGCGCCACATCTGCAATATGCAGATAATTAGCTACAACAGACCTTACAGGATTACACAAAAAGATAATGTTTGTGAAGCACTTTGAACACTAGATTCTGAGCATTATCATTATCCCTATTGTGCCAAATTCTTCCTAATAACTGGATCTGCTTAATTGGGGAGGCAAGGCACAAATGTATGACACACACACACACACACACACACAAACAGAATAGTTTGGTTTCAGGTATCACAATCTACTGTCACTTCACATTTAGGCGAAGGGGCACGTTGGTTGAATTTGCATCACTACTTCATTGTTGCTGACTGTGACACTTCCAATCTTTCTTGATTCTCCTGAGTATTTACGAAAATCAAATGTTTTAAGTTATGCAGGGGTGTTAAACAAAACCATCGTCACATAAGATTCGGCTCCCAGCACCATAAAATTGTTGAGTCAATGGTAAAAAGAAAATGAAATATGAATCAGGCTTGGAACTTAATCTCTTCACAGATGAATAAATCTTTTTAATGTGCCTATTAGAAATTTGATTTCCCTTTAATGATTTTTTATTTATTTAAAAAATGGATTATTGTGGTTTTCCCTTGCAGAAGGAAAATTAAAATGCTTAAAATAACGCTTGAGTTTCGTGCGCACAGATTTTTCAGGACACTGACTTGATGAAAACAAAGTTTTTTAAAAAGTGAATTTTAAATAGAGTTGGTGATTTGGGGGAGTGGCTCCAGTAAAAGAGGCCAAAACTGTTTGCCATGCAGAGTGAAAGAAATTGATGATCTGATTAGTTGCAACATTTTGGCAGAGCTTTGCCTTCACTCTCAACTGCCTTTTTGAGAGAGGGTATTTATTTGCATGGATTATCATTTTTCTGATACGAGTTGAAGTCTGAACTGATACAGGCCAGACCTAAGGTTTCCTCTTCATTGAAAACTCACCTAGGTGATTATATATCACCCCATCTGCAAAGGTTTCAGGGCAGACCTGCAGCTTTGTTTCCAGTTGGTGCCGAAATCCTGTAATGGTCTGTGCTTTTGGTCCCACTTTTGTTGTGCTATGTGGCCAACTCTCAAGAGACTGCGATCTACTTTCAGAATTAAAAACTGGCAGCGATCTACCCTTGTTTTTTGGGCGTTCAGCTCAAAATTGTTGAGCCTTCTTTGGGAAGGAAAGCCCCATCTTTTTTTGGGGGGGAGGCAACTCAAAACCCTTTCTGTTGCTGTTTTGTTTAGTCATGTCCGACTCTTTGTGACCCCATGGACTAGAGCACACCAGGCACTCCTGTTTTCCACTGCCTCCCGCACTTTGGTCAAACTCATGCTGGTAGCTTTGAGTACACTGTCCAACCATCTTGTCCTCTGTCTTTCCCTTCTCCTTGTGCCCTCCATCTTTCCCAACATCAGGGTCTTTTCCAGAGTCTTCTCTTCTCATGAGGTGGCCAAAGTATTGGAGCCTCAGCTTCAGGATCTGTCCTTCCAGTGAGCACCCAGGGCTGATTTCCTTAAGAATGGATAGGTTTGATCTTCTTGCAGTCCATGGGACTCTCAAGAGTCTCCTCCAGCACCAAGCTTTTTTTTTGGGGGGGGGACTTCTGTTTTGGGGGTCGGGCTTAAGGCAAGGGACAAAGGGGTATAGTTACTCACAAAAATATTGCTATGGATGAAAACAACAGCACAGAGAAAGCTCCGTCTTCGCTTCCAGAGATCAAACAACAATGGAGGGCAGTGCAGTAGTCAGTTTTAGCGACGCTAAGGAAAGGGAGCCAGAGATCAACCGTGATCTACCAAAACCTCGTGGGGATCTATCAGTAGCAATAGACCTGTTGGACATTCCTGCTATAGCATGTAAGTGCAATAATGCTGTAACCCTGGGGAAGTATCTCAGAACAACTAATAAAACAGAACAATATGTAGATGGCCCATTAGGAAATCAATCGCTAATGCAATGCTGCAGAATGCATGTGAAAAACCAAAACCATAGCACCTGTCTGAAGGGATTCTTAGTTTAAAGTGTTGGTGCTGACCTTTAAAGCCCTAAACAGCCTCGGTCCAGTATATCTGAAGGAGCGTCTCCACCCCCATCGTTCTGCCCGGACACTGAGGTCCAGCTCCGAGGGCCTTCTGGTGGTTCCCTCACTGCGAGAGGCCAAGTTACAGGGAACCAGGCAGAGGGCCTTCTCAGTAGTGGTGCCCGCCCTGTGGAAAGCCTTCCTATCAGATGTCAAAGCGATAAACAACTACCTGACATTCAGAAGACATCTGAAGGCAGCCTTGTTCAGGGAAGTTTTTAATATGTGACATTTTAGTGTATTTTTCATCTTTGTTGGAAGCCGCCCAGAGTGGCTGGGGAAACCCAGCCAGATGGGCGGGGTACAAATAATAAATTATTATTATTATTATTATTATTATTATTATTATTATTATTATTATTATTATTATTATTGCCACCCTCCCCCAACCTGGTACCCTCTGGATGTTTGGGACTGCAATTCACATCAGTCTGTGGGGTCTGATTTGAAGACGTGATGAAAGGAACAGGCAGGTCTTGAAAAGGATGAGACTTGTTTGGCCATATTTAAACATGTCATGTTTCCACCCGTTCAGTAGTAAATCCAGAGAGGTGCCCCTTGTAAGTAACCTGAAATGAACACTTGCAATTAATAGTGAGAAAAGATGAAGGTGTGAGGAGGATTTCCTCAGCAGTAGCATCACCCAGGAGGCATGTATATTATACATGCTATCACAGGCGACAACTTACAGAGAGAGGATGGGTAGCTTTAAGACAAAACCGACATCAGAATAAAGGTGTTGAGTGGGAGATCTCAATGAGTGTTTCCATGGCGATGTTGAGGAGGGATGCTGTGGAGTCACCTTGCCTCCAAAAGGAATATCACTTCCTGAAAAATCCTAAGAAGCCCAGCAAAAATCACTTGTATCATCCTTTTCCTGATAGAAAACTAGCTAATATTAAGAGAAAACAGATATTGCTTTTTTCCCCTGGCTTGGCTAGGCTGCTTCAGATTCCTCTAGCCCCCTGGGTTGGTGGCTACTAAAATCAGGGCCTTCTCAGTGGTGGCACCTCACTCACTCATGAACACCCTCCTTAAATAGGCATACCTGGAAGCTATGTTGGAGGTCTTTTAGAAACCAGGTGAAGCCCTTCTTGTTTTCCTTGGCCTTTTTATCGCAACCTATCCAGTGCTTCAGTTTTTTGCGCCAAGTTGTTCTTTGCTGCCTTTTGTGCTAGCTCAGTTGATAGTGCATGAGACTCTTAATCTCGGGGTTGTGGGTTTAAGCTCCGCATTGGGCAGAAGATTACTGCATTACAGGGGGCTGGACTAAATGACCCTCATGGTCCCTTCCACCTCTATGATTCTACAGGCCAACCCTAACCATGCCTGCTGAGAAGTGGTATTGAATTAAATGAGGCTTACACCCAGGAAGGGACGCGGGTGGCACTGTGGGTTAAACCACAGAGCCTAGGACTTGCCGATCAGAAGGTCAGCAGTTTGAATCCCCGCAATGGGGTGAGCTCCCGTTGCTCGGTCCCTGCTCCTGCCAACCTAGCAGTTCGAAAGCACGTCAAAGTACAAGTAGATAAATAGGTACCGCTCTGGCGGGAAGGTAAACAGTGTTTCCGTGCGCTGCTCTGTTTCGCCAGAAGCGGCTTAGTCATGCTGGCCACATGACGCGGAAGCTGTACGCTGGCTCCCTTGGCCAATAAAGTGAGATGAGCGCCGCAACCCCAGAGTCAGTCACGACTGGACCTAATGGTCAGGGGTTCCTTTACCTTTACCTTACTCCCAGGAAGGTGGTATTAAGGAAGGGCAAATTATGCATAAAGCTTGGGGAGAAAAGCTTATGAGCAGGGCTGGTCCAATACATTTTGCCGCCTGAGGCCAAACAGGAAATGGCATCCTCCTCCTGCTCCTGAGATGCAAGCAGGTGGCCTGGGGAAGCCCCAGCATGCTGAGGGTGGTGAGGGAGAAGAAAAAAGAGGCCAGAGAGGAGCAGGTAGCAGAAGTGATGGAGGGACCATCCCTCTTCAAGTGGTGACTGGGATGGTGGCAGCAGCAGCAGCGGCTCCTATCAGCAGCCGAAGCTGCAACACCAAAGGTGGTAAAGGTGTGCATCAACTTTGTTGGACTGGTCATGTTGTGCGGATGCCTGATGATCGTCTTCCAAAGCAACTCCTCTATTCTGAACATAAAAATGGAAAGCGTAATGCTGGTGGTCAACAAAAGAGGTTTAAAGACTGTCTCAAGGCAAATCTTAAAAAATGTAGTATAAACACTGACAACTGGGAAACACTGGCCTGCGAGCGCTCCAGTTAGAGAACCGCGTTTACCAAAGGTGACATGGGCTTTGAAGACACTCAAACTCAGAATGCAAGGGAGAAACACGCTAAGAGGAAGGCACGCTTGGCAAATCCACACCAAACCAATCCAAACCAATATCCCCACTGTGGAAGGACATGTGGATCCAGAATTGGCCTCCACAGTCACTTACGGACTCATTGTTAAAACTGTGTTGATGGAAGACAATCTTATTCGGCTACGAGTGATCGCCAAAGAAGAAGAAGGAAGAAGAAGAAAGGTGTGCCAGGGCGCCCCCTCTCTTTTGGTCTGCTGCCTCTCCCAGCTGCCCTCAGCCTGCCGCCTGAGGCAGAACAGAGGCCAGAGGAGAGGAGGAGCCTTAGAAGGGGTGGAAGGCAGGGACCTTAAAGTCCTAGCAACTGCTCCATAGGGGCAAGACCTGCGTGGAAGTCTTGCTGAGTGGTATGTTGCTTCCTTGAATCTTGCCCCAAAAAGCTTTTCTCAGGGCCGTGATCTCACGTGGCACCCCAAAAAGCTCTCTTTGGGGTATGTGAGAGCGTGGCCCCATAAAAAGTGCATCTTTGGGGCCCTGTGATCTTGCGTGGGTCACGTGATTTGCTCAGGAGCGCAAAACGGGAAGACGTGCATCCCCATTTTGGGACTCAACTTGTTGAATGGTATGCGCTGCTTCCTTAGAACACCAATTTCTTCAGGGCTTACACTGGTGTAAGTTACATTGGGCTTAGCCCTAGCTTAGCTGGATTGGGGGTCAATGCATCTCTGGGGTTCAGGTTAGCCACGACTTAGTTTAAGCCTGAATGATTTCAGTGGCAACAAGTTTAACTAGCTAACAGCGCAGTCGTAACCAGGCTTACTCAGAACCAAGCCCTGTTGAATTCATTGGAGCTTGCTCCTAGGCAAGTGGGGTTAGGATTGCAGCCCTTGCCGGACCCAGCCTTAAACAAATTGCTAAATATTGTTTTTAATATTAGGTACCTTTTGCCATGATGTTTTAATATTTTATTGGGGAGATCCCGCTGGGACTAGCTTCTGTTGTGCCAAGAGTTCTGAACTAAGACACAGACACTTTTATTTAATAAAAGCTTTCATTCGTTTAAAGCCTGCTGAGATACTACTGACACATTGTTCCTGCGAATTTACTGTCAGCAACTGACAAAAAGATGTCCTGCAAGGTCAAAAATGTGTAGGGGAAAATGGGTCAAGAGCTATAGTATGGCTGGCTTCTCCTGGGACTCATTTGGAAAATGGTTCAGGGGTGGGGGTGTGGACCTATGGGACATAAAAGGCCGTGTAGAGAAGACGCCCAAATTCCCCAGTCGGTTCCCCCCATTTTTTGGTAGCAAATTTTGACTCTTGATCTCACATCTAAAAGAAAACAAAGAGAGGGAATGCTAGAGAGGCAACGAGGGTGTGCCATAAAATATTTTTCAACACTGAACAGGGGAGTGTTAATTTATTATCACTGTGGGCAACAGGGCTTGATGGTGAGAGGCACACAGAGCCAGACCCTGGCCATTGATGGAGGAGTGAGGGGAAAAAAGCAGGAAGGGAGCAATTAAAGGACGCATTCAAGACATTAGCATTCCCACTTTTTAATGTCTTAAGAAGGAGGCATGACTTTGCACTGAGGACAAATCCTGCTAGGCCAGGCAACATGGGGCTGAAGGCAACATGGCCTTCCTTGACAAAGGACAGTCTTTGATGATAGTCCTCAATTTAAAGTCATCCTCTGTTTCAGGGGTTGGGAACCTCTGGACTGTGGGCCAATCTTGGCCTGCCGGATAGTTGAATTTGGCCTCTGAGGCCTTTCCCTCCAAAACCGCAGTCACCTGCATACCACCCAGTGGCGTAGCGTGGGTTGTCAGCACCCGGGGCAAGGCAAGTAATTTGCGCCCCCTAACCCGTGGATTTGCGCCCCCTAACCCCCAGATGTTGTGCCCGGTGCGGCCAGCCCCCCCCTGCACCCCCCATGCTACGCCACTGATACCACCCAACATTTCTCTGGTGAAAATAGGGACACCTGCCACTCTGGGTGGCTTCCAACATATATAAAAACACAATAAAACATTAAACATTAAAAAAAACACATTTCCCAGATGTCTTCTAAAGGTCGTGTAAACAAAATAAAGAAATTCCTTCCAGTAGCACCTTAGAGACCAACTAAGTTGGTTATTGGTACGAACTTTCGTGTGCATGCACACTTCTTCAGATACACTGAAACAGAAGCCACCAGACCCTTATATATAGTGAGAGGGTGGGGAGGGGTATTACTCAGAAGGGTGGTGGGAATGGGTGATTGGCTGATAGGTGTGGTAAACATGTTGACGACTGGTCTTTCCTGGTCTGAATAGAGGCATTGGATTCTTATCTCATGATACATGATATAGCTATTTTTAGCCATCTCACCCCTTGCTTTTTCCAGTAAGACCAATTGCAGTTGTTAACAGTCGTCAACTGGAAGGATTTTTTTTTATTTTGTTTCGACTATGGCAGACCAACACGGCTACCTACCTGTAACTAGAACTATGAAGGGTTGTGTAGTTACTTATCTCCTTGGCTTGGTGTGTGTCGGTGTGTCACATAACTCCATACCCTCCAACATTTCTCCAATGAAAATAGGGACGTCCTAAGGAAAAGCAGGACATTCCAGGATCAAATCAGAAACCGGCTCCTGTAAATCCAGGACTGTCTCTGGAAAATAGGGACACTTGGAGGGTCTGCTGCCTGTCAATCAGGTGATATCACCCTGATGGACAGGTTACATCATCTGATGTAGGAGTGCGTGTTCATTTCCACATTGACTGTGCCTGATATGCCTATCAAGTACAAGGACTATAGGAAGTGACTTCCTGGTGAGTCCTGCTGTCTTGACTGGAGATGCTATTATTCTTCTATCTGGTGGGCACCTGCATTTCTGTAGAGTTTCTGGTTGACAGAGGAAGCTTGTCTCTGGAGCGCAAGGACTTTTAGAAGTAAAAAACCTGCACCGGCTGACCTTTCGCTTAGCAATCATTTTACCTTGTTACCATGACTGCAACCTAGCTGTGAGTCACTCAGTGAACTTTCTGGGTCATCATGACCTCTCTGACCAAGCACAAAGAAATCAGCTTCAGGACTGTATATAAGGTCAAGGCAGGAGAGTCATATACAGTGGTACCTTGGGTTAAGAACTTAATTCGTTCTGGAGGTCCATTCTCAACCTGAAACTGTTCTTAACCTGAAGCACCACTTTAGCTAATGGGGCCTCCCTCTGCCACTGCACGATTTCTGTTCTCATCCTGAAGCAAAGTTCTTAACCCGAGGTACTATTTCTGGGTTAGCAGAGTCTGTAACCTGAAGCGTCTGTAACCTGAGGTACCACAATCCTTCACTTCAGCCAAACCCATCTTTGGTCCCTTCCTGGAAACACAAAATGGGGGCTTAAGGTGAGAGCCTTTTAGCACTCGCTTCCTAGCTGGTGTGTCGTTGCCACTCATTGGCAACACACCTGCCAGGATGTTAGTGTTGCACAGAATAGTCTGCAGAAAAAGTGCACCCAGAGCTGCCGAGTCAGAAGCTTTTGAGAGAAGGTTGTGCTAGCCACTGGCCCTGCAATTTGATTCATTTCCCATTCTGCTTCTTCCCTTGCTTCACTTCAGATAAGACCTTTGCTTCTTCGTCACCTCTCTGCAGCTTCCTCGCCTGCCTGTTCTTCAGAGTCTCTCACCTGCCATCCTCCTCCAAGATAAAAAGGGTTTTGGAATTACGTAACAATGCAAAAACACACACAAAACCTTCTGATGTTTGGAGCTCTGAGTCTATATTTAATCACAAGTTTATTCCGCTTGTTTCATGAGGGTGTGTGTTTGTGTGTGTGTGTGTGTGTGTGTGTGTGTGTGTGTGTGTATGTGTGTGTAACATGATTCAAGCATCTTTTTCAAAAAGGCCACCTTCCAGCACAGAATTAGTACTGCTTCAGCCCATTTAAGTGTGCCTAACTCTTATGCTAGATGATAGCACTGACTGCTAATTGGGTAAAGGTAAAGGTCAAGGGACCCCTGACCATTAGGTCCAGTCGTGGCCGACTCTGGGGTTGCAGCGCTCATCTCGCTTTATTGGCCACGGGAGCTGGCGTACAGCTTCCGGGTCATGTGGCCAGCATGACTAAGCAGCTTCTGGCGAACCAGAGCAGTGCACGGAAACGCCGTTTACCTTCCCGCCGGAGCGGTACCTATTTATCTACTTTCACTTGACGTGCTTTCGAACTGCTAGGTTGGCAGGAGCAGGGACCGAACAATGGGAGCTCAGTCCATCGCAGGGATTTGAATTGGAGTCATGCCCAATTGCAGTCCTACTACACTTGTTTGCTGAGAAGTGCTGCAGCCAAGTCACTCATGGTTTTCACACATGGGGGTGTGTGCCCCCCTACCCACCCTCCCATGGGAATTATTTCAGGGCGGGTTTGCATGATTGATGAATGACCACATCACCACTTCCATCCTCTGTATGTGGACAGTAATACTTCATACAGGTGCAATGCATGCACAGATGTGAAATGAAATGGAGAAGATTCAATGGCAAGTGCTCCAGATAATAGGATTGGATTCAGACTGGGGCTGGCTCTAGATACATCAAAGAAGCATTTCAGTTAAACACGTTGCAAACTTTGTATGAGAAATCGGGTTAGCAAAAACAGAACTCCACAGCGCAGTCTGGTGTCGCAGTGTTAGAATGCACAAACAACGCATATAAAGTGATTTTTTTTTTCTTTGCCAATGTAGCTGAGACCTGGGTTAACTCAGTGTACGAGAAAGGTCATAGGTCCAGCAAGGGTCTTCTTGTTCAAGAAGTGCCAGTGTTTGTCTGAGCACCATCATCTTCAGAGTGGGCAAACATTTGACCATCCCCTTATGCCAGTGCAGGCCAGTCCATGCTACACTTGAAATCGTATTGCAGTGAATTAGGAATCCACTTTAGGCTAACCAGAAATAAAGTAGAATAAAGCCAGAGTCAGCTCAGCCTTAGGAACAGGACTGAATCTTTCATTTATATCTTGCACAATGGTTATGAATATTTGATGGTGCGTCTAAGTTTGGAGGCTTCATTTATTTGTATATTTTTAGCTGCACTCATTCATGTAACACCTACTGCAGTTGTAGCAAAGTGCTTTGCTCTCCCTGGACATATTCCTAGAATCATTGTGTATATTAGGTCTCTGTTGCATTAGAACAAACAATCCCAAACCCATATATTTTCTCCTCTCGTGCAACCCAGGGACAGCTTTCTTGCCACAAAAGTTCATCTCACACCAGAGAGTACATTTTTGCAATAGATACACACAACTGGTGATCAGACGATCAAGATGTCAGAAACTGCCCATCGAAAACCCCAGTGTAGTTTCCTTCTTTGGGAAGGGGTGTCTGTCGCAGGACTCAAATCACAGTATTTTGCTTTCCTTCCTGCTTACCCCAGATCCCCAATAGTGCACCAGTTATACTTTCAAACATTGTGTGAATGTGGTGTATTTATTATTCAGTGCCAGTGTGGGAAATTTAAAATGGCAATTCAAGACTGGCCACAACTACTGCAAGATAAACCTATGGCCAGAGGGGCTCACTGACATGGGTATTTGTGACGGGCACTTTGTTAAGAGCCTACTCAGGACCGGAACAATCCCGGCATTCTTCTGTGAATGGCAACAGTGGTCTTCAACAACTCTCCCCCTTGTTTAAGTATTTCTTTTTGACCTCCTCTTAAGCTGAAAAGGCTCACAAAACAGTTTTTACACAAGGTATACGACAAACAAGAAGGTTTCAGGCTGCAGGCTTGCAATAAAAAAGGCATGGCATGAAAGGAAATTGGGGAGTGGAAGGAAGAGGAAAACAAGCAAACTCCGGTACCAGTTCTTAGACATGACAAAGTAGTTACAATGAGAGACTTGAATGGAAACAGCTCATGGAGAGGATGAGCTTGATGGAGATGGTTTCTCAGCAAAGTGCCCTGCTTCCCATCTCTGTTTGCTGCAGCCTGGTGGAATGGCAGCACCTCAGTCATGTGTTTTGAGTCTCAGGCGAACGGATCCTTAATCACTTTCCCAGTAGAAGTGCCTCCAGGGTTTCTGTTATGAACTTCAGTTGCTTGGTCCTGCTTGGTGAAATGGTTAATCAATGGAGGAATCGACTGCTCTGTAGACAGGAAGGAACTGAAAGAGTCTTGCAATCTTGGCTTATATGAGGGTGAATCAGCAGCTGGAGCCAATGTTTTTTTGCTTTTTGTTTAACAAAGCTCCTTGTGAATCAGGGTCCTCTTTTCTCTTCGCCTTGAGATTGCAATGTTTGAACATGAAGCGCTTGGCTTGGCAGCTGTAAAGCTGGCTCCTTCCCTCCCTTGCAATGTTGCGCTGCAGGTGAAATTTGACAATAGCCTCTGGTTTAGTTGCTTGCTTTACATGCTTCCTAGCTGCAAGGGATGCAGGGAGGATTCATCAGTCTCCAGGCAAATTTAGTTGCTCTTAAAAAGAAAGAGGCCTGTGTCCAAAGGTGGATGTGAGATGCTGCAGAAGGAAAGGAAAGCCTAGCGATCAAGCAATTTCAGCCCAGGCTTTGTGCTGCTTTTCCTGCGTTTCTCTCTCACCTGCACGACTTGTCAGAACCACTTTCTGTGAAAGGAGGCTGTTTGGATACAGGCACGAGCAATTCACAACACCCTGCCACCTTTCTAAGGTTTCAAAACAGCAGTGCCCCAGAAGATATGTGTTTGGCTGGCTCCTCTTTCCCATCGCCATCCCCCGTAACATTCAGTCACACTTTGTGCATTGGTTTCCCCCAAAGCACAGCTGAAATCTAGTTCTGTGGTTTGCAAATTGCGTTCCAGGGAACTCTGTCTTTCTCTCTCACTTGCACCAACTGGTAAGGTGAAAGTGGGTGCCTTTCCAAACCAAGTACCGTATTTTTTGCTCTATAAGACTCACTTTTTCCCTCCTAAAAAGTAAGGGGAAATATGTGCGCGTCTTATGGAGTGAATGCAGGCTGCGCAGCTATCCCAGAAGCCAGAACAGCAAGAGGGATTGCTGCTTTCACTGTGCAGCGATCCCTCTTGCTGTTCTGGCTTCTGAGATTCAGAATATTTTTTTTCTTGTTTTCCTCCTCCAAAAACAGACCTCCAGACTTGTCCTCCAGACTTGTGGTCTGGTGCGTCTTATAGAGCGAAAAATACAGTATTTCTTTGCTGCATTCATTTGCCCTGGAATAATCTGTTCCATGCAAGCACTTGAAGTTGGTGTGCTTATAAAGTCAGCGGGACAGTTTGTTTTCCCTTTTCTTTTTATAGAGGGGGAATTTAATGTAGCAGTTAATCTCACAATTGATCTGGCTGTTGAGCAGAATATTTGCAGCTCAGTGCTCCTTCAGTGACATGTGTAGCTCAGGGCCATAGTTCACTGGTCAGCAAGGGATGTAGCTCAGTGGCAGAGCATCTGCCCTGTGTCCAGAAGGTCCCTGGTTCATTCTCAGGTATCTTCAGGTAGGTTTGGGAATGTCTGCTGTCCGGAACCCTGGAGGGCCTATACCAGGCAGCGTAGACAATACTGAACTAGATGTGCCGGTGGTCTCACTCGTTCCCTGTCAGCTTCCTGTGTTGTCAGTTGCTTAGGGCTTTGCTTTGGAAGGGAAAGCGGGCTTCAAATAAACAGTGACATGAAAGGAAACATTTGCTATCTAGATGAGTAGCCATGAGAAGATTCGAGGGAAGCTGCGAGGTGCTGTTTTGTGCTGATGCACAGGGATTTACTGACACATTAGCCAGAGTCAACATATGCATTTCACAAACATAATGCATTTTAAAGCACATTTTACCCAAGTACATACATTTCTGGACACATTAATTGGCTGGGGAACAGCATTTCAAAATTTGGAGAAGGGCGCATTTCAAAGGATGACTGTATTTTGGTCTGTGCTTTGTTTCAGAAAACATGAATTGGGGAAGTTTGTCTTTAAATGGGAACTGGATCAATCTTCATCTCTAGCATCCACTAACGTAACTCACAAATGCACTACTTATCCTCTAGCCACATACCTAACTTTAAGACATCTCCACCTGACAGAGTTTTTTTCTTTCTTTCATCTTTTGTATCATTGTAGCACTGCGGTCTCACTTGTCATGGAACAAAATGGTTGTGATTGTTTAACTTATTATTTGTTACGTATTCTGGAAAATTAACAAAAGCATTTTTTTTTTAAAAAAAGCACATATACCCGATAGTTTCCAAAATGCAAAACAGGAACAATAAACAAATTATTGACCAGAGACAGACATCCAAAGAGATACTGGTAAATAGGGGAAGGTGGACTATGGATTAGACATGAACTAGAGGAAATATTCTGTCTCTGTTTGCATACTCCCTGGGGCCTTGTTTTGCTATGACAGGCGTATTGTTTCTGGTGGAGGAGGGAGGGTAGGGAGAGCAAAGTAGGTTTTTTAAAAAAAATCTGTCATGTTCATTAGCTGTCATTAATGTCAATCACAGCTGTGACAGGCATTCTTGTGTTCTAATTCCATTGCCTTAACTTTCGGTGAGATGCTGTTTGGTATTCATTACCTCAGGTTAATTATGGAGCCAGTGAAAAGTTTTGATTTGACTGACTTCCTCAAGGCTATCCCTTTTTTATTGTTATTTGCTTCTTCCCTGCTTTTTGTATACATGCTTATCCAGCTGACCGCAGGTTTTTCCGCAACTTCAGACTTACCTGCATACAGATTTCTTCCCCTCCCAGCCTTTCCCCTTCTTCCTCCCCTATCTCGCCATCTGTTTAGTAGCTTCCTCTCAAGGTTAATCTATTTCATGTTACAGACTGAATACCAAGAGGTTACTCAGCAGATGCATTGTCTGAAGAAAGGATTTGCCATCCTTTTGCTAGCCTCTGGAGCTAGACTGAAGAGTAGAATAACGGAATGGGAAGGTACCCCAGGGGTAACCCCACCCAACCCTCTGCAAAGCAGGAATCACAGCTCATGAATAACATTATCGCCCTGTGCCAATGCAAATGTAAAAGAGTGTATTCACCCATCTCGTTGACTGGAGGAAATGGTTCAAAGGTGACCTTTGCTTATTTACAAAGGTCCATTAACATGCACCATGGTATCAAAGGAGCATCTTATAACCTTCCGATGAGGCATATGGCTTCACGCTGAATGAGAGAGGCATGGAATAACCCCCAAAGTTGGTCCATTGAAATTCAATAAGCCACAGTGATGGTTGTTTCTGTTAGTATTTCATGCATCCGGTGCTGCAGGTGTGACTGGTGTAATTCACATGCCTCTCTGGGAGGACTATGGGAATGGAAGACAACCTTATCTCTCTTCCGTTGTCTGTACTGTTGGACCGTTCTTTTGCTTTGACTTCGTTCTGTTTTCTCTCGGAGCTGATGAGAGAGGACGCCATGATGCTTTTTCTGTACAGAGTGAGTAAATAAATACGTAGATTAGCTTTATGGTGTCTCACGCTTCTCGCTGTGTAATGCTAGAAGTTTAGTGTGCATATATCATTTAATGTATGTCGCTGAGCGCACTGGAGAAGAAGGGAAGCGCATACCGGAGGACGCTCAAACAGTGGGAGCTGCAGGAGCACCCCAGGGCATTTTCCAACAGTTTCACCCCCTTGTTTCAAAGGGTGCATTCACACATATCACTAAACCGAACCATGACTTCACACAAATATATGAGTGCATCAGCTCTTGGGGGGGGGGAGAGAGATTGCAGCTAATTTGCTCCTCACCTCATCCTTTTATAATCATAATCATAATCATCATCATCATCATAATAATAATAATAATAATAATAATAATAATAATAATAATAATAATATATTTATATCCCGCCCTCCCCAGCTGAAGCTGGGCTCAGAGTGGCTAACAACAATGAAAGTAACACAATTTACATAAAATCACAATCAATTAATTGAAATACATTCTAAAATCAACTCATTCTAAAATAAATTCAAAATCAAATTAATGGCAAGCATTGGGCTAGAGTTCTGTGAGGATTACCAAAGGAAGGGGTCAGGCTGTGCCTTGGCCAAAGGCCTGGTGGAACAGCTCTGTCTTGCAGGCCCTGCGGAAAGATGTCAAGTCCCGTAGGGCCCTAGTCTCTGGTGACAGAGCGTTCCACTAAATCGGAGCCATAGCCGATAAAGCCCTGGCTCTGGTTAAGGCCAGCCTAACCTCCCTGTGGCCCGGGACCTCCAAGATCGTTTTGTTTGAAGACTGTAAGGTCCTCTGTGAGACATACCAGGAGAGGTGGTCCTGTAGGTACAAGGGTCCTAGGCCGTATAGGGCTTTAAAGGTTAAAACCAGCACCTTGAACCTGATCCTGTACTCCACCGGGAGCCAGTGCAGCTGGTATAGCACTGGGTGAATGTGATCCCGCGGTGAGGACCCCGTAAGGAGTCTCACCGCAGCATTCTGCCATGGCAGCTAAGCCAAGATTTGGCTTGATGTGCCATGCAAACATAGACTCCTAGTTAAGTTCTCTTCTCCTTAGTCACAAGCTGTAGTCCTAGTTTGTTTTCGTCTGTAATTTAAGGAGGAGAGACGTTAACCACGATCCCAGGTTTGGATGATGCATTAAGCCAAACTTTGCTTTAGCTGCTGCACTAGGCTAAAAGGACTGGGAACTGGGGACAAGCAACACAGACATGAGCTCCTCTCTGGAAGTCGGCACATTTGCACAGTCCTGATAAGCCATAGTTTGACTTACAGTCAGGCCAGACTTCCTTCATTCAATGAATGCAAGTTAGGACCTTGGCTCCTTGGGACATGAAAAATGATAATAGGATTGATTCTTAGGAACATTTTGCAGGCTTGCCCAAGACACACTGTGGATACCAGAATGCACAAAGCACACCAGATGTTCCCTTATGCTGCTGCTTTATGAAATGCTGATGGGGCCTCATGAATTTTCAGTCACGGCTCTTTTTGAATGGTGGCAATTACTTTTCAACAGATTGATTTTTTGTTGTGTTGCTGCAAAACTATGCTGAATTCCCTTCGCTTTTATTTTGTTAGTTCTGGCTTTTTAGATGGGTTTGTCAATTGCGGTAATAGAATGAGGAAGTAAGAATGAAAGGGGATAATTCAATTTATTTGATCGATTTATTTTTTAAAGAAATTCAAACACATATAGAATATCAGGTGATGTTTCCTGAAAAGCACTGCAGAAGGGATTATGGCAGCATGAAATTTGAGAATAACTTTTAGTCTACCAGGAATGAGGGTTTTCTGTAGTTTTAACGTCTGTGTGCCTCATTCACAGGGGACTCCCTTTTGTTCTTGACTAGCAAGGAAAATTATGTGTGGAACTTGCACCAATAATTTATGGAATTCACAAGATTTGGTGATGGTCACTGCCTTCTTGTTGTTGTTGTTTAGTCGTTAAGTTGTGTCTGACTGTTCGTGACCCCATGGACCAGAGCAGGCCAGGCACTCCTGTCTTCCACTGCCTCCCGCAGTTTGGTCAAACTCATGCTGGTAGCTTTGAGAACACTGTCCAACCATCTCGTCCTCTGTTGTCCCCTTCTCCTTGTGCCCTCCATCTTTCCCAGCATCAGGGTCTTTTCCAGGGAGTCTTTTCTTCTCATGAGATGGACAAAGTATTGGAGCCTCAGCTTCAGGAGCTGTCCTTCCAGTGAGCACTCAGGGCTGATTTCCTTAAGGATGGATAGGTTTGATCTTCTTGCAGTCCATGGGACTCTGAAGAGTCTCCTCCAGCACCATAATTCAAAAGCATCCATTCTTCGGCAATCAGCCTTCTTTATGGTCCAGCTCTCACTTCCATACATCACTACTGGGAAAACCAGAGCTTTAACTATGCAAACCTTTGTTGGCAAGGTGATGTCTCTGCTTTTTAAGATGCTGTCTAGGTTTGTCATTGCCTTAGATGACTTTAAAAAAAGTATCATTCTGGTCCCCCTATGACAATGATCTGAAATATCATTGTCAAAGTAATCAAAGCTAGCACAAGATTTGGTATATATTATCTTCTGTGACAGCCTTCTTCTTTACAACCATTTAATGGTTCTCATAATATGGGATAAATTGGGCTGCCCAAATTGCAAGTCAGGTTGTGTGAGTGTTTCTTCTTCCACTTGTACAATTGAGCCAGTGACTTTCCTCCTCTATTTTAAACGTTCAGCAATGGTTGGGGGGTGTTTAAGGCTTCCTGTAGTAGGAACATGTTGCCATAGACACATCTTTTTCTAAGCATTTAAGCAACTCTTTATTGAGTAATATCCAAGTAAAAAATTGAATGGGTATTTTACAGCAACCTAAAATCATTACATGGTAATAAGGTAATTATAGGGAATCAAAATTTTTGACTTTCAGGGAAGAATTGGTTGTGATTTTGAAATATTTGCCCCATTATGGGTGCAGATGAGGCACAATAGCTATGATTTCTTATTTTCATGCAAAGTGTACCTGATTAGCAAGAAACTATTCAATATTACTCCTAAACTTGGTCTATACAGTTAGTCACAATGATAGAATTTCTGGTTGATGGCTGCAGTGCTGAATCCATTTATCTGAGGAGGAGGGGAGCAAAGAACTTTGAGTCAGTATCATGCAAGGGGAAAAAACACACAAACTGAATATTAAGTTAAATCATTGCTGCCACAAGATACAGTGAGGGCCACCAATTTAGATAGCTTTAAAAGAGAATCAGAAAAATTTGTGGAGGACAGCACTGTTGATGGCTGTTACGGTAGTTATGGTGGCTACTGCTTCCAGCAACAGAAGCAACATGTTCTCGAATACAGTCGTACCTTGGAAGTTGAACGAAATCCATTCTGGAAATCCGTTTGACTTCCAAAACGTTCTAAAACTAAAGCGCGGCTTCTGATTGGCTTCTGATTGCTGCCAATCAGAAGCTGCGGAAGGCCTGTCAGACGTTTGGCTTCCAAAAATAGTTTGCACACCGGAACAGTCACTTCTGGGTTTGCGACGTTTGGGAGCCAAAATGTTCAACTTACAAGGCGTTCAAAAACCAAGGTATGACTGTACCAGTTTTTGGAAGTCCCAGGTGGGGAAACTGCTGTTGCATTCAGGTCCTGCTTGAGAGTTTTGCAGTTTAAGAAGAGGGTCTAGATGAGATGGGGCCTGTGGTCTGATCCTGCAGCAAGGCCCTTCTTACGTTCTTAAGACATATAGAAGGCAAACTGTATACATTCATTTTCCTTCCCTTCGAGACAAATTCCCAGGAAAGCATACACCAGACAGATCAAAATACCCTTAAAAAAACAACCTTAAAAACCAAAAGAAAACCTCCCACAAATTTTTGCTTCCTACATTCCTTTCAAGGAATTCAAGACAACCCCACAATTGCATTTTGCCCTCACAACAACCCTCTGAAGTAGGTTAGTCTGAGAGACAACAACTGGCCCAAAGTGTGAGTGTCATGGTGTAGTAAAGTTAGTGTTTGCTTAGAAGCTGTTCCTTGGTCAAGCAAGTGAGGCCTTGTGGGATACCAACATGCCACAAGGACCATGGGAAATAAGTTTTGTCCCTTTAACCCCAGACCAGCAGGCTCCCAGGGTGTGAAAGGTTTATTATGGGAAAGGAAACCCCTGATTTAATAGAAGGTTTGACACCTGGGTCCGCAGTTATGTGCATTCCCTCAGTGATGTTATCTGCCCTTGATTGCCTGGGAATGTGCATCTGCATAGGCTCCACGGAAAGGGAGGAAACCCCTTTGATTTAGGCTCTGGGTTCTTAATTGGCCCAGCTGCCAGAAGTTAGATTGATTAGCCCGCAAGCTGGTCACTGGAGAATTTAAAAATAATCAAGAGTTATGATTGGTTTTGGGGGTTCCGATGCCACGTGCAAATTTGGGATAAAAGATCTTGGGAATGGCTGGGAAAGGGTGCTCTGCAATCCGCAAATCGCCCGGCTGCTAAAGCTCCACCTAAGTAGCCGTCCTTTTGTCCTTTGTGATGGAGAATTGCTGAAACCTTTGACTGCGGATCATTAGAAGGACTCTAACTATCCTATCTGTCATTTAGTCGTGAGTATGTAAGTCAGTTAGATTCCACAATGTTGTTTTTTTCCTTGCTTGTAACTTACTAAAGATGTGCCTGCTTTTTAGCATGTTTTCTTATGTTCTTTTAAAATAAATTTTAAAGAAAGAAACTGGTTTGTGTGCCTTTCTGAGGGAAAAGCTAATTCCTAGCCTTATGCTCTGGTCGTGCTCTACCGTAGAATTTCTGTCTGCAAGTCTGTGGATACAACTTGTGGAGTGGGGGTAACCAGCAGTAACGGGGCACAGCCTTCTCCCTGGGTTGTGGCTCTGGGTTCCCTGGGACAAAGGGAGTGGTGGCAGCCTTACCGGTGTTATTTTGTCCTGGTTCTGAAAAAGTAAACGTGTCTGCCAGCCCTGCCCTAGAGGACCTGGTCTGGCCGGAGAGCAAAGACAGGTGAGGGAGGGGCGAGAGGCTGGAGGCAGTTTATCACACATGGGTTGTTGTTGTTGTTGTTTAAATTGAAAACCACCCCCTGCAAGCAGAAAGTTAGCCCATTGAGTTTGTCCTGCTTTTCAGTCCAGAGGGAGGTTCTTTTTAAAAATTCAATAGAATGTTAGAAATGGTATTTCCCACCTGCTGTCTGAAGAGGTGCAATCAATTCAACCACCTCATTTTACTACAGGCCTTGATCTGTTGATGAGGCACCAACGATGAAGCCACACAGATTTTCCTGTCCCTTTCCTTATTCTTGTAAGAATCATCCCAGCAGGGCAGAAGACTAACTCCGGGGCAGCGTATCATTAAATCTTGTGCCTCCTGATCAGGTCAGGTAAAAAGCAACAACAGTTCTTGCCAGAAATGTTTATTTTTGTTGTTGCTTATTTTGGTCTCTTGTGACGCAGGGCCCTGGGGGAAAAAAAGGCTGACATTGCTGCCTGCAATCTCCCTTTCTTCTCTGTGCATGGAGCAAACATCCTGATGTTTTATCCCCTTCCCTCCCTTTTTTCTTTTTAAAGGAATGAATCATTGTGGCGGATCCTCCCCTCTCCTACACTGCAAAGGGAATGCTAACTTTTTTAATACTCCAGCCAGCTTTGAGCTGTTAGCAGGTGTCTGTGACCTTTCACAGATTTCAAGTGACAGCAAAACATTGTGGGCAAGCGGCCTTTTGAAATTCGCCACCCTATTTGTGGGTGGGGAAATCCCACCAACTTTTTCCATGGGGAGGAGAAATGCAACAGTTCATTTCCCTTTCTCCAAGGCTTATATTGCATTTGGCTGCTGTTGCAAGTGCAGCTGCAGTAGGAACTGCGCTGAAAGCCTGGCAGCCATAACACTTCCATAGCATTGAGTGGAGGCTCAATGGAGGGCATAGAATAAGTGTAGAATTGGAAAGATCCCAAAGGATCACCTAGTCCAACCCATACATTATATCTAGTCCAATACTATATGTATTGAACTATACCTAGGGACGTGGGTGGCTCTGTGGGTTAAACCACAGAGCCTAGGGCTTGCCAATCGGAAGGTCGGCGGTTCGAATCCCCACGATGAAGTGAGCTCCCGTTACTCGGTCCCAGCTCCTAGCCACCTAGCAGTTCGAAAGCACGTCAAAGTGCAAGTAGATAAATAGGTACCACTCTGGCGGGAAGGTAAACGGTGTTTCTGTGCGCTGCTCTGGTTCGCCAGAAGCGGCTTAGTCATGCTGGCCACATGACCCGGAAGCTGTACGCCGGCTCCCTCGGCCAATAAAGCGAGATGAGCACCGCAACCCCAGAGTCGGTCACGACGGGACCTAATGGTCAGGGGTCCCTTTACCTTTATACCTAGTCCCACTATTGTGTATTGAAATTTGCATTTTTTGCAGTGCAGTTTCCTAGCCAGGTAACCTGCACAAAAATGCACACAAGAAGGAAAAACATGCATCAAATGCAAACATTGGTGAAAGTCGCGTATAAAAATGTATTATTTTAGAGGAAGTTGCTTGCAAAAAAAGAAAAGGTGCATATGAAATCAGGCCACTGGTTCATGTAGCTCAGTACTGTCTGCTTTGAGTGGCAGCTGCTCTGCATGGTTTCAGGCAGAGGTCCCTCCTAGCCCAACCCGGGAATGCTGGGATCGAACCGAGGATCTTCTGCAGACAGAGGGGATGCTCTGTCACTGAACTACAGCCCTTCTCCCCGGAGAGGAGTGAGCTGTGAATTCCTAGGTTCAAGTCTCACCTCACTCACGGAACTTTTTGGTGACAGATGAGCCATTGCCCTCAGGCTTCCATCTGCAAAATGGGAACAATAACAGGTTTGTGGTACGGATTACTAAGATAATGCCTATGAATCACTTGGAACACTCAAAAGTGTCATATAAATGTTTCTCCCTCTGCCTGTTACTGTACTGCAGCAGTGTGGGTGCCTTTTCACATGGCAGACTTAATTTCTGTGGAACAATTTCCCATCTGGTTCCACTGATTTCAGCCACACCGTTGTAAACTTCTTACACACCCACACACAACACACACTCTCACTGACAATTCTGTTTCGTTTCACCCATTTTAAAACACACCATGCGCTGAGCATCCTGATATAGGCATGCTAGCGAGGCCTGGATTCATTTTATCATAGTGTTGATTTTTTGTTTTTTATTTAAGAGCCCATGTCCCAGCCTCATGTTTTGACTGTTATGAGAAGTGGACATGCTATCATTTCCCTGGTTCTTGGCGTGAAAAAATAACCCCACTACATAGCACTGAAGCATCTCCATTAGTTACCATGGAGACACAATTTCACTAAGAGGAATTACGTACATTAACAACAGCTTTTGTCTCAGTGGCGGAAGAATCAGAGATCCTAAGTGTGTCTATTCAGAGGTAAAGCCCACTGAGCAGAGTGGAACCTTTTGCCACGCAAGTGTACATGGTGGTGATGGCCAATAGCCAGATGTTCATTTATATAGTAAATTTATGTATGAAATTTGTATCCAACTCTTCCTCGCAAAGGAGCCCAGGGCGACAAACATCAGAAAGTTAAAACAAAGTAACAGATTTAAAACAATTTAGAAACCAACTAAAAACATCCCAAAGCAATTTTTTAAAAACTATCTAAACACCTAAAAGGGACACGGGTGGCGCTGTGGGTTAAACCACAGAGCCTAGGACTTGCCAATCAGAAGGTTGGCGGTTCGAATCCCTGCAACGGGGTGAGCTCCCGTCGCTCGGTCCCTGCTCCTGCCAACCTAGCAGTTCGAAAGCACGTCAAAGTGCAAGTAGATAAATAGGTACCGCTCCAGTGGGAAGGTAAACGGCGTTTCTGTGTGCTGTTCTGGTTTGCCAGAAGCGGCTTAGTCATGCTGGCCACATGACCCGGAAGCTGTACGCTGGCTCCCTCAGCCAATAAAGCGAGATGAGCGCCACAACCCCAGAGTCGGCCACAAGTAGACCTAATGGTCAAGGGTCCCTTTACCTTTACCTTTAAACACCTAAAAGCATTAAAAAGGAAACACACCGTTGCCAATCTGAAGGGTGCCATGGCCAGTCTCTTTCAACCATCAAATGCTTGGGTGAACAGGGATGTTTTTACCAAAATTTCTCCTGAAAGTCAGTAATGATTGGGAGAGATGCACCACATCAAGGAAGGCATTCCACCAACAGTGAACCACTACCAAGAAGGCCCTGTCATGGGTCAATGGCAATTGGGCAGCAGCTGGAAGCAGCACTTTCCTGGTTGCCTTACATCTGCCTCAGTCAGGGATGATGGAAGTAGGTGTCCCCAAGATCTGGAGGTTCAGAACCATGCTGGCTACCTGGGAAAAACATCTGTTCCTCCAGCGCAGCCACCTCCCTCCACTAGTGCAATTGCAGTATAGGATTGCTCTGTTAAGCAGCTGCTTGATCTCTCCCATTGAAATCAAGGCGTCTGGAAAGCACTTAATTTAGTGAGGATCACACCCAGCATGTACTGTCCTGCGTTGAATTGAAGAGCCAGAGTGGGGGGTAGGGGGGAGCGATCACTAATGAAAGAATACATAGGTGACTAAAATCTCCTGGTTTTATTCTACGGACATAAAACACTACAGATTTATCCTGCCCATCCGCAGCTCTTCTGGAAATTGGCAAAAAAATAACTACCGATGTCAAGACTTTATGTGGCTCAATAAAATGATTGTGAATTAACAAGTCGTTCCCTCGCTTTATGGACTGTAGATCTGAGGCAGACCCCTTAAAAAGTGTAAGATCCATATTTCCATAGTAACGAAAGCAACAGCCTGCTCACATTCTTATGCACCAGTACTTACAATTACATAACAAGATCTCTTCCATTCTTTCTGAAAGATTAATTAGGGTGTTGGTTCTTGTCCTCCCTCACCCCACCTGCACCCCCTTGCAATGGGGGTTTATTTTATCAAGGGAAGGGGAGAATCAAGTTTTCTGAAAGCCTGGCAGCAAATTGACTTCCCCCCGCTTTTGGTAAAGAGTGGCTGGGAGAAAGCTTTTACACCCCACAGACGGAATATTTTAGTCTTTCTGAAATTGCTTGGAGAACCTGGACAGTTCTCCTCCACCCCACTTCTCTGTAACAACAGAAAATACACTAATAATCCATTTTAATATATCAAGGTAAGTGCACAGGTTCAGAGAGGGCTTATGGTTCCCTAGGCATGCCCTGAGCTCTTCCAGAGTTCATCTCCACACATACTTCTACATGCTTTATGTGTTGGCACATTCTTTGAACTCCTGAGAACCTCTTGGTGTGAAGCAACTGTGAAGAGGAGGGTGGCGGGAGATTATTACTTTCATGACCTGATTGTCTGGGCTTCCTAGTGGCATCTGCTTTCCTACTCTGTGAAAGAGGATGGGAATTTTGCTCTGATCTAGAAGGGGTCAAAGTTAAACCTTAGTCGCAGAATCATAGACCCACAGAGTTGGAAGGGACCATGAGGGTCATCTAGGCCAACTCCCTGCAATGCAGGAATATTTTTGCCCAACATGGGGCTCAAACCCACAACCCCGAGATTAAGAGCCTCCAGACAGCATCTTAAAAAGCAGAGACATCACCTTGCCAACAAAGGTCCATATAGTTAAAGCTATGGTTGTCCCAGTAGTGATGTATGGAAGTGAGAGCTGGACCATAAAGAAGGCTGATCGCCGAATAATTGATGCTTTTGAATTCTGGTGCTGGAGGAGACTCTTGAGAGTCCCATGGACTGCAAGAAGACCAAACCAATCCATTCTGAAGGAAATCAGCCCTGAGTGCTCACTGGAAGGACAGATCCTGAAGCTGAGGCTCCAATACTTTGGCCACCTCATGAGAAGAGAAGACTCCCTGGAAAAGACCCTGATGTTGGGAAAGATGGAGAGCACAAGGAGAAGGGGACGACAGAGGACGAGATGGTTGGACAGTGTTCTCGAAGCTACCAGCATGAGTTTGACCAAACTGCGGGAGGCAGTGGAAGACAGGAGTGCCTGGCGTGCTCTGGTCCATGGGGTCATGAAGAGTCGGACACGACTAAACGGCTAAACAACAACAACAAGACACTCTACCAACTGAGCTACACCACCACCCCAAGACTGGTCCAGTGTGCTAATTTGCTAGAGAGGAAGCATCCAGAACCAGTGATGTACTGGAAAGCATGTCAGACTAGGACCTGGGAGACCAGAGTTCTAATCCGTATGGCACCATGAAGATCACACATCTTGGGCTGTCTCTCAGCCTGACCTACCTCTCAGGGTGGTTGTGAGGATAAAATGGGGAGGAGGAGAATCTTGTAGGCCACTTTGAGGTCCTTGGAGGAAAGATGGGATATAAATAGAATAAATAAGTACGCAAGCAAGCAGGTAAGTCAGATTAACTTCTGCACGAAAAAGAGTTTCTTGAATCAAACCAAGTTGCAAATCTGGGCTTTTAAGAGGCAGAAACAATTTAGTGAATCTCTCTCCCCCCCCATTCTTTCTCTCCTGCTTTATTTAGTTGTGGATCTTGTGCCTGAGTGGTCTTATCACATTGTAGTTCTGAAATGCTGCCCGCAAAGACTCAATTCATAAAGAATACATACATTTTAAATTGAGAAGAAATTGCTTCTAAGGAAATTGCATGCCTTTTACTCCAAATATCCCATCAAACGCTTCCCCCTTCCCACATCACAAAGAATACAAACCATTTAAAGAGCAACATGATCCAGAAATGGGTGTTAAGTGCTTGACAGAGGAATGCAGTATTTACTGTATTCAGAAAGGGGTGAGAGTTAAAGGAAAGAAAACATAAAGAAGACAAGCTGCAAAAAGGATGGCATTCATTATTTGCTGGTCTTCAAAAATGCAACAGCGGGTGGGGAGATGGATTTGCCATAGCAACCTTTGCATTATAATGATAGCATGTCAGCGATGCCTCTGTATATCACAACAGATAGAAGATGTGTAAATAATTTATCCAGCCGGCCTCTGTTAAAATTCAAGATCAACTAAGTTCACAACATGTTCCAAATAATTTGGCCATTGTGGTTTCCATTGCTTCCTTCACAGTTTGCAGGGGTGGGGGTGGGAAAAGCTCTTAGTCTAATCCACAACTAGGTTAAGACTGCAAAATTATATACAGTTACTCCGTTAATTTCATGGAACTCGACGGGTCTTTTTTCTGGGTAAAGATGTATAGTATTTTGCTGCAAATTGCAATATATGGATTGAAGCCCTTTTTGCGCTAGAAACAAGTAGGGATGGGGAGATAAATTAAGTTTGGTTTTCATTTTAATTTGAACTTGCCCAATATGCACTTCTTGAAACAGTATGCAAATTGAAACACTGTGATCTTTCAAAATACACACTTCTTTGAATTTTGCAACTTTTCTCCAACCCAGCAATATGTACAATAATGCACATCCTGGAGGAAAGTGTGCATAACAATAGATGCATTAGTGAAAATAACATACAAATGTGCATTTTCATAGGGAAGATGCATGAAAAAATGAGTATATTACAGAAAGTTGCATACAAGAATGTGTATATTGGGAGAAATTTGTATTAACTTGCTGATGAATTTTCATGGGGGTTCCCCCCACCCACTTGCAAGCTAATGCAGAAATGTGGACAACTGAACTGTAAAGACTGGATAAACCAGAAACAGAGACAAACTGAAACTGATCAGTTCATCCATCTCTAGTGACCAGTAAAGTAGGAGACATGAATCTATGTCCAGAGGAGCCTTAGGTTAGCAGAGCCCTCCTGCTCCTTTATATGTTGTGTCCAATTTTCAGTTGCTACCCAATATGCATAGAGCTCCCATCCTGAACATATGTATGGTTCCATATCCCTTGTTTCAAATTCCTCCTCAAAACATATCTTTTGTTTGATGTGCCCTATGAGCTATGGCTTTGGTCCTCATTCCCAACTGTAAAAGGTAAAGGTAAAGGTAAAGGGCCATTAGGTCCAGTCGTGACTGACTCTGGGGTTGCGGCGCTCATCTCGCTTTATTGGCTGAGGGAGCCGGTGTACAGCTTCCGGGTCATGTGGCCAGCATGACTAAGCCGCTTCTGGAGAACCAGAGCAGTGCACGGAAACGCCGTTTACCTTCCCGCCGGAGCGGTACCTATTTATCTACTTGCACTTTGAGGTGCTTTCGAACTGCTAGGTTGGCAGGAGCTGGGACAGAGCAATGGGAGCTCACCCCATCGCGGGGATTCGAACCACCAACCTTCTGATCGGCAAGTCCTAGGCTCTGTGGTTTAACCCACAGCACCACCCACGTCCCTTATTCCCAACTATAGCAAAGCTCTAAATACATGGAGTTGCATTTCACTTCCTTCCTTCCTTCCTTCCTTCCTTCCTTCCTTCCTTCCTTCCTTCCTTCCTTCCCTTCTTTCTCTGTCTTAGATTATCTAGTTAGGGTTTGGGGACCTATTTTACCAGTGTAACTCTGTACTTGTGTGTAGAAGAAGAGAAAGACTAGCACCATACAGCATACAACAATTTCTCAGCAGAGCCACCTCAAAACCCCATCATCCCTGGCCATTGGTTATGCTGACTGATGTGGTTGGGATGATGACATGCTCTGAAATGGGTAAAACACGCAGGTATTGAGCTTGTCACTTCTGATGAACTACCTATTCAGGCAACAGCGTGCATGGAGAGTTGTCCCCAGATGAGCCTAGATGTTATTCAAGAAGCACTGAAAATATTACAGAAGGCAGCAATAGAATCTGAAAGCATGTTGCGGTTGTTCATTATGATCTGGTCCATGCATAAACCTGCCCCGCAAATGCAGGCTGAAGGAGCACAAGCTTTTGACGTTGTTTCCATTTGGACCATTTCTTATTCAAGTGGGATATTTTGGTTCACGAACATCCTGCTGCTCCCCCTGAAAGGGGCAGAGTGCGAGTGTTCACAGAGAACACTGAGGTTTTTTTAAGTGTTTAGCAGAAGCAGCCTAAGGCAGTTGCCTCACTCTGCTGAATGGTAGCGCCGGCCTTGCATACGCCTCTGGAAATGTTAGAAGTGCAACAAATTATTGCTGAATTTCCTGCTTCCATGGAAGCTGTCATTTTCCACCACCATTTGGAAATTTTGTAGGTGTTGCCTTGAGTAGAGTAGAGTTTCTTTTTTGAAGTTACAGTTTGGTAACAAATCAGTACAGTGGTACCTTGGGTTAAGAACTTAATTCGTTCTGGAGGTCCGTTCTTAACCTGAAACTGTTCTTAACCTGAGGTACCACTTTAGCTAATGGGGCCTCCCGCTGCCGTCGCACGATTTCTGTTCTCATCCTGAAGCAAAGTTCTTAACCCGAGGTACTATTTCTGGGTTAGCGAGGTCTGTAACCTGAAGTGTCTTTAACCTGAAGCATCTGTAACCTGAGGTACCACTGTATTGTGGTCCCTATCTCTATCCTCTCACAACGAGCCTGTGAGGTACATTAGTCTGAGATTAAGTGATGGGCCAAGCTCACCCAGTGAGCAAGGATTTGTGGATCTCTCTGGTGAAAGTTCAATACTTCTAAACATGACTTTGCTTTAGCTCTGACTATGCTCAGTGTTGCTATGACATAGAATACTTCATTACATTTTTGCTACAATTCTGTTTGTGGCTATTACTCTGGAGTGTACTTCACAGCAGCGCTAGAATGGCGAAGACCAAATGACAATGACATCAAAATTGAATTGTTTAAAATCTGTTTCAGTGAGATTCTTTGGGCATGAGAAGCACCTGGTCCTATCATGCGCCCGCCGAACCTCATTTGTATAGCTAGAGGCTATCCATTTTGCTAAAGTCAGAAAAAACAGTTGGTGAAGCAGAGTGTAGTATAGTAGTTAATGGGTCAGAACAGGACCAGAGATATCTAGTTCAAATCCCCATGAAACTCCAACAAGGACTCCCTCTCATTGTGAGGATATTGTGTTATTGTGTTATATATTTATTGCATTTTCATGGGGTGGAATCCAACATCATACTCTTCCGATTGTTCTGTCTGTACCAGAATTTCAGCTTAACAGATGGACTGACACCCCCCTCATGTGCTGTTCGGGGGGTGGGGGCTCTCCCAACCCCCCAAGACAATTTTGGGGGGCACAGAGGGAGAAGGGGGGAAAGCCTAATTGTGCAAGTGGGAGTTCTTGCATAGGGTTTCTGCTGATGGGGTTGGTTAAGTGAATCCCACCCATCCTGTATACCAACGAGGCCTGCTATGAGAGGAAGGATGGCATACAAATGAAATAATAAAAGGGAAAAAATGATTTCTTAAACCATGTTAGACGAAATTAAAAATATTCCTTCCAGTAGCACCTTAAAGGTATCTGAAGAAGGTATCTGAAGAAGTGTGCATGCACACGAAAGCTCGTACCAAGAACTAACTTAGTTGGTCTTTAAGGTGCTACTGGAAGGAATTTTTTTATTTTGACTATGGCAGACCAACACGGCTACCTATCTGTAACTGGAACCATGTTAGACGAAGGCAGGAGAAAAATGCAATCCATCACTAAAATGTGGTCTCCATTTCCTGCTTTCCACTTGTTCCCTGAATGTGATTATACATCTGCTGTCATCAGAAACGGGAAGGTTAAACCTTACACGACAATGTTGAATTCTTTGATCGTTGCCTGAGCTTGGAGACACCAACACTTATGTACAACAAAAACATCTGTTATTGGAGAATTCATCTGGGTATTGGAGAGTGCAAGGTGAATGAAGTGAGTTTTCTGGTGCTTAGCAAAATGTTTGTACTGCAAGACCAAGAGAAATTTGAAAAAGACATCTTCAGGACCCATCAGTCTTCTTCCTTTTGAGAGAGTGCTGGGGAAGCACTTAGGAGGAATCAACATTACAGTGAAGTGTAAACATGCAGAAAAGAGTCAACAGGGAGATATTTTCAATTTGTCATTCAGGATTCTTGGCTGTTTGATCTCTGTGCATTCCATGTTGAATTGATCTGACCTGCACCTCTGGGACTAATGAGTGGAATGAAACTTAGCTATCTGACAACTTTCACACATCCCAGTTGTTCTAGCGCAGTTCTCGGCTTAATATATAAACATCATAACATGCATTAAAAATGCTCATTTTGAGAGACGGAGTGTTTTAGAAACCTGACGTGGAAACGGGATGCGATAGACTTACAGAGAAACATACGTGTAATAGACTAATCATTCATTCCTACTTGCCAGCATGGCTGGAAGGCAGAGAAGGGCCATAGCTCAGTGGTATTGCATCTGCCTCACATGCAGAAGGTCCCAGGTACAATCCCCAGGTAGGCTGGGAAACCCTGGCCTCAAACCTTGGAGAGCCAGTCCTGTTCAGTCTGTACAATACTGAGCTAGGTGCAGGGACAGATTTAGGGCAATGCAAGCAGTGTGGTCACGCTGGGTTTGCAGCCAAGAAGGGCACCTTCTCAAAGCCAGGTGAGGGCTTGCCTGGCTTTGGAAAGGAGGCGTGAGGGCTCTGGTAGGGTCCTAGAGTCCTCTTGTCTCCTTCCCAGTCAAGCACTTACCAGGGATTTGGGTAGGAGGGCTCTAGGACTTTGCCAGAACCTCAAGCCTCCTCCCCAAAGCCCAGCTTAAGCTGATGCTGGAAAGGGCTGTGGGGATGGCATCAAATGGCCTTGCGCAGAACAGCATATTAGCAAGGTAATATGCTTGGTAAATAAGAGGTATGACAGGCAGCTTCCTGTGTCCCTATGGCACAGAGTGATAATCAGCTGGTAGTCAACTGACTTGGGGAAGAGCAGTATCCAGATGGGACACATATGATCATCTTAGCAGCTGAACAGATGAAGAGAACAATGAAGAAATTATGTCTGTGTCACCAGACAAAGAGTCATGACAACTGACAAATATTACCATTGAGAATCATAACACACTATCACTATTATTATTATTATTATTATTATTATTATTATTATTATTATTATTATTAGTTCTGCAGAACCAGCATGATACAGTGGTACCTCGGGTTACATACGCTTCAGGTTACAGACTCCGCTAACCCAGAAATAGTGCTTCAGGTTAAGAACTTTGCTTCAGGATGAGAACAGAAATCGTTCTCTGGCGGCACAGCAGCAGCAGGAGGCCCCATTAGCTAAAGTGGTGCTTCAGGTTAAGAACAGTTTCAGGTTAAGTACGGACCTCCGGAACGAATTAAGTACTTAACCTGAGGTACCACTGTACAGCCAAAGTTATGCTTTAAGTCAATATTGGCTTCAATGGGAGAATTAAGGAAGTGCTCCACTTGGAGTGGTTCACATCGAATCAGCATCCTTAACAAAGGCCAGATACTTTTCACTGCAACATCTGCCCTGACTGGTGAAAGCTGCTTTTCAAGTATCCAGACATGACATCTACCATGCAGTTAATAAGATTATAAAATTAAAAATACGTATAGGTATTGTGAAGCTGCCTTATAGCCAGTGCTTTCCCCCCTAAAAAAATGTTTAGGGGTACTCTCATTCCATCTGAGACTTTGGAAACACCATGACAGGAAATGAGGCTGCCATTGGGGGTAGCAACAGAACTGATGAATCATCGTGCGAGAGAAGAAACTATTTTTTTTTTTGTTTCTTCTTCTATTAGATTCACAAAATGTTTAGGGGTATGCATACCCCTGTCTCTCCCCCCCCCCCCGAAAAAAGCACTGCTTATAGCAAATCTGGACATTGGTTTTTATAGTAGCCCATTGTTTCCCAAACTTGGGTCTCTAGCTGTTTTCGGACTACAATTCCCATCAGCCCTGACCGCTGGTCTTGCTAGCTAGGGACAATGGGAGTTGTAGTCCAAAAACAGCTGGAGACCCAAGTTTGGAAAACACTGATCTATCCCAATGCAGTTATGGCTAGTCCTGGAAAGAAGTCAGTTGCGGGAAGTGGGTGTTTGTAGAATCTTTTCACCTCCAAGCTACTTTCTTTCCTCCCCTCACATTTCACATTTCCATCTGTGCAAGTGACCATTTGCTTCAGACCTGACGTTTATTTCTCATCTTTATACTGCAGTCTTCTGCAGTCCCGTGTTAACCTACAGGTGTATTTCTGCGAGGGGTGTGCGTTTAAAGGTTTTTGTTTTTTTTAAAAAAATATTTTTTATTGGTCAATTTCCACATAACAAATTATCAGACCATATAATCACATACATTATTCCCCCCCCCAAGGACTTCCCTCAGCTCCTCTCCCTGATTTCTCTTCAATATTTTCTCTGCATATTATAAAATTGTACATATCCTTACAAATCTATCCGTCATGTTATCAACCAATAAATTTGTGTGTGTTTATTCAAAACCTGCCAAGGAGTCCAGTTCATTTTGTTGTCTTTTTAAATAGTTTGTAATAAGTTCCCATTCCTTCTTGAAGTCACAGTTGCCCTTGTCTTGCAATTTGTAGGTCAATTTGGCCAGTTCTGCATTATTCATCAATTTCTCTTGCCACTGTTCTTTCATTGGGATTTCCTCATTCTTCCATCCCTGTGCTATCAAGACTCTTGCCGCTGTTGTAGCATACATAAATAAATTCTTTATTTTCCTTGGCAGGTTTAATGGTTTTTTTAAATTTCCTCTTCTCCCTCCAGTTTGGCTTATACCTAACATAGGGGTTTTTTTATTGTTTAGTAGTGACATGTTCTCTACGGAGAAGCTCAGTCCTTCTCTTAGGTCCAGAAAAGGAATACGCCCTGAGGGCTTTCTGTTTCCAGCAAGCGTAGCAGATCCGGTCCCTGCGGTGGACTCTAATCTGCCGGAGGCAGTCAAAATAATGAACCACATGTGATCATGGTCAGGGTGACTCTGGTTCTTTTGAAAGTATGGCTGTTCTTTGGGGCAGGAACAGGAAGACAGTGATGCCTTAAAAATAAAACTGCTTTCTGAATAGTCTGCCTTAACATTTAGGTTTGAGGAACTTTCGTTCTCCTGCAGGGAATTCAGATATATTCTTCATTTCTATGCATATCCTGAGAGATCCAACCATAGTCTAGAATCCCTGGAAAATACTAAATGTGGCTTCCGGTTGGATTTCCATGGATGTTGGGCAAAGATATGGATAACAAAGCTGTTTATATTCTATGTGGGACAGGCCTGTGTAACTTATCGTTCCCTCAAGCCTAATGCAGCTCACTAGTTTTGTCTTGTGTGACTGGAATCATAGGATTGTAGAGTCGGAAGGAATCACAGAATTCCTCTAGTCCAAACCCCTGCAATGCAGGAATCTTTTGCCCAATCTAGGGCTCAAACCCACAACCCTGAGATTAAGAGTCTTATATCACTCTCATATAACATCATTCCTAGCCCGACTGCACTGATTGCCAATTAGTTTCAAGGGTCAATTCAAAGTGCTGGTTTTGACCTGTTAAGGCTTAAATGGCTCAGGACTGAAATTCCCCAAGGGCCAGATGAACCAACTCACCCTTCGATCAACGCCCAAGCCCCTTCTTCGTGTGCCCCCTCTGTGGGAGGTCCAGAGGGTGGCAGCAGGAGAAGAGGCCTTTTCTGTGGTGGCTCACTTGTGGAATGCTCTGCCAGGGAGGCTCACCTGGCGGTTTCGTTACATATATTTAGGCACCAGGCAAAAACATTCCTCTTCTCCTAAGCCTTTGACTAATTAAACAATATATGGCCTTTTAAACTATGGAGGGGGTATTGTTTTGTTTGCTATTATGCGTCCTCATTTTGTATTTTTGTGCTGTAAACCACACTGTGATCTTCACATGAAGGGTGCTATACAAATTTCAACAACAACAACAACATGTAGATCAATTTCATATAGGTAACTACAGTCATACCTTGGGTTACAGACGCTTCAGGTCTCATTTTTTCGGGTTACGGACGCATTGAAACCTGGAAGTACCGGAACGGTCGCGCATGCGCAGAAGCACTAAATCGCGCTATGTGCAGAAGTGCCGAATTGCAACCCGCATGTGCGCAGACACGCCACTGCGGGTTGCGAACACTGCGGGTTGTGAATGTGTCTCCTGCACGGATCACGTTCGCAACCCGAGTGTCCACTGTATTTCAGATCCAGTGCAGATACTGACTTGGATAGCAATCTCCACGTAAAAGACTTCTTGCAAAATCAAGGTATTCAGTGGTTGCTGGAAAGACCTTAGAAATGGAGCTTGCCTTATATGTAATGAAGGGGGGGGGGGGTGCATCCAAAAGGTTCAGGCAACCACACTAAGGGTTGGTTTCCTGCATCGTATGGAACAGACCACTTGAAGTCATGCAGGAGGCCCTCTATAGTAGTTAAAACTTTACTACATGCCCTTTTCATTTCGTTTTAGCTCAGGCAAAATTATGGGGCTTGCTTAAAAGATAAAGGGACCCCAGACCATTAGGTCCAGTCGTGGCCAACTCTGGGGTTGCAGTACTCATCTCGCTTTATTGGCCGAGGGAGCCGGCGTACAGCTTCCGGGTCATGTGGCCAGCATGACTAAGCCGCTTCTGGTGAACCAGAGCAGTGCACAGAAATGCCGTTTACCTTCCTGCCAGAGCGGTACCTATTTATCTACTTGCACTTTGACGTGCTTTCGAACTGCTGGGTTGGCAGGAGGGGGCTTGCTTATATCAGAGCATATGCTCTTAAAATGAAAGCTATAAAATAATTTTATATTTGAAGCTCATTTATGTTCCCCCTTGTTTTTGAACAAAATATATATGTGATCAACCACATTGTAGATGCAACTTACCAGATAAATCTTGCTGTAGGAGACTTTGGGAGACTTTGCCATCCCAGATCCTCTATTTTACATGTCAAAACGTACCACTGAAGTAGGGTGCACATTCAAAGCACATCTGGCAACTGAAAGTGGTGTTCACCTGCAATAGACTGTTTAAGGCTGCTGAATTATTCACAATTGAACATTATCCTGTTTAGAAGTTTGTTTATCTTGATGTTTGGCAACTGAAAGTGCCTGCCAGTATTAGGCTGCTAAACTGTATTCGCCATCCTTGTTTTGTGTTCAGAAGCTGTTTTATGCCATGGCTATTTTGCATCTAGAGATAATTTTTTAGAAAAAAAATGCCACTGTACCACTGTACAGGTGCGGAAGGTTGTTCTGTCTTTTAATATACTGTATTTTAGTCCTGAGTGTTTTATTCCTGAGTGTTCTTTGTCTGGCTGCATCTGCTGGGGCCATCATCATGCATGGAAGACCATTTACTGTATTTTTATAATATAATATAATAATTAATATAATATAATATATTAATATAATATAGTATAAAATATAATATAATATTTTTATCCTACTCTTTCTCCAAGGAGCTCAGGGCAGGACCCATTGCTTCCCACCTGCAAACACCTATTTTATCCTTGCCACACTCCTGTGGTGAATCTGGGAGAGAGTGGACTGGCTTGGAGTAGTCCAAGGTCACTCTACCTACTGAGCCACGACTGGATCCTAGACCTCTCTCTTTCATTTTCTACTGCTTCAACTCTGAGCCCTGCACCACACAGGCTCTGCAAGAACTTACCATTCACCAGGCCAGGAATTAGATCTCGAAATGCGGCCCCCAATCCTTTCTGCCTGGCCCTTGGTACTCTCCCTAGGCCTCACCCCATATGCACCCTCCTCAGTTGTTTTTGTCTAGTTGGAATGTGTTCTTGAACTGTGACAATGCTTCTAGCTTGCCTGGATGAGGGATGAGGGTGTGTGTGTGTGTCTGGAAACAGCGGACTATTGCACTGCTTGAATTGGATCTATTGCACAAAGGTGAGAGTAACATAATTGTTCCATCCAAACGTCAAAGGAGAATGAATGCAGTTTGAGTTTTGACTTGCAAAAGCAATAATTCCCCCCCCCCCATAAAACAGCAGCATAGAAGTATACGGCGCCATGCATGCCTCAATCAGATCCCTGAGATTTCTTGACTAAGAATTTTCTAGGACATGATTTGTTTGTTTCTTAATGGAACAGTTGGCAGCATCAGCCAGAACAACTGTTTTCTCGAAGCCGCTGCTCTGTCATACTGAAGCCATTTCCTCGAGAACCCCTTCTCTATCTTTGTGTGACACTTTCCTTCTTTAGACCTGAGATATATTAGGGCTCTCTGTTATTTTCTCGCATCTTTACTGCATCAGACTTGTATTTTTCAGACAACTAGCTGGAAGCGATGTTGAAAAGGTCTAAAAAACCAACAACCCACTCAAAAACTTTCTGCCAAAACACCACATTTGGTGTCATTTAGGCCTGCCCAAAATATTTATCTTTCTCTCTCTTTTTTACAATTGGGAGTAGCATTTTGATAGGGATAAATTGTTCATGATTGTGTGAGTGTTATCTTTTTTCTTTGAACTTCTTTGTGTCTCCCAGCAAAGACAGCTAGGCTGCTATTTCCTAAGTGCTCCTCCAACCCCTGTGGCAGCCTCTGCTTCTTCCTATTACAGACTTCCCCAATTGCCTGCTTTCTGGGTACTTTGGTCTGCAGTTGCCACCAGCCCTAGGCAGCATAACTTGGTGTGGCTATATTTGTTGCTTGTAATGCTTAACAAAAAATATTTAAGCAAACGAAAAACAGTCCTCCTTTGAAGTTTGCACTTGTTTGAATTTTGCAATTGCAGTTATCCCACCAAGTAATATGTACGCTATGGTAAAGCGTTCATATACATTTGTGTATTAGTGAAGATAACATACAAAAATGCATTGTGTTAGGAAAAGATGTAGCAGCAAAAGGAGAAATGGGCACTAAAATGCTGATTAATTTTAATGGGGACGTTTTTTAGAGTTGCAAACTGATGTGGGGATGTGGAGAACTTGGCTTAAGGATTGAAAAAAATGAGAAACGGAAATTGACAGTGGCCGAATTTGGTCCCTCAAACTTAAAGGTGCTGACATTTAAAGCCCTAAATGGCCTCAGTCCAGTATATCTGAAGGAGCGTCTCCACCCTCATCTTTCAGCCCAGACACTGAGGTCCAGCTCCGAGGGCCTTCTGGCGGTTCCCTCACTGCGAGAAGCCAGGTTACAGGGAACCAGGCAGAAGGCCTTCTCGGTAGTGGCACCCGCCCTGTGGAATGCCCTCCCATCAGATGTCAAAGAGAAAAACAACTACCAGACTTTTAGAAGACATCTGAAGGCAGCCCTGTTTAGGGAAACTTTTAATGTTTAACAGACCACTGTATTTTAATAGTTTGTTGGAAGCGCACAGGGTGGCTGGGGAGACCCAGACAGATGGGTGGGGTATAAATAAATAAATAATAATAATAATAATAATAATAATAATAATAATAATAATAATAATTATTATTATTATTATTATTATTATTATTATTATTATTATTATTATTATTTTCAGTGATGCCCTGTGCAACGCTAAAATATGGCGTCCCCTGCATCTTGTACTCTGTTCTACAGCATTGTTGTGGCGCCCCCTGCAGTGCCGTGCCCAGTGCAGCCAACCCACTTGCACTACCCTGAAACCACCTCTGCCACCCCTAATCAGGATGTGCATAGACTTCCCCCCATGCTGTCTGAATGCATGAACATGGAGTTTGGGTGACCAGGGGTGGCCCACTCCATTTCTCCATCTGAGGGAAGGTGCCACCCCTCACGAAAGCCTTGCTTACCAGGGTCATATGGCTGATGTGGCTTGTGGCAAGCAGGGGCACCCACAGGGTGCCACCCTGTGGAATTCAGCTGCCTGAGGCAGCTGCTTCAGTCTGCCTCGCGGGTGGGCCAGCACTGCGGGTGACCATGATTTGTTTGCCCTCATCCAATCTAAAACTGCCTGCAGACATCATCTCGGGATTTCCAGAGCTTCCCCAGGATTAGAAGATGGAAAGGAGAGATGGGGATGCCTGTCATCTACATATTAATGGGCTGAAGTGTCAGAGGGCTACTGCCAGTGGTTTCATGTAGCTATTAAATGGTAACTAGAGCAGAGACTGAGAGCAAGTGAGGGCAGTTTTACCAAGGAGCCACCATCCTGCTTCCTGCAGTGGGCGGCCACTATCAACATTAAAAGCCCAGGAACATCAACAAAAGTTCTGCAGTGACCACTAATCCTTTACTTGCTAAAAGTTGTAAGAAGGAGAAGTGAGAATTCAAGCTCTCCATTCAAGCTGTAAGAGCTTCTCAATAGCACCCACCTGGATTTTTCCCCTAATGAAAGACAGCAGTACATATTAAGTAGTTGCTACAATGTACAGTATAGGCAACTTGCTAGCTTTAAACACGATTTGTTTACCCATCCCTGTTAAAAATGCACGACCAATGCTGAGCTAAGAATAGTTCCTCCTTTGGGACTGACATTTTCTGAGTGGAAAAATCATCATGGGGGGGGGGGAGAGAAGGTGGCTGTTCCTATTTCTCCTCCTTCCTCCTTCTGCCTTTCCCTTTCTGGTTACTTTTCCATTCCTTTACATACAGACAGACAGACTTTCCCTTCCTCAGCCTTCTCGCCTCTTCTTATGAATTTGCAGAGGTTGGTGCAAAAGCTCCTCATTTTAAAGAAATCCTAAAAGCCACTGGCAGATATTATGCTTATCCTACACAATTTGCTGGGTCCTGATAGGAAAGGCTGGAGCCAAACATTACCACTTTAATTTTCTTGAAATATGTGCTGCAGTGGGTTGGTAAGAAATCATTCCCCAACCCCCTCCCCCAACTTAATTTCTGAAGACAGCTGCAAAATCCACCGTGCATATTAGTATTTTCTGGCTATCTATAAGGAGTTGTTCTACCGTGTGCAGTGGGTATATTGCGCTGGACTTTGGATGAATTATTTCCCCTGTCCAAGAAACTGTAATGGCTGACATGAGAGTGACAGCAGTGGGGTCCATGGGAGTTTTCTGTTTCATAGAATCATAGCATTGTAGATCTAGAGGGAACCATGAGGGTCATTTAGTCCAACCCCCTGCAATACAGGATTTTTTTTTGCCCAACATGGGGTTCGAACCCATGACCTCGAGATTAAGAGTCTCATGCTTTACCAACTGCGCTATCCTGGCCTGCTTCTCACTGAATTGTTAAGCCTGTGTCTGGGCTATGGATGGGGGAGAAATTCAATTCAGTTCGCATTCAAAGGTGACCCTGTCCAACATTGGCTTTCCAAAACAGTACATGCACCAAAACGCAGCGGTCCTTTGAAATGCACACTCCTTCAAATTCTGCTGTGCGTTTCTCCAACCAAGTCATATACTGGACATAAAAATGCATATACCTGTGAAAATAGTTTTCAAAATGCATTATATTAGGGTGCGTGGCACAAAATTGCATGCAAACGTGTAAATTAGGAGAAATTTGCAATGCAATGCTGATAAATTTTCACGAGGACTATTTTATTGTTATTGTTCTTAAATCACAATCTGACGCAGAAATTTAACAGTGGCAAAATGAGAAACTGAGAGAAACTCAAATTGATTGATTCACCTATCCCTCGTATGGGATGTACCATTTTTTTCTAGCTGGGTGCTTGTGTGACTGAATGCTCCTCATTTCCAAAACGATTTCCTGCACATTGACCCCTCATATCAGGAAATCTGACACCCTAATTGTCAATATGCAGTTGGGTTGTAGTTTTTTTGGATGTAAGGCTGAACACTAAATCATGAGCTCCCACTGATGGTCAGAAGTGGTAGAACCCGCTCAACAGATTTACTAACTCAATGAGAACTAGGTTGCTGCGCATACTTGTGAATGGAGGTTTTTGCTTCTTGGTTGGGCTGTGGCATTAATTTCCTGGCGTATATTTGGACATGACCAATTCAGAATTGTGGGTGCCAGAACGCGAGAGTATAACCCAGCCCTGAATTCGGCATGTTCAACAGCTTCCCCCATCATTTCTTGAGGCGTATAAAGTGCCTCAACCGTTTAAAAGCCATCAGTGTCAGTGAGCTATCTTGGAATCGCTTCCTCCACGACAACCCCCACCAGTATTTCATAACCAGCCTTTCTGCTCATCTTGCCGGAGGAGAGGGAGCAAATAGGTTGGGACCTACTCTTCCTTCCCTGTTTCCAAAACAGATTAGCACCGGGGGGGGGGGAGTGAACTTGTGTGTCCGGAGAAGCATTCTTAAGTCAGCCCGGCGCTGTCCCTAATCAGACGCTGTATTTGTAAGTAGAACATGTTGAATCTGTCATGGGTGATGATGACGTTGCCGCTGTTAAGAGAGACGCTGCATCTTGAGCAAGGCGAGACGGAAACATTGCAGACTGCAACCTCAGAATAGAAAGGAGGTCCCTATTCTCTCTCTCTCTCTCTCCCCCCACCCCAACATCTAACATTGATTGCATTTGTGAAACATTTCAAAACAAACAAAACCTCAAAGACGTTGGGAAGTATAAGCGACTCAGCTGGTTACAATTTTAAATACTCACCTTTCCCCCCACCCTCCCTGGGCAAGCTTCTTTTTTCTTCCTCTACCTCCTCCTCCTCTTCCTCCTCCTCCTCTTCCAACCTCTCCCCCCCCCCCCCCGGCATCGCTTCACTCCTGGTTTCTTTTTCACCGGTTTTTTAAAATGCTGGGATGCAAAGCAACTGAGGTCTCTCTCTCAAGTTGCAGCTGCCGAAATCTCTCCTAATTGCCTTTGCTGGGCATGATGCTCTGTAGAGGCAGGGAAGAGGAGACGTGTAGCTTTCATTCAGTGCCTTCAAGACATGTCTTTCCTGTAGTCAGCGGGGAGCAAAAAAAAAAAGGGGGGGGAAGCCCAGAGATCAATGCATTTGAAACTGACAGAGAGAACGAATGCTTCTTAGTAGCACATGCTGAGGATTGCGTGTGTGTGTGTTAGTGTGGTTGTGTGTGTGGTTTGTGCAGAGCAGAGGAGCTGCGTCCTGGTCCATATGGTCCTTGCTTACTGCAATGTTTTTTGCATGTTACTGTGCACTCCGGACTAACGTGAAGGTAAGAGGAGACGAGACGGCAATCCTGGAAGGACTGTGCATCTTTCTTTCTTTTCCTTCCTTCCTTCCTTCTTTTTTTTTTCCCCTTTGACAAACCAAACCAGCTGCAGAAAATGTCTACCTTTTGTGTTGCTTGGTACTTTAGAAATTGCTGCTCGAACAGGCATATCATTACAGGTGGTTGTGCGGGATTTATTTTTTATTGTGTCTGCGCGGCTTAATTGGAGAAGCATGCCGTTAATGTTTTCACAGCGTAGTGACCTTCTCCGTGTGACGGTTTGTAGTTCGGGTTTGACTCTTGCACCGGCAGAATAACAGGCTAGCTTGGTGTGTGTGTGTGGCTTTTTTCTGTTTTAAGGGGGGCTGTTCTCTTTCGTAAAGGTCCCAGTAGGCCACGGATGAGACTCTGGAGGCTCCTGTTTTATGCCAGTTTGCTGCTTTGGGTTTAAGGCAAAGAAATCAGAATTCATTCAGCTTTGCTTCCTTCGTGCCTCCGGTGCTATGAGCTTGCTTGTTTTCTTGCTGATGATCTGTCTGGAAAAACCAGAGATCTGTCTGCTGTAGCTAGACTCTTGCGCCAGTCTGTTTCTAGCTTGTCACGAAATGCATACGAGCCAAATGCTGAAATGTGTCTGGCAATACGAGCAATATGTTGAGGTGGTAGTGGTGGTGGGGACTGTCTGGCCCCCCAATGCTTAAGAAAGAAATCCTTTTGGCTTCCTCGGTCACTTTGATCAGGCTTTTGACATCCACATTCTGTTGGCTTTTCTTCATTAACCTCCCCCCAACCCAACAACTTCCAACACAAAAGTTGCTGAATATTTTTCCTTGTCCCCAACTGAGGGCAAGCCAAGCTGAAAGGATGGGTGACACGGCGCTCTGCCGTAAGATGAGGAAGTGGGCCAGCCAGCAACTGGGAATAGAGTTGCATAATTTAAATGAATTACCGTCTTCTGTCAACCTATTGGGGAAGTATTGCTGCTGTTCTGGGACAGTGTGGTGGGGGTCTCACATTAAAAAAAAGGTAGAAACTCAGTAGGGAGGGGGGAGATGGATAAAGCTCGGCAAACGAGTCCTACCCCATCAGGATGTTTATTCCGTTGTTTAAGAGAAAGTTTTGTTTTCTGACTGTATGGATGGCAAAGCTACTATCGCTGGTTTAGTGAGGCTAATGTAGTCATAATATAGCTTTCGTCAATGGACATTTTGGAGATGTAAATGCAACCTTCAACAAAACGGTACAGTTTGAAGTTCAGGATAACAGAGTCTTCATTCCAGCCACCCCACTTTTCTGGTTTACATCCCTGCCCCCCCAAACAACAATCAATTGCATTCTGTGGCTAATGAGCATGCTCGGTTCTCATTGGGCTGTTGTGGTGGTGTGGGTGTTGGTTTCTTTTGAGTTGTATTGAGGATTGTTTTCCCCTGCTTATTCCTTCCTCTTGCGTGTGGGTGGTACCATTTTGGCTACATGAACGCCGGCACTCACAGCCTGGACATCAGAAAGAGAAGGAATGAAATGTTACATTGAGTGTCTGGAATGTGGTGAATGCTGTCAATCTCAGGCAAGTTCCATGAATGCTTAAAAACTCAAGAGACAGACCTCTGAAGTTTAACTGTCTCCTGAATGCGGCTGACAGCATTCACTGGCATATGTCCAAGAAGTTGGGGGAACGTCTCTTTTTTTCGAGACATCCATGAAACGCAGCAGTTTTGGGCATTCGCTGAAATACAGTCTGTTAATGCAAGTTGGCAGGTTTGGGGATTGTATGCAATCCCATAAAGGAGCAGATAATGTGTATGAATTAATGGCACCAACAGGGGATTTTGCAGTTTACCCGGGCAATATGCGTAATTTCCAAGTGATGCCAGAAAATGTGAATTGATTACAGATGTTTACATTGATTGATTACATTGACAGGGTAATATGCATTGCCTCTCCAGGAATTCTGTACAAAAGAAGACTGTGTGCATTGACTGACCATTGATTTCCCTTGGTCCACTCTACCAGTAACATTAATACACCATGTAAATTAATATTAATGTGTTCATAAATCCCTTGTTCAAGTATATTAATATTAATGTGTATTTAAATCCCTTGCTATTTCCCCTTGGCTTTATCTGAACATATACAATTGCCATTATTTTTATGGACACTCCACATTCGCTTTACTTTGAGTATACCTATATATATGTGCATATATGACTTCTGTAAGTTTTTTATTACTTTTAGTGAAAATAAAGGGCACATTCACTCAAGTCTGATAAGGACAATGCCTTGTGTGTTACTGCAAATGTCAGAAACTTGTTGAATGTTGACATTGGTTGGTGAGAGTATACAAATCCCAGCAGGAAATTACAGAGCTGAATTTTTTAACATAACTTATTTCTGAAGTTTTATACCTGTGGTACTGTACACGATGGAGATTGGCTTTGCAATTTATTGGTAAAAGTTCAGATATTTTCTTTGACTTTTCTGTATTGCTTCTTCAAATTGCTGGTAAGTGCCAGAGAGGTGTATACATCATAGATATCTCTAAATTAGGGGGAGGAGTGAGAGTGATTAATGCATGGAATTAATTATTAAAGCTTGGAATTCTAAATAAAAAATGAACTGGCCTTTTATAAATACAGTCAGGACTGCTGCAGGTTTACCTTACAATTTTGCGATTTAACATTTTGCCACTTTATAGTTAAAAATTATTAATCCCTTTTATATTTTCAATCAGTTTCCAGAACTTGCAGCTGTGGGTAAACCAGTTAGTATTGCCCCCTGGTTTCTCATCCTCCTCTTTCCGAGTCAGCCACGCTTGGGGCAGAGATGGGGAACCCTCCAGATGTTGTTGGACTTCAGCTCCTATCAGCCTGGACCAGCTTGGCCAGGGCTGAAGGATGAAGGGAGCTGTAGTACTTCAACATCTGGAGGGCCACAGGTTCCCTCATCTCCGGCTTAGGGGATGCAATTTTACGTTCTGGGATTCCTTGATGCTTGTCAGATTTAACACAGCCTGCATTAGGGAATCCTGGTGCACTCTTGCTCCCTCCCATGGAATGATGTAATTGCTGTTACAGTGGCAGAAAGGAGAGGAATTTATGCGACTCAGGGATTCCCTGCTCTAAAGGGTGAAGAGTTGTGGATGTAGCCAATGGGGTGGTTTAAACTATGATTGCAAAATCCAGCGTAGCTTGCTTCACATGCCTTGGCACGTGGTTTGTGGAAACCCTAGCTTAAAGAGTGATCTCAGATGTATATAATTTTCTTTTAGACGGCCTGATCGCCTTTTCTTCTTAAATAAATTTATCTTACGGTATTTCATTAGCACCAGACCTTCCAGTTTCATCTCCCAATAGGAAGAACAAGGATAATTTATGCTTTGCATATTGGCAATCCATTTGAGGGAGGAGGAAACTCTTCTGGGACCTGATTAGGTCAGAACCATACTGTACATTTACAATGTTCGTGTTACTTGTTCATAGTTTATGTGTGGGTTTGCTATTTTTTGGGGGGGTATAGTGTTGAAATGCCTTTGGCTGGAATGTTTACTAAACAAAATGGTATGGGGAAAGTCCTGTAGAGATCCGTGGGTCACACACCATCTTTCTTTTCACATGCCTAGGATGATGTGATGAGAACCTCTTTCACAAGACGGTTGTTACTAAGTTGAAGGCAACATTAGCTGATTTGAGGCAGAGGTAGTTGTATGTTCACATTTTAAACGAGTCTTGTTGTGAATGTTTTAGCATGCCTGCATCAGCTTCCCCCAACCCAGTGCCTTCCAGATGTTTTAGACTATAACTTCCATTGGCCCTGATGGACCTTGCAAGCTGGGGCTGATGGGTGCTGGCGTCCGACAACAGCAACCGAGGTTGGGGACATCAAGACCATGACATGACATGCCTTGGAAAATCTTTGTGGACTTCACCAGGACATTCTGTGCTGGATTTGGGACTCACTGAAGCATTAGCGGGACCAAGTACACATGTGCAGATCAATAAGTTACAATTCAGGTCACCTTTGAGGGGGGAAAATAAAAAGCAACGAGATCTCGACCTGTGGTAAGGAGTTTATGTGAGTGTAACCCTGATTGTATCAGGGCTCAATTTGTGATTTCAAGGTGTGATTTTTTTTGGGGGGGGGGTATAAAATCCCATGGATGTAGCAATCAAAAGGAATTATATGCTGATCCTTAACATAGCTTCCCATCTCCTCTCATCCCCCCTTTCTCAGGAAATGATATTTCATACAATAGAGAACTGCCAAATTTGCCTTGAAATACACATCTTTTCTGGCAAAAATGGGTGGCAGCTCTGCTTTTCATTTAAATAAAACTGATCAGCCACTTTTCCATCCCTGAAAAGAGAAAAATAGAGAAGAATAGCCTTTGGGTTATCCTTGTGGTGGCTGACTGCGGTGGCAGTGATTGCTGCTTACACGTACAATAATTCCTGTTTTATTCTCCTGCCACAGAAAATTGCTTATTTAAACAGAGTTTAGTAAAAGGTGCCCCCTGCTTTCACTTCTCCTAAGACATACTATACCAAGCTTATGTTGAAGGCTGGCATTGTTGTTAATTAGATTGGCACAGAGTGATCCTGGCTACCTGTTGTCTGTCTTTCCCCCCTTTTTCATTCTCTCACTCAGTGTTTGGGATAACTGTTAATAGCTATGAATAAACAATAGGGAATTATATTGCAACTGAAAGCTTTTAAAGGCCAGCACGCACTTCTGAGCACAGGAAACAAAGCAAAAGTTAGACCCTTCAGCAGCTCTTAGTCACTTAGCTTTTCCTGCTAGCGGCATATGTGTGTGAGGGGGGGAAATACATTCCTGTATTTGTGATTGTGTTTTGCCTTCTGCTTTCCTTTTGTATTGCAGGACATCGGTTTTGGAGTCCTTGAGGACCATTAGCATGTACAATCTTCCTGCTTGCATTTGCTTCTCTTTCTAATTTGCTCATGAGTAAGACCTGCAGTTTTGCATGTCCCCACTCAGTCCGCATAGAACAGGTCCACATTTGAGTGCAAAATTGTGCTCCATTTGTAATGAATGGAGGGCCATCAAAGGCAAAAGGAAAGCTTCCTTGAGCTGAACATTTATGTGTTCTAGCCCTTCTTCTTCCAGAAGCCTCTTCTTTGGTGATCACTCGTAGCTGAGTAAGATTGTCATCCATAAACACAGTTTTAGCAGTGACTGTGGAGGCCAATTCTGGATCCACACACCCTTTCACAGTGGGAACATAGGATTCTGAGCAGGAGTTGATCATGGCGAGGGTTTGCCAAGCGTGGCTTCCTCTTAGCACGTTTCTCCTTTTCGTCCTGAGTTCGAGCGTCTTCAAAACCCATGACACCTTTGGTAAAGTCTGTTCTCCAATTGGAGCACTCGCAGGCCAGTGTTTCCCAGTTGTTGGTATTTATACTACATTTTAAAAGATTTGTCTTGAGAGAGTCTTTGAACCTCTTTTGTTGACCACCAGCATTATACTTTCCATTTTTAAGTTCGGAATAGAGTAGTTGCTTTGGAAGACTATAATCAGGCATCCACACAACATGACCACTCCAACAAAGATGATTTTGAAAAATCATTGCTTCGATACTGGTGATCTTTCCTTCTTTCAGTACACTGGCATTAGTTCGCCAGTCTCCCCAAGTGAGCCTACTCTTGAGCTGTCCATGGTTCTGAAACAAATCTAGGGCCCATTTTCTCAATGAAGCTGCCTGGCTGCTGCCTGCTGGTTTCCTGATTCCAGTAAGAGACTGTGTACTGGTAGTTCAGAGGTTATCAGCTGCTGCAGCTGAGGCTTTGTACCAAAGGCTCAAAACTCATGGTGTGGGCTAGTGATGAAGTATTAAAGCAACCCACTTGTCAGGACTTTTGCCAGACTGAGCATGCAGAAAGTGACTCACATGCAGGACAAAGTACACATCATACAGTCTTGAAGGAGAAAAAGAGGGTGGCCACATACAGGATGGTTGTCTGCATCTGTGTTCTAGCAATATGCAAGCTGCCTTGCGCTCACATCATATTTTGGCCACTAATTGTTTCTTCCATGAAGGATTGAAAAAAAATATCCCCCTGCCCAGGTTCAAAATTGGTTCATAATGTTTCCCATATTTTCAGCATTCAGTTAGGAACTGCAAAGTGGAGGCAGAAGAGTGCAGCTCCTAAACAACTGCAAGTGGTAAATGTGTTTTGTGAAATAAATAAAAAAATAGTGTTGCTCACCATGAAACTGTGGCTCCTGATTGGGAGCTGGAACATGGAAGTGGCACCATCAGGTCCGGCAGAGTTGGTGGCAGTCTTACCTATCACTTCATGGATGTCTGTCATGCTTGCAGGGTGCTTGCTCCCTTGCTGCACACTCTATAGCAGGCATAGACAAACTTGGCCCTCCAGATGTTTTGGGACTACTTCTCCCATCATCCCTAGCTAACAGGACCAGTGGTCAGGTAAAATATACTCGGAGTCGAGAAGTAATTTCATGCTCTTTATTTCAGCTCATAGGAACAGTGATTGAATTTCCCCCCAAACCTCAGGCTTTATGTACATTATTTACACAATGAGTACCGTCTGATTGGTTGATTATCTTTCCCTCCTGGAGCCTGATTGGGCTGTTGCTGCAGGCCAATCAGTTGTTGCATCCTAGTATCCTACCGGCCTAATAGGCTGATTAACTTCGTCTAGGGGTCTGATTGGGCTCCTCCTGCATGCCAATCAGGTTGTTACATTCTAGGATCCTACCTGCCTATTGTTCTAGGATCCAAGCTTAGTACATAACATTAGGGATGATGGGAATTTAAGTCTCAAAACATCTGGATGGGCAAGTTTGCCTATGCCTGCTCTATAGACTCCGTCCTATGTGGAACTAGAGCCCAATGCCAGTAATGGACAGTGTGGAGTCTCCCAGCAGAAGTGGGAATTTTGGAGGTAGGCAGAAAGACTTGATGGTTTGAAGCTTGGAATCAAGTACCCCCTCTCATCCTGGGCCATGAGATATACTGAGATTGATTGAAAAGCCATCCGTCAGGGAGGAAGGACACTTTCCTCATGACAACATAGCAGGGTTAAAATAAGCAAGTGCTGAATATGTGCTAACAGCTTCACCAGCCTGGTCCGAAGAATGCTGATCATGCAGGCATAAAAGTCGGGCATCAGTTCCAAGTATATCTCATTATTGATTATGGACAAATCTCAAAATAAGGGTGTCCAACTCATAACAAAGAATAGTATTTGCAAGCGGTGGAAATTCTTTGCAAACTTTGGTCATCATCACTCGTTAATTTACAATGTATGTACAGTGGTGCCCCGCAAGACGAATGCCTCGCAAGATGGAAAACTCGCTAGACGAAAGAGTTTTCCGTTTTGGAGGTGCTTCGCAAAACGAATCTCCTATGGGCTTGCTTCGCAAGATGACAATGTCTTGCGAGTTCCTGCGGGTTTTTTCCCCTTCCCCCCCTTTTCTAAGCTGCTAAGCCGCTTATCAGCTGATCCGATAAGCCGATAAGCCGCTAAAAGCCGTTAATAGCGCTAATAGAGCTAATCCGCTAATCCGTCAATGGGCTTGCTTCGCAAGACGAAAAAACCGCTAGACGAAGAGAATCACAGAACGGATTCTTTTCGTCTTGCGAGGCACCACTGTATCTGGTCCTTGTTTCCTCTTTCAGTCCCCATATTTTCTCTTCTGTTTTGCCTCTAGTAGGCTCTCCTCCTCCTCCTCGGCCTCCGTATTAACCTTAAAACCAGTAGAAGTACTGTGTGCACAAAGGGGGCAGTGAAAAAATAAAACGTAATAGCTAGAAATGTTTCAAATGGAATCCATGGGATGGAATTGTTTTTTTCTTATATTCAGACAGGGGCACATAGCTCCTGAGTACAAGCCAGAAAATGATAGCCTACAAGAGCATATCCGATTAGAAGCAAGTTAGTAAAACATAGTGCAGCCTGTGCTCTGTTCTTTCAAACAACACATTATGGGGAAGGCTAAATAGCACTGCTACCTATGAAAATCCTAGCTGTATTTTGATATCTAGCTGTTTCTCTTTGATTTTTTCCAACTAAAAATACATGTAAAAACCGACATCAGTGTATGGTAAATATTCCGTGGTAGGAAATGCTGGCTATTTTATTTAATTTATTACATTTCTGTACCGCCCTTCATCTGAGGATCACAGGGCAGTTTACAATATAAAAACCCCAAAATGCAAACCATAGTAATGAGCAAAAGCAATACCCCGCCACAGTTTTCTAATGTTTCCTCTATCAGCAAAACTCCTTCCACACACCAAGCATTCAAATGGTTTCATTATTATTACAGTAGTACCTTGGGTTACAGATGCTTCAGGTTACAGACTCCACTAACCCAGAAATGGTACCTCGGGTTAAGAACTTTGCTTCAGGATGAGAACAGAAATCGCGTGGTAGCAGCAGGAGGCCCCATTAGCTAAAGCGGTGCTTCAGGTTAAGAACAGACTTCAGGAACGAATTAAGTTCTTAACCCGAGGTACCACTGTACCAGTGAAGTTACAGGTGCCCCTGCAGAGTTCTGTCTGTTGTCTCCATTGCCAAATCTCTGAGGTTTGGAGCATAACATAAAATGGGAACGTAAGAAGAGCCTGTGGGATCAGCCCAAAGGCCTATCTTAGCTCAGCACTCTCTTCCCACAGTGGCCAGATGCCCATGGGAAGCCTGAAAAAAAAAAGGACCTTAACTCAACAGCCCTCTGTGATTCCCAGCCATTGGTATTCAGAAGCAGGTAACCTCCAACTGTGAAGGTAGCAACCATTGTGGCTAGAAGCCACTGATAGCCTTCTCATCCATGAACTTCTTTCATCCTCTTTTATAAAGCCCTCCAAGCTGGTGGTCACCCCTACCTCATGTGGGAGCAAATTCCATACAGTGGTACCTCGGGTTAAGAACTTAATTCATTCTGAAGGTCCGTTCTTAACCTGAAACTTAACCTGAGGTACCACTTTAGCTAATGGGGCCTCCTGCTGCCACTGCTGCGTGATTTCTGTTCTCATCCTGAAGCAAAGTTCTTAACCCGAGGTACTATTTCTGGGTTAGAGGAGTCTGTAACCTGAAGCGTCTGTAACCTGAGATACCACTGTAGTTTTAAAAGTGGTCATGAGCAATGAAACTTAGGTGATGTAGTGCTACTTTGCTCTCTCTATATATATTTATTTAGAAACGTGGGCAATAATTTCAACAGAAATAAGTACAGTGGTACCTTGGGTTACAGACGCTTCAGGTTACAGATGCTTCAGGTTACAGACGCTTCAGGTTACAGACTCCTCTAACTCAGAAATAGTACCTCGGGTTAAGTACTTTGCTTCAGGATGAGAATAGAAATCACACAGGAGCGTTGCAGCGGCAGCAGGAGGCCCCATTGGCTAAAGTGGTGCCTCAGGTTAAGAACAGTTTCAGGTTAAGAACGGACCTCCGGAACGAATTAAGTTCTTAACCCGAGGTATCACAGTAAGTGGGTTTATTTAATGTTTCAAACCCTGAAAGCTAGAGTCCTAGAGGAAAGATTCTCTTGTTCAAGCCCTGAACTCCAGTTGTTTGTTTATTTAAAGCATCTTTTATCCCACTCTTCAGCCAGAAAAAGCTTCCAGGGTGACTCACAAATATCAGCGACAATGCAAGGTTTACGCGCATGATGCGTAGGAAAGGCAAAAAGGTTCCCCTTATTCTTGTTGATCTGCGTATGAGAAATGCCCACCTTCTTTCTCTCAAAAGATCACTTGCATGCTAGATAGTATACTGGGGAAAAATTGCACTGATGGTAGCTTTGTTTGTGGTTGTAGCACCATAAATCAGAGCAATGTCACTGAATGCAGCTGATGGTGATAAACTGCAGTGGACGATAGGTCTCTTGTTTAGTCTTCCTTTTTTTTTGGTATAACTATACAGAAACTGCCCCAAAAGGGTATTGCATTCACTTTGGAATATTTAATCGACATTTTAATCGTAAGTGCATTGACCAATGTGCAAATTGTGTATGTGTATAGCTGTATAGTGGATATACAGTTCTGTTCCTCTTGCTTACTCATATTGTAACACTTTCTTTTGTATACGTGCTTCTAAAGCCCCGGGCTTTCACAACTCAATAAATCCAGACTCAGCATGGAATGCAAGCGAAGTTAACATTCAAAGTTGTAAACTGATCTTCTTACCGTTTACACTGCAGTATCTTACTCCTTGTGTAAGCAAAGGTATATAAAGCATAAGGTCATGAAAAGGCTTGTAACTTTTTATCATTCAGACTTACCCTGCAATTCTTTGGCTGTCTTTTCCTGTTGGGTAGTGAGTATGGGAGCATGGGAACATGCTGAACTCGCCATGGGTTTGCTGTTGAACATGCTGTTCCTGTGGCATGTTCTCTCCATCCCTGTTGGAGTATCACGGAGTGCTTACTGCAATAAACATAACTGGTGTCGAGGACAGACATTGTTGGGGCACCTGTCAAGGCCGACATCCCTGCAGGAGTGCTCTGAATATTGTTAAGGGGGCTGAGAGGTGTTAGGAGACCCTATTACTTCCCCAACAAGTTTCTTGAGAAAGAGGGGTTGATCATTAAGCCACTATGAGACTCTGCGAAGGGAATAGGGGTCTCCTAATGACTCTTAGTGGGACATGGGTGGCTCTGTGGGTTAAACCACTGAGCCTAGGGCTTGCCAATCAGAAGGTTGGCGGTTCGAATCCCCACGACGGGGTGAGCTCCAGTTGCTCAGACCCAGCTCCTGCCAACCTAGCAGTTAGAAGTGCAAGTAGATAAATAGGTACCGCTCCGGCAGGAAGGTAAACGGCGTTTTCGTGCGCTGCTCTGGTTTGCCAGAAGCAGCTTGTTCATGCTGGCCACATGATCCGGAAGCTGTATGCCGGCTCCCTCGGCCAATAAAGCGAGATGAATGCCGCAACCCCAGAGTCGGCCACGACTGGACCTAATGGTCAGGGGTCCCTTTACCTTTACTTAATGACTCTTAGCACCCTTAACAAACTACATTTCTCAGGATTCTTTGAGGGAACTAATAATTGTTTAAAGTGGTATGATACTGTTTTAACTGTATAGTGCAGATGGGGCCTAAGAGATGAGCGTAGAGTGTAGGATTAGCCTCCCCCTTTCTTACCTGCTTTCAGTGCACCCAGGTGGCAAGGATATAAAAATACAAGATTAAAATCAGTTAAAACAATTTACCCTCAGAAGAATAGGGTGGGTCATAAAAGAATGGGCAGTAGCCAGCCAAATTGCTAGTGCAAGGATTTCTGGCTGCACAGTCGAACTTTCTGCCTTCCTCTTTTCCCCATGCACACTTTTACCTCCCTAAATCTGTCCTGGGGGTTCCCCCAGCAGTGATTTGGGGGGGGGACAGAGGGGCACATGGGAAGAGGAGGGGGAGGGGATTTCATTGCATGAGCAAAATTCCTTGCGCCAATGGATCTACTTCAGGCATAGGCAAACGTGGCCCTCCAGATGTTTTGGGACTACAACTCCCATCATCCCTAGCTAACAGGACCAGTGGTCAGGGAAGATGGGAGTTGTAGTCCCAAAACATCTGGAGGGCCACGTTTGCCTACGCCTGATCTACTTCATTGGGTACTGTCCCATAATTCAGTTGTCAAAGGCAAGAGTAAAGAGGTTCATCTTCATAATACGACAAATGTGATGCAGTGAAGGTGTCAGATACACCTCTGTGGGGATAGAAATCCACAATTTTGGGGTTGCCACCCTGCAAAAGTCTGAGGATGCTGGAAGTATTGAGAGGGTTCCCACTGCTGATTGTAACATATCCACGAAAGTCCATAGGGAAACGGGCGATTTGCAGATACTAGGGGACAAAGTCATTTGAAAATATTGCTTCAACCCTAACGTTTGAGTTTTTTGCTGTCACAGAGACCTCCTTGCAGTAACTGCCTCATCATTCAAACCTATAACGATATAAAAATCAGAGCCAAGAAACATTACATCAAAATTACATTACTTTGGAGAGGTAATGTGGGCTATAGCAGGACAGGATGCAAATAAACAAGATATGCAGCGTTAACACAATGCTTCTATGTCCAGACCTTTCAGGGGAATGTAACATTATTATAATATCTACCAACAGTGAATGCTTTACTTGATCACATTGTGGTTGAAAATGGCGCACTTGTTGCTCCCCCAAATATTTATTGCATAAGGTATTTTTCACATGTTGCCCTTGAATCAATAAACTGATTGCACAATACCCAAGGCTGGCAACCCTAATGCTTCAGCACAAATGCAATTATTCCTCATGAGCACTATTTTCAAGGTTTTTTTTGGTAGTTGATATGCTAAAACTCCTTCCCTGTAGCTTTAGCCAACCATTTTAGCCTTTCAAAACTTGGGTACTGGTGAAAAACTGTCCTCACCACCTTCCTGCAAATCAGACACGATTCTTCAACTTGCCTTTTGGGAATTTTGTCTCGAACTTTTGCAATCATAGACATGGGGAGAATAAACCTTTTTTGTTTTGCTGCTTTTTCAGTATGGTTCTTGAGCAGAAGGTCTCCCCCCTCCCTTTTTTAAAAAATAAGCTTCTGAAGGAGTGTTTTACTCTGAGTTAAAAAAAAAGAAGGCCCCTCTGGATTTTGGATTTTGAAAATTATTATTACAGCCAGCTGTGGATGATGGGAGTTGTAGTCCAACACATCTGGAGGGCACCAGCTTCATGAAGGCTGCTCCAGGGACACCAGGCTACATTTTTATCATTTCATTTTCTGTAATTCAAATGCCTTAAATAAAAATGAATGACAATGTGTTTAATTTCTGGCTCTTGCCGCAAAAGGTTTGACTAGGGGCCTGCTCATGGTGCCTATGTGAAATGAGTGCTCACTCTAAAGTGCTCCTCCTGAAACATCCACCCTGTCTAGGAGTTCCATGAGAGATGTACTGGAGTACATCTGTAGAAGGCCTTCCCTGTAGGTGGAAAGTTTATGGGGAAAAACACCACCTGGTTAAAGCCTGGGCAGCAACAATGAAGTCAGTAGTGGTTTGTGACTGCTAGGGTAGAAGGCAGGAAGGCCAAGCAATAGGTGGAGCCACAGCCAATGACTGACAGAGCCAACTCATCCTCTTCCTTGCTGAGTTCCACAACAGTAACACTGAGACTGGGGAGGTCAGGTGTGGGCTGACTAAGGAAAGGCTGAGGCTGGTGGGGCAGTGCCCCATTTGCCCTAATAGACTGGCTTCCACTGAATGAAGTTTAGAGTGTAGCAGAAGGTTCTAATACTATACAGTGGTACCTTGGTTTGCATATGTCTTGGTTTGTATACGTTTAGGATTACAAACACGTCAAACCCGGAAGTGCGTGTCCCGGTTTGCAACCTTTTTTTTTTATTACAACCCACTTTTTGGGGGGATTATGAACAAAAAAATTTTAGAGACACCATTGGCAAAAGCGTGCCTTGGGTTACAACCTGTTTTGGTTTACAAACGGACCTCTGAAATGGATTATGGTTCTAAACAAAGTTACCACTGTAATAAATTGGGTGGAAGAGGGATTTTGGGCCAAGTGAATAAGAAACTTCCATACTTCTGAATATCAATGTGGCACCTTCAGCAGCAGCAGCAGCAGTATCTGTTCTATCTATAACATGGCTATTGGGGGTGTTTGCATTTTGAGCTGCCCACTCTGAGTCCTTGCTTCACCCACAATGCCTTCCTCCATCCACATGTCCTTTCAACACTAGTCAATTTTGTGTAGTGGTTTGAGTGTTCAACAGACCAGGAAGACCCAAGTTCAAATCCCTGACCACCACCAGAGCTTACAACGACAGCCACAAAGCCACCCAATATCTTACAGTACATCCTACACAACAGAGTTGTTGTAATAATAGAGTGGGGAGATGAATGTTGTTTCAAGCTCAGGAAAAATGGGCAGCAGGAACATGCAAGGAATAAATTATACAAAAAGCCCTCTCTTCCCACACAAGCTGTCCTTCCTAATTATGGACATTTTTCTATTAGCTAATAAAGTGAATCAGAATCTTCTATTAAACTGACATAACAGGGGGGAAATGCTGCAAATATAAAAGAGATAAAACGAGGCAGCCCCCGCCCTCTGCCGCCCAAGTATGGAGTTCATCAATGGAAAGATCACTGGAGGATGCTATTGAGTCTCTCTTTTGATAGAGCTGAGAGTGGGGAAAGCTTGAAAATAAGCCGGGAGTATGATTTGTCATACTTTGCTTTTCAGTCAATAGGCACCATGAGAAAGGAAGACATTTCCCTTAAGGACGTGGCTCCATAATTTTATTTTTCCCCGCTGCACAGCCTTAGAAACGTCTGCTATCCATTGGAATAGTTGGTCTGCTGTTTCAGTTTGATGCCTGCTGTTTTCTGGGTTGTTTTTTTTAAAAGAGACGCTATTGATCCTTCAAGAAGTGCAGAAGCATATATCGAAGGTACTCCAAGCAATGAAACTTTATATATTATGAAATGGAAACTTAATAAAATATTATGAAACTTTGTCTTATGTTACCGCTCTGGGGAGGCTCTAAGTCAGGGGTGGGGAGACTCGGGCCTCTTCCCAGGTCAAACCCACCTCTGACCCTGTGCCTTCCCTGCCTGTAATGGGTCAGCCTGGTTGCAGGATAGAGAGGAGTGTGAGTGTGAGTAGAAAAGAGCCTCTTCTGCAAAGGTAAAAGTGGTATTCATTCCTCCACCCACTTTTGCCTCTGGCCCTGCCCACCACTCAAATGTGGCCCTCAGAAAGCTGCCCAGAAGGCAACACAGCCCTTGGATTTTTATTTTTTTAAAGTTCTCAGAATTCGGCATCTTCCTATGTTCCAGTGCAGGTGTAGGCAACCTCGGCCCTCCAGATGTCTTGGGACTATAACTCCCATCATCCCTGGCTAACAGGACCCAGTGGTCAGGGATGATGGGAGTTGTAGTCCCAAAACATCTGGAGGGCTGATGTTGCCTATGCCTGTTCCAGTGTTTGCATTTTCACTTTCCTTTGCATTTTGGGAGGAACTCAGGGAATCCCTGGGTGTTGAAATTCATCTCCTTATTTTTTACTCCAGGACTTTCTACTGCCCTCATTTCAAGCAGGGAGGAATGTTCCCGTGGAGTCAAGTTAACTGAAGGGGAAGGAACTTGAGTGACCACCTGTCTCCTTGCTTTCCTCTAAGGCACTTAAGAGTGGATAGCTTTCCTTCCCTCCCTGTCCAGAGGTCCCATTTGGACTAGAACTGACACAGCTCAGGATGAGAACCTGTGAACCAAGTACTTCTCTAAACACAGCTGTCAGTTTTCCTCTGTTAAGCAGGCTTCCTCAGCCAATTGTAAGGAAAGCAAAGGCAGACCCTTGGTAATTTTTGTTGTCTCTCCTTGGTCAGTTGTTTTTCTTTCCTCTGCTGGTTGTTAAATTATTTCATTGCTCTGCATTACTGTTTGATTATTCTTTTAAATGCATCAGTTCAGGAAGTGAAAATACAAACACAGGAACATAAGAAGCTGCCTGATTCTGAGCCAAACCCATTGGCTCATCCAGCTCAGTAACGTCAACTCTGTCTGGCAGCTGCTCTCCAGGGTTTCAGACAGGGGCATTCCCATGTCCTATCTGGAGACACAAAAGCATCGCACATATGTACTTGGCACATATCTAAACTGAAAAGTGTCTAACCTTGGTTTAGAAGGGGCCCTGCAATGACAATTTCTGGTGTGGGTTAATGTCCCAATAACCATGCATTACTCAGAAGTCTTTCTTTATTTGGCGATCACTCATAGCCGAGTAAGATCATCTTCCACAAACACGGTTTTGACAGTGAGTCCGTAAGTGACTGTGGAGGCCAATTCTGGATCCACACGTCCTTCCACAGTGGGAACATTGGTTTCCAGGCTGAAGTTGATCACTGTGAAGGTTTGCCAAGCATTCCTTCCTCTTAGCACATTTCTTCCTTTTGTCCTGAGTTCGAGCGTCTTCAAAGCCCATGACACCTTTGGTAAAGGCTGTTCTCCAGTTGGAGCACTCACAGGCCAGTGTTTCCCAGTTGTCAGTGTTTATACTACATTTTTAAATATTTGCCTTGAGAGAGTCTTTAAGCCTCTTTTGTTGACCACCAGCATTGTGGTTTCCATTTTTACATTTTGAAATAGATTAGTTGCTTTGGAAGACATCAGGCATCTGAACAACACAACCAATCCAACGAAGTTGATGTTGAAGAATCATTGCTTCAACATTGGTGATCTTTGCTTCTTCCAGTACACTCACATTAGTTCACCTGTCTTCCCAAGTGATGTGTAAATTTTTTCAGAGACACCATTGATGGAATCTTTTGAGGATTCCATACTACCAACCTTACTGGACGCTTGTGAAACATGGAGCACTTATAAATGCCACCTCCAACTCCTCGAAATACTCAGAAGTTATTCCCACTATTCTCCATGGGGATGGCTCCCAGACAGGACTGGAAGCTGGACTGAGTAGTCTTAAAGCTGCCACGCATAATTGTTAACAAGGTGCTACCTAAACTTTCAGCCGTGTTGTAAAATATTAGAATTGTGGGTGGGCTACACCCTAGTTTGATCAACAGAGGAGGCTCCAGTGTTCTGTGAAGACATGGTTAGGATTTCTACTGCTAGAATAAGCAGAATGGCAGATTATTGGGGGGGGTGATAGTGTGTGTGTGGCTCAGCTTCCCTCCCCCCAAATAATGGTTTTTCTTTTGCCCTCTTTCACTAGTGACCCCCTATTGATTTGGCTCAAAATTCTCCTTTGAGAAATCTCAGCATGAGGGGCAGGGTGGAATCCAAAATCCCCCCCCAACTCACATTTTCATAATGCCCTTACTACCTGGTTCAGCATCCAGATCCACTGCGTTAAGTAGCTGCCACATCATTTTCCAAGCAGCCATAGTGGAAAAATTGGCTGTGACAAATTCTATTGGAAGGAGCCCAAAAGATAAACACTGGATTAAAGTTAAAAACAGCAGCAACACACTGTACAAACCAAAGTGAAAGGAGGTGGGCTTTGTTTCCCAAAGACGGGAGCCCCAAAGGTGAGAAACAGTCCCTGGGCGCTCTGAGAAGCTCTGCAGAAGTTTTTGTTTTACATCCTGCGGCAAATGTATCCCAAAGGATGAGTTTAATCGCCCTTTGAATTGTGGTTTGCCAGAAAGAATACACTGTCTTTTCAGAAGTGAGGGAGGAAGTGGCGTTAATACAGATAGCAGATGTGAGGCTTTTCATTTGGGGAGTTTATTTGGAGAGAAAGTCTATCCCAGCAGATGGTGGAGGCAAGGGCCAAGGAAAGCAGGAAGTTATCCCATGTAAAGCCGTGGCAGGGCTGGTGGGGAAATGTTTGCGGTTCCTTAGCAAAAAAGAAGCTGACTCATTCTGTGGAATTTGACCTAGTCTTGAAAATGTGGGGATGCGCTCCTAATTATTATTTATATCCGCTACGTTGCACTGCCAAAATGTGCCAAGTGCATCACAGTAGTCTTTTCATTCATCTGTTCAAACAACCCTTAGTGTACGTCTCTGCGGTCGCCATACTACAGATGGGGAATTGAGGCTGATAAACAGCCACAGCCTCACAGGAACCTGACCCCAATCCCACACCCAAGGGCTTATGAGACACACTGCGTTAGCTTCCCAGTCTATGAAGTAAGGGGAACAGCTTGAAATTGATTTGTTAACAACACGTATTAACTGGACTAGGTGACCCAGACAAAAAGAATGAGCAGAGGTGGAATAATTCTTAAGGCCTCCATCATTTTATTTTCAATTCGTTTTGATCCCGCTTTTATACACAAAGTGCATTCAAAGTGGTGGGTAAAAATACTTTGTGCCTTATTTAAGTATTTTTACACACCACTTTGGATGCACTTTGTGGGTGGTATCCAACTAACTTATTCCATTGGTGCAAGGATTTCTGCTTTTATTTTATGGCTCTCAATGCTGCTAGCCATGATGGCTATAGTCTACCTCCATTGTTGAGGGCAGTATGCCTCAAAATGCCGTCCGCTGGGTATTGCAGGTGGGCAGGGTCCTCTTGGGCTCAGGTCTTGCTTGCAGGCTACCCATAGATTAGATCTGTTCTTATCAATGAAGAAACACATGTGCTGCAAGCAGAAGGTCAGAGCTTCAAACCTTGGTATTTCAGCAAAGTGAGCAGAGCACAAGGCCTCGGAATCTGTTGCCCATGAGAGCGGAAAATATTGGACTGGATGTTATATCTCAATACACAGGAGATCTTCCTTGGGTTGCCAAGCAGAAATTCCAAGGAATGTCTAGGGAAGTCAAACTAGTTTTGATAAGCTGGCGAAATTTCGCAAGGGGGCATATCAGACACACACCCTAACAGGAAACCTTCAGGACACAAAGGCCTAGAAGCCCCAAGTCCTCAAGCTGCCTACAGCCCAGTTCAAACATTATGTTGAAATCAGTTTGGCGACTTTCCCCACTCCTAAAACACATTTGTTTTAATTTTATTGTGTTTTTAGTATCCTGTTGGAAGCCACCCAGAGTGAATGGGGAGGCCCAGCGAGATGGGCAGGGTATAAGTAATAAAGTTGTTGTTGTTGTTGATGGAAGGCAATTTTTGGATGATGATGATGATGTATTGAATTTATATACCGCCCTATACCTGGAGGTTTCAGGGCCTTTCACAGGACAAAATCAAAATATAAAACAACAAAAGATATCATCAAAATAAAAACAACAACCCAATAACCCCCCCCCCAAACACCACATTTTAAAAGGGCACAGGATGTCAGTCAAATTCACCAAAGGCCTGTTTAAAAAGGAACGCTTGTACCTGGCGTCTAAATGTGCATAATGAAGGCGCCAGGTGAACTTCTCTGAGGAGAGCATTCCACAGACAGGGAGCCACTGCAGAGAAGGCTCGTTCTTGTGCTGTCACCCTCTTGAGGAGGCCACGAAGAAGGGCCTCAAACGATGATCTCAGGGTCTGGGTAGGTTCATATGGAAAGAGGCGGTCCTTGAGCTATTGCGGTCCTGAGCCGTTTAAGACTTTATAGATCAAAACCAGCACCTTGAATTGGTCCCGGAAACTAATTGGTAGTCAGTGCTGCCAATGATGACATTTACTGCAATTAGTTTCCTAATTAGCTGGCTGTCAGTAACATTTTTGGTTGCTTACTGGAATTGGCATATGCCTGTTGCATGCAAATTGTGTCTAAATTATGTCTCTCTCTCTCCCCCCCCCCATTTCCCTGTGCTGCATAACCTCAGTTTCACTTCAGAAACAGGATGATGTCATGAGTGTTGTGTTAACCCACAGAGCTGGAAAGGGATGATAACAGTACAGGAGCAGTAGTCACAAACAACTAGTTAACGTGGGCATAGCTAAAGAAGCCTATGCTTAATGCAGATTAACTTTTCAATTGTTCTATGGGCAGGGTGCAGGAGACAGATACAGTTCTTTTAAAGAGGAAACCCACATGATTAATCTGTTTTAGCTTGGGTTGGGGGGAGATAAACGCCTTTCATTTTGTTCATAAAATGTGCCTGGCTGAGAAGCTACTGCTGGTTGAGGGTTGCAGGGCTGATAAGAAATGAAGGGTCATTCATCTTGAGTGTATGCATAAGGAAAGAGATGTAGAGAGAGCACAGTGGTGCAGGGAGAATGCTATTTGAAGAAAACACGAACACTGTGGCTTCCTGTCGTAAAGTCCAACACTCATAGCTGCCTCCCACATTACGTTTCCTTGCGTCTACTCTTATAAAATGAATTGTTGTTGTTTAGTCATGTCCGACTCTTCGTGACCCCATGGACCAGAGCACGCCAGGCTCTCCTGTCTTCCACTACCTCCCACAGTTTGGTCAAACTCATGCTGGTAGCTTCGAGAACACTGTCCAACCATCTTGTCCTCTGTCGTGCCCTGTCATCATATTGCACCTATGCTCAAATATCAGCATTGGATGCCAATTGGTTACTCAGTCAGTTCAAGGTCTTACTATAGGTGTAAAAAGGTAAAGGTAAAGGGACCCCTGACAGTTAAGTCCAGTTGCAGATGACTCTGGGGTTGCGGTGCTCATCTCGCTTCACAGGCTGAGTCCACAGACAGCTTTACAGGTCATGTGGCCAGCATGACTAAGCCGCTTCTGGCACAACAGAACACCGAAACTAGAGCAGCGCACGGAAATGCCGTTTACTTTCCCGCTGGTGTGGTACGTATTTATCTACTTGCACTGTTTGGGGTGCTTTCGAACTGCTAGGGTAGCAGGAGCTGGGACCGAGCAACGGGAGCTAACCCCTTTGCGGGGATTCGAACTGCCAACCTTTTGACCGGCAAGCCCAAGAAGCTCTGTGGTTTAGACCATAACGCGTGGTTTAGACCAAGTCCCCTACTATAGGTGTACAAAGCCCTTAATGGGACCAGTTCATTTAAGGAACTGACTTACCCCATATGTGCCTGCTCAATCACTTTAATATGTGGAGCTTTCATCTGAACAACTGCCACAGAGTGTTAAGAACACAATAAGTGCCTGCTGGATCAGCACCTTCTTCTTACAGTGACCAACCAAGGTGTGTACATGGTTCTCCTCTACTTCATAATGCCTTCACAACAACCCTGGGAGGTAGGTTAGGCTGAGATACATTGGCTGGCCCAGTAGCATCCAGTGAGCTTTGTGGCTGAGTGGAGGTTTGAACCTTGGTCTCCCAGGTCCTCTGCACCCAATTGTCTCTTTGAGTGAAAGAACTTTTAGGATCTTATTGAAGGTACATTCTTTCACCTTTGGTGGACGTGCCCAAAGATTAAGGCATTCTGGGAAATGATATATAATGAAATGAAAAAGGTATTTAAATATACCTTCCTTAAGAAACCAGAAGCCTTTCTCTTAGGCATTGTCGGCCAATTGGTGCCAAAGAAAGACAGAACATTCTTTATGTATGCTACAACAGCAGCAAGAATACTCATCGCGAAGTTTTGGAAGACACAAGATCTACCCACTCTGGAAGAATGGCAGATGAAGGTGATAGACTATATGGGACTGGCTGAAATGACTGGCAGAATCCGAGACCAGGGGAAAGAGACGGCGGAAGAAGATTGGAAGAAATTTAAGATCTATCTTAAGAAACATTGTAAAATTGATGAGTGTTAAAATGATGTGGCTTTAGAAAGTAAATGGGTTACAGCTGAAAAAATTGAGTTAATGAAAAGAAAGGATAACAATTAGATAAAATTAAGGGTGAGGATTTGCTGAACTAAATATTTGAAATTGGAATGCAAAAAGGGGAGGTATGAGGAGGTCAGTGAAGTAAGTTTTAAGAAAATAAGGATGTGAAATTATACTTGTTTGTTTTTGTTTGTGTTTGTTTGTATTGTGGTGTTTGATTGTATAATTTGTGAAAATCTAATAAATATCTTTTTTAAAAAAAGAACTTTTAGGATCTTAGCATGCAGGTAAATACTTGGAAGCCAAATGGACATACATATCACCAAGGCTGGTGGTCCTGATGCGTACATGCTAGCGTCTCTGCTTTGAGACCTCTTGTGCTCTATAGCATACTGGTTTTTGAAAACAGCTGCTTTGTTACATTATGGCAGTGTGTGTGTGTGTGTGTGTGTGTGTGTAAAACAGCTTACAGTTTCAAAACCAATAAATATGGAAGATCTTGATTATTCTGTTCTGAATTGCCCACTAGATAACATTGTTGACATGGATATGGTATTTAAAAAGCGAGGCATAAATTAATCTCATCACTTGCTTCAGTGCAAAGCGACTTTGCCTTTCTGGGGTTTGATTTGTGTACATAAATTTGCATCCTCGATCTCACTCTGCTGTTGCCTTGATCATTCTCATTAAAACAAAACAAAACACCCCTCTTTTAATGACTCTGTTTGCTGAATTTTCAATGAGCGAACATCCTTTCATTAGTTATTTTCCTAAAGAAAATCCTTAAAGTCTTTTAACAACAGTTCATGGAAATGCTACTGTTTAGTAGCAAAAGTGCCCACCTTAATTGTGCATTTATACACTGAAGTTCCTCCTTTCTTTTAAAACAAGAGTCTTTTGTAGGGCTGCGAGAACTACTTTCTGAGTGCCAAAAAGTGAGGGTTTTTATTTTCAGTAATTCTTAGCACTTGTTGCAAACAGTCACATTATTTCCATGCCATTCTTTTTAGCTTCCTTTTCTTTCTTCTTACTTGTCATCGCTATCCTTCACTGTCATTTAATCCTATTAGTTGGTGTGACTTAAGTGATTTCTTTTCAGTGATGTCACAGTGCTATGTCACAGGTGTGATGATGTCACAGACATCCACAGACAAAATCACGTGGTTCAGAACAACCCATAGAATTACAAGGCAGTGAGGGCAAATGAAATCCTGGACAGTAAGGGCAAAGGAAGAAAACAATGCTGAAATATTTGGCAAGGAGAGTCTTACTGTTGCTTCACTAATTTATTAAGCTCCGTCAAATGTGCTCAAAGTGAATTTCAGGATTAGATAATAGTTGGTGCAGCTTTAACTTTAATCAGTGTAATTGCCAGATTAATCAACTAAAGCATAGTGAAGGCCAATTGTAATAGATTGGGTAACATCTCAGTCAGTGGGCAAATAGACACTTAAGCTGATAGCTTTGCTTGTTTGAAAAATCTTCCTTTTCCTCACGATTTTCTGCTTTTGAGAGAATAAGAGGTCTGGGGGGTTTTTTGGCATTAAAGAGGAAGGGAACAGAAATATTGCAGAGCAGGCTAAAGTGAGTCAAACTGCTTCAGCACAGAATGACTTTCCAAAGACAGCAGTGAAGAATTGGCCATTGTTTCATAGCCACAGAGGACCCCCGCTGGAAAGGTCAACTCTTTCTAAAATGTCGCAGGACTTACATTCTGAATAAACAGAGCCAGATAAATGGCTCCAGGCTTGTTTCAATGTCCTGAACCTGCATTTGTCTTCTTATATTACCCGACGGTAACTCCCTGCACAAGGTGTTACTTGTTCCACAGTCTTCGCCGATTTGTCCCCATCTCAGGTGCTTTGCAATACAACTCACCTCAGCCCCAGCTAGTAAAGAGCAGAAAAAAGAAACCACAACACAAAATGGCAGGGGCACATTCTTCCCACCATTAATGGGGAAAGGGCACTTGCTATCAAAATATACAAAACTCACAGATCTGATTAGGCAGTCTGGGTTTCGGAATGCAAGGTTGCAAAGGGAAAATGCTCTATTTTCTAGCTCGTATCTCCTATCAGCAGCTATTCCAGCTTCAGAAGATCCCTCACTTAACTCTCTTCTATCCATCTGGCTATAGTGGAGAGAGGCAGAGGTTGCATCGCAGGGCTTTTTCATCAGCACTGCTGAAGCGCCAGCAACTTTTGGGCCCCTTGCGCTCTTTCCATTCCAGTTAGTTATAAAACATGTAATTCATTGTTGGACACAGAGGTTATTAGAAAATGTTTAATTTCCCATTGCTTCCCGAAGTAACACGAGCAAACTCAACGTTTTGAGAAGTGTGCTCCATCATTAATTCCACCAATTAATCAACTTAAGCTTTAGTTGATTAATCTACCCCTAAAACCAACTAAAGCTGACAACCTCGTTTTATTTTTATTTTTAAATTTCCTCACAGTTCCCCAGCGGACGTTTGTCATACTGGGAGTGGTGTGTTTGTGTGTGTGTGTGTGTATTGATATTTTTAGCCACTGCCCTGGACTAACGGGCCACACTGTCAGCTTCGTTCCTGTTCAACCTGCCATCCTAAGTATAATGAGTTTAGTGGTTTCACCGTAGCCTCAAGTGGAGAGGAGACTGCTGAATAAACCAGCACACATAATTCTGCTAAATTTGGACTGTAAGGGGGCCCCAGCTCTGTGTTACCATGGAAACAGGAGCCTTCTTTTCTTTAGAAATATTCCCTCTAGGTCTGTAGAGTTAAGGGGAGGGGAAATTCCCCATTCTTAGAGCTTATGTAGTGCTACCTCCTTATTCCTTCCCCCAGGCTTCTGCCAGCAGATACAGGAGCAAAGGCAAATCCCCCCCTCCGTTACTCTACACAGTTGTTCAATTTTGTCACTGAAATTTCCACTGAGCAGCAGAGCAGTGGACCAATTCTGTTTTGTGTGCCATCATCCACAGAGAACAACTGTTTTAATCCTTAGCTGATGGCCCTCCATTAGAAGGAGGGAGGACTCTCCAAGGCATTGTGCAAGAGTATGAACATCTCTGATCCACTCGACCACTCAGGTTCCCCATACTGAACTACCATGATAAGATAGTGCTTAGATTCACTGTACATCTGTCCCCAAAGTCTGTAATGAAGCATGGGGGTGAGAGCTAACCTTCGTTTCCCCAATGTACCACTCAGGTTGGAAGCTAGTGGAGCAGCCAGCCCCCAACTCAAGATCATAGAATTGTAGAGTTGGAAGAGACCTCAGGGGTTCATGTAGTCTAGCCCCCCAGAACTCAGTGAACCAGTGGATGATGGTCAAAGTAGGGAGGTTGCTCTACAATGCGCATATTGCATGTAGAACTTTACATAACCATGAAGTGGAAATTAAAAGGAGTCTGCAATCAAAAGCATGCATACTTGCGAGTTAATGCCATCAAAGTTAATAGCTTCTGAAGAAATATGCTTGTGTTTGTTTATAATTGAGTCTTTTCGCGGTGTTTTAAAAGCACATGCCAGCATACAGTAAAATATCATTTAAAAACAATATTAGAAATGGTACTTGGAGCAAAGAATAAAAATAAAAATCAAGAGCTAAGAATATGTCAGTGAGAACATTATCCAAACCAGGCCAAAATGTTAATTATGCAACTCAGATCCCAGTAATTACTAACGGACATGGCGAAGGCATAAGTCTTTAAGGCCTTTCTAAAACCCAGTTGAACTGTATTTCATCATCATCATCATCATCATCATCATCATCATCATCATCATTTATTTGTACCCTGCTCATCTGGCTGGGTTTCCCCAGCCACTCTGGGTGGCTTCCAACAAAGATTAAAAATACATTAAAATGTCACACATTAAAAACTTCCCTGAACAGGGCTGCCTTCAAATGTCTTCTAAATTTTAGGTAGTTCTTTATCTCTTTGACATCTGATTGGAGGGCATTCCACAGGGCGGGCGCCACTACCAAGAAGGCCTTCTGCCTGGTTCCCTGTAGTTTTGCTTCTCGCAATGAGGGAACCACCAGAAGGCCCTTGGTGCTGGACCTCAGTGTCTGGGCAGAACGATGGAGGTGGAAATGCTCCTTCAGGTATACTGGACCGAGGCCATTTAGGGCTTTAAAGGTCAGCACCAACATATTGAATTGTGCTTGGAAATGTACTGGGAGCTAATGTAGATCTTTTAAGACCGGTGTTATATACAACTGTGGATCCAACATGTTTTCCCCTAATCTTACCCACTTTCACAGGTCCCATACAGCTAATATGAATATAGGCAGTCCTTCAACTAACTCAGTCTAAAGTTGTTTAGGGCATTAAAAGTCATCATCAGCACTCTAACTTTGGCCTTGAGATGCATTGGTACAGTACAGGTGTAACCAGTATTGGATGTTGGGATGGGGTGGTGATGTTCACCTGACCTTTGGTTAGTCACTGCTGCTTCCTGGGAAGTGGAGGGTGGGAGCATGGGATTGGCTCTACCACGCTGACCTCACCACTTGCTTCTCCTCACGCTCTACCTTCCAGTAAACAGCAGTGATGCGACTTATGGAGGTCAACAGAGCGCTGCCTCCATGCCATGCAAAACAATGTAACATGGTGGTTGACCACCTGGCTCCAACAAATAACCAGGCAGTTTTGGATAGGAGCGTTAATTTGAAGAATAACATTTTGTTCAGAAATCTAACATGTGAAGCAAAGCCCACCCACCCCACCAAGAAATGCCTTCTGCTCCTTCTCTGTCCCCAGCCACTATCCCCCCGCCCTTGGTGCTGCCATTGGCCTTAGCAGAAAGACAGCTTGGAACAGTTACTTCAGTCCGCAAAGTTCACAGTGGACGCCATTTTTACAAAAATTGCCAGGAGAGAAACGTCACTTTGGCTTTTCATCCCAGGCAGGTGTGTAGATTTTGCATGCCAACCCTAGCAGCTATGGACCCTAACACCAAATAAGGCACCACAATAGCAGATTCTAGCCCCTCCCCTAGTATCAACCTTAAACATTGCCATCGTTGTTTAACAGCCTCGTGTATATCAAATTGCCTTCTGAAATTAATTTCAGGGACATTAACTTCCACTAAGCACGTAATTTAATTTTTGATTCAAGGGACGTTCTTCGTGTCACCATTAATTACCTGACTAGAGAAGGCTGTATTGGGATTTCATAAAACTGAAGGAAATACATCAAAGCTTTCTAGAATTCAAGATGTACGAAATATTCGGAATGCAATCGCCCAGATTTTGAATATTGCCATTCCGTTAGGGTAATCATTATTATTTCAATTGAAGTGATGTGTATGTTCCATCTGTCTTTATTCAGCAGGGACATTCAACATTTCCTAGTACCTGTCCCCAATAAATCACTGTCCTTGTCTAATCCTCCACCCACCACTTATTTATTTTTTGCTTTTGGAAAATGCCTAGTTGTGGTTTTTTTTTTAAAAAAATTGTGACCTAAATCTCAGAACATGCAGTTGAAACAACTATGTATCACTTCCCTGTTTACTCTGCTTCCCTCTCCATCATCTGCTGATTCCATTAGAAACATAGGAACCTGTCTTACATTAGTCCATATAACTCAGCATTGTCGGCACTGACTGGCAGCAGCTCTCCGGGATTCCAGACAGGATGTCTTCCCCAGCTCTACCTCCAGTAAAAACGCCACCTGACAATAGAATATAAAAATACAAAATACAGTAAAACAGAACAATAAAGCAGCATTTTAAAAGTGAAAATAAAACAGAACCCAGATCATAAACCAGTATGAAAACATAAAAGCTTACCTGCGCATAAAAACTCCAGAGATAAAATAGACTAATTTGAGAAGGCTTGAGGGAAGGTAAATCTCCGAGAAATGTTGAAAACATAATAATGTTGGAGCTTCTCTTCTGTGAGAAAAGAATTGCATGCCTAGGTGTCATAAGCCCGCTGCCCTGCAAGGTACCATTGACTGGAAGACCACTCATGACAACTTTGTATGGTTCATATTAGGCCACGACTTTATTGGTTACAGATGTAAAGGGTTTGGCATAGGCATTGTGTCATCTGCTGGATGATCAACCAAGGCTTTGAACCAGCATCAATGGCATGGTCTGGCTGGGCACAGAGGAATAGTGGGAGACAGCAGCTGGAGAACCCCCCATGGAAAGAAGGCTCAGAGCTTGGGGATGGGTGGTGTGACGATGATGAGTCACCAGAAGGAGAAAACTGGGAGAATGAGATGTCAGAAGGTGAAGGGTTTAGTGAGCAGGGAGAGTCTGTGGCAGAGAGAGAGTTCCAGAATCAGAACTGGAAGCTGAAGGAAGAGAAGAGTGGGGCCAAGAGGCAGAGATGAGTCTAGCTGGTGAAGAGTCATGGGTGTCTCGCCCTCCTCCTGTGACAAGCTCCCTTCCCTCCCGGTCTCACAGAACCAGGAGAGGCGTGAAGCAGGAGGAGCAGAGACAGGGGCATTGGCAGAGTCTCAGATTGCTTGGGAAGGACCTGGGGGAAGAGGAGACTCAGCTGGTGGGAAGGCAGGGATCTTCAGCCTCTGCAACTGCCTCGTGGGGGCAAGACCTACTAAGAAGAGTTGCTGTGCTCATTCGGCCTGGCTCTCCTGAACTGGCCTGGTTTCTGCTAACAAAGAGCTGACTTCATGTATTCCATGAGGGCAGCAGCAGAGAATGCTCTGGGCGGCCAGAAGACAAATAGGGTGGGTTTTGATTCAGCGAAAACACAGAGAAAAGGAGGGCGCAGATTAATGGACTTGCTTGGGAGTGGGGTGTTTCACCCCTCCCCAGCCTTGAGATCTCTGGGTGCCCCAAAGGTTACGAGGAATCATAACTCTTGCTTGATGTTTCTCCTTCATGAAGAGTGTGAACTCCTACGCTGGAAGCAAGAGTAATGGGCCACCTGTTCCCGCTGAGTTTCCACACAACCCCTTCCCCCAATCTGTCTCTTTAAAATCATCAGTAAATAGCAGGAGCACTTCATGTGCCTTCGAGTCTGCTTTCTGGGAGCCTTTGAGACACCCACATGCAAAGGGCTGGCTCCCCTCCCCTCTTTTGTTTCTGTGTTTTTTTGTTTTAGAAAGAAAAATCTCCAGGAACATCTGGCCCTTTTGTCTCTGATCTTCCATGGAAAGAAAATATTTTGATTTGTTGTTTGCAAAGATGTACAGCAGTTTGTCCTTCTGCGGATCAGCCTGTTCGCTCTGTAACCGTTGCCAGAGAGTGTTCCTCGCACACTCTCTGAGCAACTCTTCTCGGTTCTCGGTTCAAACAGTACCAGACTGCTAGCCTGTCACAGCCTTCTGGATTGTCTTTAGAATTGTCTGTCTGCTGCTTAGGTTGCCAGAATAGTAAGCAAGTGGTGCTTTATATTTAGATTAATCAACTAAAACTTTTTTTTAGTTGATTAACTGACTGGGAGTCAATTTGAAACAAGATGTCAGAGTGTCTGCTGGGGATATTTGCTTATCTTGCAGAAGCAATATTTGGTTCTGGTGTGCTACTGTAAGAGAGAGAGAAAGAAAAAAGAGCTGTGTGGTGTAGTGGTTAGCGTGTCAGACTAGAACCCCAGGGAAGCTGTGAAACTCATGGTGTGACCTTAGGGCTGGAGGAACAACCCTCAGGGCTGTTTTATGCGGTTAGGCTGATACCTAGTGAGCTTCTTGTTTGATCAGAGACTTGAACCTCTTTGCTTGGCACATCCAAAGCTAACACTATCAGTAGATGAGCGACAGAGAAGCGCATTGTCTTTTCTTCAGGTTGTAGAGCCTTTCTTTACATTTGATGTCACCCCGGTATTGCTCCCCTTTATCACATACACAGTGTAGACAGTAATTGAGCTCAATGGACCAGCGGCCTGACTCATGAAAAGCCAGCTTCCTAGGTTCCTGTTTACATTGGAAGAGCTGTGACTCAGTGCTGGAGCATCTGCCTTGCATACAGAAACTCCCAGTCTCTATCTCTTGCATCTCTACTTAGGGGTGTGCATGTCCCCTGCCTGAAATCCCGGAGAGTGGCTGCCAGTCTGTGCCGACAGTACTGAGCTAGATGGACCAATGGCTCTGACTCAGTGCAAGGCAACTGCCTATGCGCACCACATTGCATTTCAGTGTGTAAGGCTTATTCAAGCAGAGACACGTCTCTCGCAGTCGGAAATCGCGCTGCTTGTCTTACAGAGTGTAATATTAACATTTGATGATTTGCAGTATCCTAACAAAAAAAAAAAAAGAAACTTCAGTGTTATTGCACTGATGCTCTTGCTACAAAATTCTTCTTCTGGGCACTGTTTTTGAGTAGCCTTTTGAGCAGAATTTGGTTGCAGAGCTATTGATTGACAGGACCATGTCTTTCCCCTTGGGAAGCTTAGTGATGAGCCTGCGTAATGGAAGTCTGTTTGGACAGGACCTTCCAAATATGGTCTGAGTCCATATACTCAGGCTGGCTATTGACTCCTCCTGGGCAGCAAGGAGTATATCGGGACTTGCTTTTCCAACTGAGGCTTTCTAGAGCAACAAAACCTACCTGAGATCTCATGTGTCCTGCATTTCTACCTACTCCATAGTCCTCCAGTCCTACCATGTGATTTGCCCACTGAGCCAGTGTAGTCTAGTGTCAACTGTGTTTGATTAGGGCCTGGGAGACCAGCATTCAGACCTCCACACAAGCATGAAGCTCACTGGGCCACTTTCCTCCTCTTAGACTAACCTACCTCACAGGGTTGTTGTGAGAATGGAAAGGGGGGAACGATGTACAACATATTGAGGTCATTGGAGGAAAGTTGGGGTATAAACATAATAAATAAATGAAAATACATTCCTGGTTTGTTTTCTGATTGTGCACCTTGGTTGCTTGTGGGCCCTTAGTGTAACATGCAGTTGAGTAAAAAAAATAATGAGTCCATTCCCATGAAAACTATGGTTTGCCACTCAATAATGGTTTGGCACAGGTAGAATGAGAATTGATTCACTTATGCATGGTTCATCACTTGTAAGCATCAAATGATGGTGTACACCCATGAATGAGCTGTCACAGATCAAACACCATGGACAGAAACTGTACATATTAATAGACTCGCAATGTGTTGAGAGACATGGTGATCATTAATTCTAACTGCATGTCCCTGGCTTTTGTCCTTGGTATAACCCAGGCCTCCAGTAAAGAGCAGATCAGAGCTGCAAAGCTTGAAATTTTCCACACCTTTTAATAGGCAGTTCAGGTAAGGGAGTTGGGCATCTGCCTGCTTTGAGCTCAGTATTGGGGAAAGGGATTGCAGCAGCTTCAACCACCTTGTAGAATATAATAGAATTGTAGAGTTGGAAGGGACCCCAAGGGTCATCTAGTTCAACCCCCTGCAATGCAGGAATCTCAACTAAAGCATCCATGATGGATGGCCTGTGGGAAGTGAAACACAAGAGCAGTCAAGTACAACATTCCTAGAGTGAACACGTTTACACATGGGGAGGAATGTTTGTCCAGCCAGCAGGCAAACTTCCTGTTTCCTTCTGGACTGGGACAAACTTCCTCTGCATGTGACTAGAGGTGGGTGTGGCCTCACCTGTGCAGGTAACAAAAGCATAGGACTGGCCGCCATCTCTCTCTCTCTGACTACTTTCATCGAAGAAGCAACATCTGCTTAGCCAAAGATGCTCTCTTGGCTTCCAAGAGAGGACAAAGGGGTTGTCTCCTTATGAGATAGTTTCCAGGTGTGTGTTACTTTTCAAAGATAAGTCTGCTTCCTGGTATCTGATTGTGAACAGAATGTGAGTGAGTAAACTCTTTTTATACTTTTAAAGAAGACTGTGTCGTGTCTTATCTTTTATGAGGCAATAAGGGGAAAATACCAGAACAGTTATTATAGAGGCTTTAGCGAACCTGCGCAAACGCATCCGCTGTGAGTTTAAAAAGGGGAATGTTACTCTGCTAAATTGTCAGCTTGTTAACATGTCCTCCATGTGACAGCCTTTTAGATATTTGAAAATGGTTATCATATCTCCAATATTTTGGACTGCAACTCCCATTGCTCCAAGGCACCATGCCTGGGCTGACTGCGTGCAATGGGGTTTGTAGTTTAAAACCTCTGGAGGGGTTGGCAAATTCTGGGTTACAGCATCACCCAGATCTGTTTCCTCCCACTGTGGACCTGCCACATGTCATTAGGCTCCCTTGGAGTCTCCTGCAGCCATGGCTGCTTTCAAGTAACGTCGATTAGTTTTGCCATGGTGCTATAGCTACCTGGTGTCCAATGCTATTGGCCTGTGGGTTTTCTCAGTGATAGTCTGGCCAGTCAAAATATTAAAAACGTCTATGTGAGAAATTCATAATTTGGAGCAAGGGATTAAGGTGGTAAAGTATATGATCTTCTCTGTTCAGAATGTTTGCCTCCTCCCCAATCCTTCTATTAGACAGTATGAGTTCTCGTTATGTTATTAAATTTGGCCATGTACATCCTCATTAATTACATTGAACTAGCACTCATTTGAAAGGAAATCACACCACACTTTTGAAGATAATACCGATAAAACAGTGGGACGTTAATTTGATAAGAGCCCGTTGAGAAGCTTTTAGTTAATTCCTGGTGTAATTCTTAATTATTTGCAAGGATTTGTTAACCTTATGTGCGAAATAGCTCCATCGGCCTTGCAAAAAAACCAAAAACTAAAACACCCAAACCAACAGTTTTAGTACAATCTTATGCAGGCTAACTCAGAAGTAGGTCCCACCATAATCATTGGAGTTTACTTCCAGGTGCAGGATTGTAGCTTTTAGAAGAATGTAGACAGTGGTTCTCAAAGGGACTGGCAGGACAGTATGGCAAGTGTGGTGGAAAGATTCAAGGGCAATCAAAGGAACATGTTAACATTTCTGGCTATTCTTCAATAGTTCTCCATGACATATTGTTGTGAAATGGGATTTTCAGCTCTGACAAATATGGAAGATCAGAAAAGAGAAAGGCTTTGTTGTGTTGATGAGGAGATGAGAGTTTGTTTGTCTCAGTTTAAACCTAATATAAATGAGATAAGCCAGCAAAAGCAAGCTCATGCTTCTTATTTAGTTTGTACACATCCTTAAGGCATGTAAAAACAGCATGGCTCAGTTGGTTAGAGCATGGTGCTGATAATGGCAAGGTCGCAGGTTTGATCCCCGCATGGGACAGCCTGCATATTCCTGCACTGCAGGGGGCTGGACTAGATGATCCCCAGGGTCCCTTCCAACCCTAGAATTCTATGATTCTATGCAAGAGGCTCATTTATAATTACCGTATTTTTCGCCCTATAGGACGCACCGTCCCATAAGGCGTACCTAGTTTTTTGGGGGGGGAAATAAAGGGGAAAAATTCCCCCGACCCCAAACAGGCAGCTCTCTGCAAGCCGTGGGAGCCCAGCGCTGGCTCCCGCTGCTTGCTGAGAGGTCCACGAAGCCTGGACGCGCTGAGCTCAGCGCGCGCAGGATTCAGCGTGAGGGCAACTCTCCGCAAGCAGCGGGAGCCCAGCGCCGGGCTCCCGCTGCTTGCGGAGAGGTGCGCGAAGCCTGGAGAGCGAGAGGGGTCGGTGCGCACCGACCCCTCTCGCTCTCCAGGCTTCAGCCAAAGCCTGCATTCGCCCCATAGGACGCACACACATTTCCCCTTCATTTTTGGAGGGGGAAAAGTGCGTCCTATAGGGCGAAAAATACGGTAGATTTTGGGAATGATTGATGTTCGCAGGTAGCTGCGTTGTTTTATACTTTCTGGGTGTCCCATGATAACCTTATAAAGTAGTTGAAGCACTACTTAGAGTTGTTTCTTTTTGTTTTCCAATGTATTTCTTATCAATAAAAAAATTGGTGCGGTGCAAGCAAATTTTTATTCTGAAAGTGTGGACCAGAGAAGAAAGTTTCAGAATCTGTGCTCTATGATGCTTTTGCTAAATGCAGTGAGTGTCATTCTGTTTGGAGTTCTTCCATGAAACCATCATTTTGTAACTAAGCAAAAACAAAAAAACCCGTCTTTTATCCGGCTAAATTTGTTATGCATGTGGATGTTATATTGTATTTCGTATCAATAGTTTTATTCATGTTCATTGTGCAATACCCTGGAAGCTGATTGGATGAGGGGCTGACTAGAAATACTTTAAATACAGAAATAGACCTTGAAGAGTGTCTCTCATTAATGGGCCAAAGGGGAAACAATCAGGGCTTTTTTTCAGCCGGAACTCAATAGAATTCAGTTCTGGAGCCTCTCAGGTGAGTGCCATTGCCATTATAAGAGAACAAAGGAGGTGTTCGTGGTGAGTTCCGGCACCTCTTTTTCTAGAAAAAAAAGCACTGAAAGCAAATTAATTAAGAATTGGTCCAGGAGTGTATATTATTTTTTTTAAAAAAGAAAGAGGAATAGAAAATCAAACAAGCAAGCCCCCTCCATTTTACTCATTTATTGGTGAATTAATGAAAATTAAAATTAATGAAAATTAAACGAAGATTTGCTTTTATTCCTTTTTTTGTTATTTATAAATTTATTTACTTGGTTTTTCAACTTAAAGTTTTACAGAGATATATCAAACATAAATCATAAAAACAAGATTCGAAGCAATCTCCTGGGCTTCCATCCTCCTCTTTGTGGGTTCTAGTATTAATCATTTCCTCCCGAATCTTTTATGATAGTCCAAATCCTCTACCTCTTCCATTATGTCCAGAAGTCACCATTAAAGCAATATTCCAATCCTACTAATGATTTTAACTGTTTACAATGGTCTTCAAGATAATTTATAATTTCCCTGCCATTCCTTATTAAAATTTTGGTCTTCCTGATTTCTAACTCTTCCGGTCAGTTTTGCCATCTCGGCATAGTCCATTAACTTCATCTGCCATTCTTCTCTGGTAGGAACTGTCAGTGCTGCCTCAGGTCCTAGCTCACAGAGGACCAACGCCAGTTGCTCTTTATAAACAAAAGTCTTTATTGTGGTTCATTGTTGGTTTGACATCCGTGGCGCGCAGCACTACGTCTGAGTCCTTAGACCGGCGAAGCTCCGTCTGACTCCTCCCCGCCCATACACCAGTTCAAGACCCGAGCCTTGCTCCACCTTTCCCTCTCCTCCTTCTGCTCCTTTCTCCTCCGGGTCCTCCTGCCCTCTGGGGTTACCTCCTTCCTACTTTCTTCGGAGGCGGATTCTTCTGACTCCTCCCCACCCTTCCGGCGGGCTTTAGGACCTGGCTCCCAATCCGGGTTTTCTGCTGGCCCGCGCGCCTCCACATTTGAACTTGGCGCGCGCGCCCAGCTGCCTACTTTCCTCCTAACGGCTACACTGCTCCCCCCACTGCTTTCTCCTTCAGGGAGGCTGCCCGGACCTGCTCTTCCCTCCGCCCCTCCACTCTCTGACGGAGGCGTGGTCAGTCCAGCCTCACTCTCTCCTCCTGCAGGAGGCTCTTGTTTTAACCCTTGGGATTCTTCCCCCCCGCTACGCTCTGGTGGGGAAGCTACCCCTGATTTCCAGCTGCCGCTTGGAGACTCCCCACTGGCCCCCCTTGCCCTGCCTTTGGGGTCCCCCTTCTGGGAATCCTCTGATTCGCTGGAGAGACTCATGGAATCTCTCTGATCACTGGCATACCCTCCTGAACTCCCCTCAGATTGTTCCCCTTCGCTCTCCATCTCCTCCTTCCCCTGTGGCTCAGTCCCTGAGCCCATGACAGGAACTTTGTCTTCTTTCCATCTCTGGGCCAGTCGCATAAAGATTTACTTATATTTCATTCACTTCTGAGAACGTAAGAGGAGCCTAAAGGATCATGTCACTGGCCCATCTAATTTGGCACCCTGTTCTGACAGTGGCCAACCAGATGGAAGTCCGAAAACAGAACCTGAACACAATATCGCTGTCACCACGTGTGATTCGCAGCAACTGACATTCAGAGGCACGCTGTCTTTGGCAGCTATCAATAGCCTTATCTAAGCCCGTTTGAAAGCAATCCCGCTGGTGGCCATCGCTACTTCTTGGAGGGAGCAAATTCCACAGTTTTAACTACATGCTAAGTAGTTGTCTAATGTTTCCTCTATCAGCAAAACTCCTTCCACACACCAAGCATTCAAACGGTTTCATTGTTATTACCAGTGAAATTACAGGTGCCCCTGCGGAGCTCTGTCTGTTGTCTCCACCGCCAAATCTCTGAGGTTTGGAGCATAACATAAAATGGGAACGTAAGAAGAGCCTGCTGGATCAGCCCAAAGGCCCATCTTAGCCCAGCACTCTCTTCCCACAGTGGCCAGATGCCCATGGGAAGCCTGGAAAAAAAAGGACCTTAACTCAACATTGGTATTCAGAAGCAGGTAACCTCCAACTGTGAAGGTAGCAACCATTGTGGCTAGAAGCCACTGATAGCCTTCTCTATGAACTTCTTTCTGTTGAATGGTTACTTTAAATGTAAAGGTTCATCATTGTTCCACTCCATGTGTATGTCTTTAAGGGGCCAGAGCAAGGGCCAGAGCAAAATAATGAGAGCCAGTGTGGTGTAGTGGTTAAGAGCGGTAGTCACGTAATCTGGGGAACCGGGTTCGCGTCTCCGCTCCTCCACATGCAGCTGCTGGGTGACCTTGGGCCAGTCACACTTCTTTGAAGTCTCTCAGCCCCACTCACCTCACAGAGTGTTTGTTGTGGGGGAGGAAGGGAAAGGAGATTGTTAGCCGCTTTGAGACTCCTGAAGGGGAGTGAAAGGCGGGGTATCAAATCCAAACTCTTCTTCTTCTTCTTCTTACAGCTGTGAAACATAGCAGGTGCTGCTGAGTTGTATTGATTAAGCTGTGTCAGCAATTGGGTGTAGTATATAAGGAACAGCACCTAGCTCTCCCATTACCCTGGGGGATGGGTTGGTGGTTGGGTCTGGTTTGTTGATGTATTTAGTGTAAATGGAGTTTTTGATTTTCTTATTAAAACCTTCTTTAAGTACTTTTTGACTCCCTTTTTAATGCCCCAGAAAGCTCTCTGCAGCGTTACTATACTGCAAATAGCCAACATCTTTCATCTTCACCAGCCCTCTGAGCTGGTGGTCACCCCTACCTCATGTGGGAGCAAATTCCATAGTTTTAAAAGTGGTCATGAGTAATGAAACTTAGGTGATGTAGTGCTACCTTGCTCTCTCTGTCTATATTTATTTATAAACATGGGCAATAATTTCAATAGAAATAAGTACAGTGCTACCTCGGGTTACAGACGCTTCAGGTTTTAGAGGCTTCAGGTTACAGACTCCTCTAACCCAGAAATAGTACCTCGGGTTAAGAACTTTGCTTCAGGATGAGAACAGAAATCGTGCGGTGGCAGCAGGAGGCCCCATTAGCTAAAGCGGTGCTTCAGGTTAAGAACAGTTTCAGGTTAAGAACGGACCTCCAGAATGAATTAAGTTCTTAACCTGAGGTGCCACTGTACTTCCATTTGCCTGAGTCTTCCAATGTTCAGCTCCACTGCATGTTCCCAAGTTCAACACTGTCTGTTTGCATTGCCCTGGAGACAATATTTTGTATAGGCTGGAACAGCCCGTGTAGTTTTTGGAAAGGTCACAGGGAGGGGGAAAGAGAAAACCAGAGCAGTGAAATTGACAGATATAATTGGAATCTATAAAATGGAGAACCTTGTCAAATCTGTCTCAGATTTGGCAGGTCACACCTTCAGAGATATTTGCAATGCCAGCAGGTTTCATGCCAAGAAAACCACCAGATTTACAGGCAGCCGGAGATTGGTTCAGTCTTCCATTAAGATCAATGGACAAATGGAACCAAATTAATAACATGAGAAATTGGAATGAGTGCAATTGATATGAAAGGGAGCAAATATTTTATAGAGAAAATGAGTGGGGAAGTGAAATATTTTCTTTCTCTTGCAAGCCCCATCCAAAGGTTACTCTCAAGTTTGCTCTGTCGATGGCATGACTGAGACAGCTGATCTACTGAAACATCATATGATGCCTCTAAAATATATCATATGCTTCTTTAGATCAGCTGCTTCAATGTCTACATTAAACCTCAAGCCTCAAGTTGCTTGGATAAAGCACCACCCGAATAGGGATATTTTATTTCGGGACAGGGAAAGATGAAATGCTTAATCCTTCTTGTCCTGCCTATTATTTGTACATTGTTGTCATGTCTTGATTTCTCTCTCTGTCTGCCTATCTCTGTCTGTGTCTCTGTCTCTCTCCTCCCCCCCCCCCGGGTAGAGAGAGGACAAAGCTACAGCAAGGGAAATTGATTTGAATCAGCAAGGGGAGACAATTCCCTGTGACCAACGCAACTGCTATACTTACTTTGCAGCGTGGTAGAAGGATGCAATGAATGCCTTGTGAAATCCTTAGCTCTAATTCTCAGCTAACTTTTAAAAAGTGTGTTTTACATCCCTGTAATTAGCATGAAAGCATACAGGGACTGAGTCTCTGTAGGCAATGGGCTGGTGGGGAAGAAAAGCATCTTGAATGTTTCAGGGGACGTACTGTGTGGGCGTGTGGAGAACCATTTAGACTAATTCTGCCGTTGGGGGTCAAAAATTGGCCTTGAGGTATGACTTCTTGCCCAGAACTCAACATGCTGAGCGTCACTATGAGAATAGAGTGCTGGAATAGATAGGGCTTTGGCTTGATCCAGAAGGACCTTCTTAACACCCTGAACCGAATGGAATGCTTTTTCTTCCTGATCAGCCTTTCTTCACTTGCCTCTCATCTCTCTGCTGTCTGTGTTAATTTTCAGATAGATCCTCTCCTAGATTTAACTTTGTGAAGTGGAATGCGCTTGGATGGTGTAACAAGAGCAACTACTTCCCCCACTATTAATATTGTCCATATAGCTCAGTGCTGTGTTTTGTTGTTGTTGTTTAGTCATTTAGGCGTGTCCGACTCTTCGTGACCCCATGGACCAGAGCACTCCAGGCCCTCCTGTCTTCCACTGCCTCCCGCAGTTTGGACAAACTCATGCTGGTAGCTTCGAGAACACTGTCCAGCCATCTCGTCCTCTGTCGTCCCCTTCTCTTTGTGCCCTCCATCTTTCCCACCATCAGGGTCTTTTCCAGGGAGTCTTCTCTTCTCATGAGGTGGCCAAAGTATTGGAGCCTCAGCTTCAGGATCTGTCCTTCCAGTGAGCACTCAGGGCTGATTTCCTTACGAATGGATAGGTTTGATCTTCTTGCAGTCCATGGGACTCTCAAGAGTCTCCTCCAGCACCATAATTCAAAAGCATTGATTCTTCGGCAATCAGCCTTCTTTATGGTCCAGCTCTCACTTCCATACAACACTACTGGGAAAACCATAGCTTTGTTTACTTGAGCCAAAGATCCTACATTTCATTTATTTAGTTCATAACATTTATACATCTATAAGGTATGCATTTATATGGACCTGCTCAACAAGTAAATGACCTTTCCCGCAGAAGAGAGGTGTAGAGCTTTATAAGTAAGGATTAACCAGGGCTGTGGAAAAAATATGGTGTGATGTTAAGCCATCTCTTCTCTTAATAGTAAACAAGAAAATTCTGCTGCTGCTCAGCCCTAACAGAACTGTGTATCAGGTCAAATTTCTGGGTGAGAAACATCTCTTGCAGATAGCTCATGCTTTCCAATGCACCTGCTGTCTTTGCATTCAGAAATTCATCACAGTTCCCAGGAAGACTTATTGTAAGTCTTCTTCTTGCAGATGTTCTTGAAAAGATTAGGAGCCACGTGGAGGACTCTTGAAAAGTGTTTTGTTGGGCTTTTCTATTGAATTAGCACTTTGGCGATTTGATATATTTCATACTGTGTCTGAATAGCAGGAAGGCTATTCAGTTCACGGCTGAAGTGGAAACGGCAGATTCTACCATAAGCTCTGCTTCAGATCACTCATTAGCAAAGGAGTCATCTGAAAAGCATAGAGAAAACCCTGGAGTTCAGTTTCCTTATCTTCTCATTAGCGCTCTCTTAGAGCATACTTTGAGTCAGTGCTGGCTCCAGGTTTTCACAGTCACGATAACCTGACTGTGGCTCTTAGTCACGATATCTTCCATCCCATTGTCAGTACTTCCCATTCACTGACTGCACCGCAGCTCACATGAAGCAACTGCATGAACAGGTGAAAGGTCCATTCATAGGAAGTTGCCCCATACAGAGCCAGGCCATTGATCCATCTAGTTAGTAGAGTAGTACTGTCTACTCTAACTGGCAGCATAGGGAGTCTTTCCCAGCCCTACCTGCGGATGCTTGGGTTGAACCTGTGACCTTCTGCATGCAAAGCAGGTGCTGTACCACTAAGCTATAACTCTTCCCCTTATATTTTCATAGAAAAATCAAATCATAGAATTGTTGTGGAGTTGCAAGGGACCATGAGGGTCATCTCGTCAACCCACAGACCTGAGATTAAGAGTTTGTTTTTGTTTTTTTAAGTTGAGCTATAACCATCTGAATACAAGTAATGATTTCTGTCTCTCTGCAGGACTTGCAAGGAAGTGAATAGAATCATAGGAATAAAATAATTCAAACTATCCCCAAAAGGGAAATGGGTATCTTTCATAAAGACATTTCTCCAGAGAAGAAATGTATGTTCTTGAGCTGTATGCTTTGAGATTAGTGTGATAACCACAAAAACCTGTTCAAAGTATGACTAAGTCTTACTTCCTGATGTTTGCAGGTGAAATATAGTTTTAAACTTATTCAGATGGGAAATTAACTTTTTGCGTGTTTTTTAAAATTATTATTCCTGATAGCTACTTCTGGGTGTGGATGGAAGGATCTGTCAGTTTTGGTTCTTTCCATTCCTAATTTTTCCAAAATTCCAATTTTTTTTAAAAAAATCCTAAATTCAATTCCCCACAAATCCATCTGCAGTAATTTGTGATTCTTTTGTTGTTGTTTTTAAATTGTGAAAATTCATCAGCATTTCAGTGCGAATTTCTCCTAATATGCACATTTTTGCATGTAGTTTTGACTAATGTATACATCTTTTGCAAGCAAGTTCCCCTAATGTAGTTAATATTTTATGTTATTTTCACTTATGTGTTCATTTTTTATGCACGCTTTTACTTAGTAAATTGATTTTTCTTGGCAGGATTTGAAATATAAGCAGTGGATTACTGAAAAAACTACTGTAATGATAGGGAAGTTTAGATAATGACAACATATGCATTGTAAAACAGCTAATAAAAAGAAGTAAAAAAGAAACATCGGGAAAGGAGGCCTGGGAAGCCAAGAAGAAAGTTTTCTGGAATATTTTTGGAGATTTAATAAAAATGACAAAATGTTTTTGGTTAACGTTGGTTGGAGAACAGCATCACCAAAATTGGATAAGTGAATTTCAAAGGATGGCTGCGTTTTGGTTCTCCTATTGTTTCAGAAGAGGCAGATTTGATAGATTCATCTTGAAATGTGAACTGAGTTTAATTTCCCCCCACCCCTACTTCCGAGTTCCAGAATCCTTAGCAAGTGGTGTAGTGGTTAAGAGCAGTGGACTTGTAATCTGGTGAACCGGGTTCGCGTCTCCGCTCCTCCACATGCAGCTGCTGGGTGACCTTGGGCCAGTCACACTTCTTTGAAGTCTCTCAGCCCCACTCACCTCACAGAGTGTTTGTTGTGGGGGAGGAAGGGAAAGGAGAATGTTAGCCGCTTTGAGACTCCTTAGAGTAGTGATAAAGCGGGATATCAAATCCAAACTCTTCTTCTTTTTCTCGTCTTACCTGACCCCCCAAGAAAGCTTGCCACAAACGCTACGCAGTTGGTTTCTTTGTTTCCACTTTGGTTCAAGATCCAGTTTGGTGTCAGCTAAAAGGAGAACAACCAGTTTTGAATCTTTTTCCAGCCAGAACCTCCTTCAAAGGGTGAACTTAAGATAAAACAAAACATGTCAAAACACTACTTTTATCCGGTGTGCATCCAGAGGAATGCAAAAACCTATTCTCAAATTGATTGCACAGGAGTGTAGCTAGGCTTTCCCCAGTTCACATTAAGGGGATGGGCAAGCAACCATTTTCATGCGCTCACAGTGAAGCATCTTTAAGCGGCTGCGCCCTTGGTTAAAAGGGATGTGGCCCACTAGTTCAATTCTAAGCTCAATTAACTTCCAAAAATAATAAAAAATAAACCCCAGGACAACTTCCATGGCTGCCTGGGGTGATGTGTTTGGCAGAGGCAGAATACTGAAGAAGAACACTGAGAGAGAGTAAATTTCATCCTCTGCTGATTCCCATGGTGTTTATTGCTACAGGGCAGCAGAGCATGGGAAGGGTCTGTATACAGTGTACTGTGAGGAAGAGCTGACCCAGCCAGCAATTGTTTCCGCTTCCTGCAAGGGCTTCCCGTTCATTTCAGTGGAGGGACCAAATGCAAACCAATGAATAAACAGTCACATTGGGTGCCTCCGTTGCTAACTGAACCCTCCATGTTCAGAATGCCAGCTGCCGGAGGGCAACAGCAGCAAAAAGAGGAGCAGAAATTGCCATCGTTTGCGTATTCAACAGCTATGCAGAATGGAAATCAGTTCAACCAATGTGATCTTGGTTCGCTGTTGTCGTTCCTTTGCCAGCAAACAACAACTAAATTGATTACTTCTCCATGTTATTTGCGTTGCATTTCCTTTTCAGTGAAATGAATGGAGTGGAATAATGATGAAGTGATTTGTGTAATTAATTAGGACTTTTGCCACAGCTGACAGGAGGACAAATAATTTGGGTTGTAGCAGGAGACAAACTGCAGTTGGATGGAAACAGTACTGCATGCAACAAATACAGTGGATGCTCGGGTTGCGAACGTGATCCGTGCGGGATGCATGTTCGCAACCTGCAGCGTTTGCAACCCGTGTCTGCGCACGCGCCGGTTGCGATTCGGTGCTTCTGCGCATGTGCAAAGCGCGATTTAGTGCTTCTGCGCGTGCACAACCGCAGAAACCAGGAAGTAACCCATTCCAGTACTTCTGGGTTTCGGCAGTCCGCAACCCGAAAAACGCAACCTGAAGCGGCTGTAACCCAAGGTATGACTGTACAGAAAGCAATGCCTTCTTTCATCCTTACTTCCACACATCTTCATATAAAGTCGATCCATATATATTTCAGAACATACCTGGGTACAAACCATTCCTTTAACTTGCTATCTCTCTCTAAAAAAAGAACTGCATTTCTAAAAGCATTTTATCCCAAGAGATGAATTTTAAATTGCAGGTTCTGGAGCTGCGAACCAGACCACAAAATTCAGAGAAGTGTGAAATTCAAATACAGTGGTGCCCCGCAAGACAAATGCCTCGCAAGACGGAAAACTCGCTAGATGAAAGAGTTTTCCGTTTTGGAGGTGCTTCACAAAACAAATTTCCTATGGGCTTGCTTCGCAAGACGACAATGTCTTGCAAGTTCCTGCTGGTTTTTTCCCCTCCCCCCCTTTTCTAAGCCGCTAAGCTGCTTATCAGCTGATCCGATCAGCAGATAAGCTGCTAAAAGCCGCTAATAGCGCTAATCCGCTAATCTGCTAATCCGTCAATGGGCTTGCTTTGCAAGACGAAAAAACCGCTAGACGAAGAGAATCACAGAACGGATTCTTTTCGTCTTGCGAGGCACCACTGTATTAGCAATGTTCTCTTTTAAAGCCATCCAAGTTGATGGCCATCACAATTCCATAGGGTAACCAGTGCTATTTTTCTAGAAAAAGAGGTGCTGGAGAAACTCACCACGAGCACCTCCCTTGTTCTCTTAGAATGGCAATGGCACCCACCTGAGAGATGCCGGAACTGAGTTCCACTCAGTTCCGGCTGAAGAAAAAAGCCCTGAGTATAACTATGTGCTACAAGAAAAGGTACTTCATTTTGCCTGGGCAGAAGAAAAGACTACAGTGGTACCTCGGGTTACAGACACTGCAGGTTACATACGCTTCAGGTTACAGACTCCACTAACCCAGAAATAGTACCTCGGGTTAAGAACTTTGCTTCAGGATGAGAACAGAAATTGTGCTCTGGCGGCATGGTGGCAGTGGGAGGCCCCATTAGCTAAAGTGGTGCTTCAGGTTAAGAACAGTTTCAGGTTAAGAATGGACCTCCAGAATGAATTAAGTTCTTAACCCGAGGTACCACTGTACAGTAATGTGTAAACCACTTTGATATTTATCCTTTAAAATATAAAGCGGTATAGGAATGAGATTAATAACAATAATAATCTCCATTAGAGGTGGGGAAATGGTAGCTAGACATAATGTTGTGGCCACTGTAAGCAAGGTTTAAGGTGCCATTTGGTGATTAGCTTATATACCTGAGAATCTAACACTGAGAAGGCAGTTACCTGTGTTCAGTTTGATGACTGATAAACACTTTAAAAAATATCTCCCTGGCCTTTTAACATCTTTTAATATCTTAACATCTTTTAAACACCATTGATATTCTGTGGTTTAATAGCATTGATTTTAGATCCTTAGATGGATAGCAGTTTGTTGATTTTTAGCTGCCGGAGGGCTCCACTGCCAACACCGAATTGGATGTTTCACTGTGTGGATTTATTATTGAGTTGCTGTTGGGTGTGCTTAATTGATTTTGTTGGTTGTTATATTAATTTTGTGCTTAGGTTTGCACATCACCCTGAGGAATATTTTTATTAGATGGCTGATGAATGAATCCACCAATAAACAAATAAAATGGAGGGCAGTAGATTTAGGATGGGCAGAAGAAGGTATTTCTTCACGCCAGGCATAACTCACTTACGGAGCTCAGTAGCACATGATGGACAATGGTCACCAGGCTTAAGATGGCTTTAAAATACTGTATAGCTCAGTTGGTTATAACATGGTGCTGATAGTGCCAAGGCTGCAGGTTCGATCCCCGTATATGACAACTGCATATTCCTGCATTGCAGGGGCTTGGATTCGATGATCTCCAACTCTTATGCTTCTATGAAAAGTTCATTGGAGACAATTCCATCAATGACCATGAGCCACAGGGACTAAAAGGATCTTCTATGATACGCTGTAGATTGGTGAATCTGTCAATTTGGGTTTCTCTCGGTCTCTCATTTTTCCTCTAGTTGCTAAATAACAGTTGTTGCAGAAGAACAGTGGGAGTGGTCTATTGTTTTCATACCTCGCTAGTAGGTGTCCAAAAAGTCATTGTGGGAAAGAAGGATTCTGGAATTAAAGGACAATTGGTCAATCAGACAGGTTCTTCTTTATATAAACATTTAAATGCACATTCTTATGCAGTTTCATAAGTTTTGTAACTCTGATTACTCCAGAAAATGGGATGGAACGAATTTATGAATGAACACACATGGTAAATTGACAACGACCAGAGATGGAAGTGATTCAGCCATCCCCAGCTTACAGCTCAGTCTCTCCACTGCTATGCCTCTCTCTCTCTCTCTCTCTCTCTCTCTCTCTCTCTCTCTCTCTCTCTCTCTCACACACACACACACACACACACACACACACACTTTCTTTTAAAATTTTCTACAGCCCTAGTATATGCATATTTAAAGAGATTTCATTGTGTCTCTCTCAGGTGGCTGCAGCAATGTTCTGAAGCATATGGTTGCCATGGTTAATGGTTAATGCACTCTTTCAGGGAATGCTATGGTAACTAGCCACATATGGTAGCGTGTCAATATGTTGCACCAGAGTTGAATGCCTAATCACGGGCCCATGCAAAGCATCCGCTTTCTCCATAATTGCTCCACCGTTGGCTGAGCACGCATGAGGAAGAATTGTAATGAGCTCCTCGCACTGTACATTTCCCTATGACTTTGCTGCCTTGCGCCTTGCGATGGGCAAATCTCTGAATCGCTGTTAGGAATACTAAATATATATATATATATATATAGATCACTCAGAGAGAAACAGGTGCCTCTCTGTGAATTCATTGGCTTCCAAGGAGAAAGAGTCATCTGTTTCTTGAAGGGCAGAGGAAATGCCTGTCTCCCGCACACATTCTGCAGCATTTCCATTAATGAAGCTTGTTTCTGGGCAGTTTACAATACTGCATGTCTTTCTGCACAACCAGGTTAACAGGACCAATGCTGGGTTGAATCCACACTCAGTTGTGCTTAGATAGACCACTTTGATTAGCGGAAGTGGCACTACTACAGGTGCCACGTGGCACCCCTTCCACATGGATGGATACATCAGTTGGTTAGAGCATGGTGCAGATAATGTCAAGGTTGCAGGTTTGATCCCCGTATGAGGCAGCTGCATATTCCTGCACTGCAGGGGGTTGGACTAGAACAGGGGTCGGTAAGGTTTATCTTGCCTGAGCTGGATTAGTCCTGTGGAGATCCCTCTGTGGGCCGGATCACGTGCGTGTGCGCACCCGTGATTTTCTGTGCCTGCGCAGATGTGATTTTCAGTGTCTGCGCAGACATGGTTTCCGGCGCCATGGAAGCGAGTCCCCGCACCATGCTGCGCCGGTTTAGCGCAGTGCGTGAGCAGGCAACTTGGTTTGGGGGCAGCTCGTGGGCTGGTAAAATGACCTCCATGAGCCGCTTCCAGCCCATAGGCCTCAGCTTGGTGACCCCTGGACTAGATGATCCTCAGGGTCCCTTCCAACACTATGATTCTATGATTTCTAATAGCGCAATCATTTAGTGTGTCAGTTCCTCCACTTTGGAACTCCCTGCTGATTGAGATCAAGCAGGTGCCTTCACTGTATACAGTTTGGCACCTGCTAAAAACTTTCCTCTTTAGGCAAGCCTACCCAGATGCTTAGAAAGCTTGGGGTACTTTTAATCTATTTTAGTTTTTACCTTTTGTATGTTTTAAAGTACAGTTGTAAATTATTATCAATTTTACTGCTGCGTCTTTTGTAAACGGCTTTGAGGGTGTGTTTTTTGCAATCAAGCAGTGTATAAATTTTTTGAAATAAATAAAATAGGGTAGATGCATGCCATCAACAATAGGGACGCGGGTGGCGCTGTGGTGTAAACCACTGAGCCTTGGGCTTGCTGCTCAGAAGGTCGGCGGTTCAAATCCCCGTGATGGGGTGAGCTCCCATTGTTTGGTCGCAGCTCCTGCCAACCTAGCAGTTCGAAAGCACGTCAACGTGCAAGTAGATAATAGGTACCGCTCCAGTGGGAAGGTAAATGGTTTTGCCAGAAGTGGCTTAGTCATGCTAGCCACATGACCCAGAAAACCTGTCTGCGGACAAATGTTGGCTCCCTCGGACAGTTAAGTGAGATGAGCGCCGCAACCCCAGAGTCATTCGCGACTGGACTTAACGGTCAGGGGTCCTTTACCTTTATGACATCAACAAGACTTCACATTGATTCCAGTGGGTCTGTTCTAAGGATGACTAAGTCTGGGTTCGCCCTGGAACAAGTATTTAAATATTAAAGCACAGAGCACACAACATTAGAAAGAAAAAAAACCCATATCTTCCTCCTTGTCTTCTATTGTGGTGGATATGTTACTTTGATGCTCAAGTTGTTGAATTCCATGGAAAGATAAATAACTTTGATCTCTTTAAAAAAGTGACATGAGGCTCATGCCCATGATTATTAAAAACATTTCAGGGATTAAAAATAGCTGCAAATTTGATTTCATTCTACAGAGTGACCATCATAATAATATTGCTTCTCCGGAGTAGGAAGGGTGTGTCGTAATTTACATTGGCACCTGTTGTTTTCCTTTTGAATTGGGAATCATAAGTCATACTGTACCATCGTCAATTATCTCACAGTAGTGCCATCTCCAAGACAGACTGTGCCTTAAAGAGATCTCTGTAGCTCCTGGCTGTGTGGAATTAATTTGTTTCATTCTGGCTGTGTTCACATGAGCCAATGAAGACAAGAGGAGGTAAAAGCAAGCGCTAGCTCCTTTGCCAACAGTGCTTTAGTTACCTTGATGCAAAAGACTGCAGGGCTCCCCATGTTTCATTCTTCTCCTCCACATCTGGTATCAAGGTGCCTGCCTTCATCATGCTGTGCTTTTCCACCTCCCCTCTGCACCGGTGATTGTTACTGACATTGACAGAGAACTGCAGTGTAATGATGTCATGATATGGGACAAGCTTATTTGAACGGGAGCTCCTCATTTTCCATACATGGCAGCCATCCACCATCAAATCCCCCAATGTGCAATGCCTGCTTAGAGCACTGAACGCTGAGTAGTTTGATAGCAAGTACAAACAGCCCCAGCGCATGGGAGCTGAGCTTGCCTCCTGCTTTCATTTAAAACTGCACTCACTGTTTTTCCTTCTTGGACATCCTCTTGAGCAGCGCTTGCCCTTAGGAGTGACAGCAGGAAGCGGCGGAAAGATCCCTTTCCTTCCCTCCAGCAGGGCAAGAGGAAGAGATGCCCGTAGGAGGAAGAGGCCAGCAGCCTGACTGCAGATCTGTCATTGCACTCCTAATGCAGACAGAAGTGGGTTTATATTTCTCAAAACCTAATTATCCGCCGTGTGATGGTGGAGAGAAGTCTGAGAGAAAGGGTTTATCAAGTGCCCTCTCTTAATGCTACCTACAGAGATTCAGTGCTCCGTGGTGTTTTCTCTTCCCTCTGAAAAAAGCCTGCTTGTTTTGCCCCTAGGCAATGACCACCTGCCTGTTCCATGATGGGTGGGGGGCAGTAGGGGTACCTGCTGTATGAGAGAGACATAGAGAGAGTGGGCGGGGAGAGGGCTCGATGAACTCCCCATGCCTTTTTCTTCATCCTTCTTTCCATTCATCCTCTAGCTGTTTTTGGACTACAACTCCTTTCATCCCTAGGCAGGACCAGTGGTCAGGGACGATGGGAATTGTAGTCCAAAAACAGCTGGAGACCCAAAGTTTGGGAAACCCAGATCTAGACCAACAAGTAGCAAGGAGTGGTTGTCAGGTGTGTGTGCAGGAGCCAGGCCCTGTGACTAGGACTGGGGCCTTCCTAAGTTTATCTGAAGAGGCAAGGCGTGGTCTGACAGGTGAGGCCGATTGGTAACTCACAGCACCTGGTGGCAAGAGCTGGGAAGGGTTATAAGGTCAGCATTTGCCTTCAGCTCTTTGCCACAGCAACATGCTTCCTGCCTTGCTGTGTTTGCTTCTTGCTTCCTGATCCTTGAACCTCGGCTTCTTGACTCCTTGCTTCTCGACCCTTGGACCCTTGACTTTGCGACTCCTTGCTTCTTGATCCTCGGACCCCAGACTTCGTGCCTCCTTGCTTCCTGACCCTTGGCTTCTTGACTCCCTGCTCTCTGACCCTTGGACTCCTGGCTTCCTGGCTTCTGGACCCCCATTCCTGCTCTCACCCTGCCATCTTGCCCCTGATCCTGACGTCCCCTGCCAGGACTTTGATCGCCTGTGAACCGGACTGTGACAGTGGTACCCAAAAGGGCCCATTGATACATGGTTGCCCCAGGGTCCACAAAAACCTAGAGCTGCCCCTGCTCAATGGCTACAAGCAATGATGGCTGGTGCACTGCTTCCATGGCTTCTGTATACCATTGCTGGAAACCACAGGAAGGGAGAGTGGTCCTGGGTTCAAATCCTGCTTGCAGGTTTCCTATAGGCATCTGGTTGGCCACTATGATTACAGGATGCTGGACTAGATGAAACATTGGCCTGATCCAGCGTGCTCTTCTAACTTTCTGATTTTCAGTCAGGACTTTTTTTTCAGCCGGAACTCACTGGAACTCAGTTTTGGCACCTCTCAGGTGGTCGCCATTGCCATTATAAGAGAACAAGGGAGGCATTCATGGTGAGTTCCAGCACCTCTTTTTTCTAGAAAAATAGCAATTTTTTCAGTATTTATCATAATGTCTAATTGTGCCCCCAAAAGAGCCCTGCTTTGCTTAATTCCATGATAAAGGCAGATGGACATTATTTAGCCAGTAGCTACATTCAGACAACTCTCCCAAATGTGCAGGCGCGAATTTGATGATCATTGGCCTGTTCCTTAAACGATTCTGATGGAAGTAAAAACAAATGAAACATGAACAAACAAAAGGACGGGATGAGTGAGGCGAGCAATGAGGCTGTGGCTTGAATGCTGACTAATTAGCAAATACGATAAGGGAAAATTACGATGCCTTTTTCATTCTGTCTGGTTTCAACATGGCAAATTTCTTTCTGTATCAAAGCCGCTGTTAAGAACTCCATTTCCAACTCATTGAAAGGATGCGTGGTTTGCCCTTTAGCTCTGCTGATAGTTACAGCATCTGAAATAACCTCAATTAATTGGATTGAACTGTCAGTGTTGTGCATGGAATAATCATCTGATTTGGCACACTTCATTACCATAGATGGATATGTACGTAACCTTTTCTCAAAGTCCAAGATGGATTACTCAAACCGCCACTGTTTTGAAAAGCGGGAATTTATAATTCGATTAATATTCTTTATAGGGTTCCAACCATGTTGATTTCACTAGAAAATGAATCTAGGGATGTAAGAACCTGCAAGCCTACAGATGCTGCTAGACTCCGGCTCCCCTCACCTCTAACTATTGACTACACTGGGTGGGGTTGATAGGAGTCCAACAATATCTGGAGGGCCACAGATTTCACATCCCTTTAATGGCCAAAAGTCATTGGGTACCCTGGGAAACCAACAGCTCCCAGTGTCCCCAGTGTTGGGGCTGCTGCCTTGGCAGCTAGCAAAGCACCAGGATGGCAGAGTGTGAGGAAATGAGAGACTGCCCATTCTCTGCTGCCACTGCAATAGCTGCAACAGTAGATAAATCTGTGGAAGGAGGAGAGGGAATACTTCACCTTGGATTACAGTCCAAGCTGGATAAGAATCACAGGAAGGTGTTGCAGTTTGAAATATTGCCTCATTTTAATGAAGGTGCCAATTTCGTTTCAAGAGCAGGCAGCTAAATTTTACTCAGAGTAGGCCCATTGGAATTAATGACCATGACCGTGTTGGCCCATTTATTTCCATGTGCCCACTCTGCGTAAAACCCAGTTGAATAGGTAATTAAGAAGTTTGGCAATATCTCTACAGTGGATTTGTGGGAACCAGTTAAATATTGGGTGGGTCAGTGTGTATCTGCTATACTTCCAATCTTTCCTTGTTGCTTTTATCTGTCCCGCTTACCTGTTTTGTGACTCTCCCTTGTCTCATTCCTAAATTTAGATTGTATGTTTGTTCTGCTACTTTGACAAGTTCACTGATGCTGTTATATGAACACCAGTAGCCTTTTACTCAGCGTTGCTAAGGAATTCAGAGCCATCCAAAAAACCAGTGCAGTTTATCCCTCTAGAATCCATCTAGAATAAAAATAGGATCCAGTTGTAGATAAAAACCATCTCAGAAACCGTCATTCAAGATTTGGTTCCGATAACTTAAGAAGTGTCCAAATGCATAGTGAACAAACAAGTTTCCAAAATATATAGCAGGTTATTATTAACAACATCATAAAAACAGGGGTGTCTGCAGGAACTTTTATGGTGGTCTGGTGGGGTAAAGTAAACCAACGAAAGAGGAGAACAGGCTAATTTTTCTCACACCACACAAATGAGAAGAACAGTGCCTGCACATTTTGTCCCATATCTCCAGTTCTACAAATGCCAAAAATGTACTCTTGTTTAAAAATGAAAGCTGAGACTCGAGGGATCATAGTTCATCTGTGGGTTAGGAACTCCATGCATAAAAAGAGCTCTGCTGTACAAGCAGCAATGTACAATTGTTGGAACCAAAGTACACATTGCTTCAGACACTGTACCCAATATCTTTTTTCTAACAGGGGGAATCAGTAGCTTTGGAAGTGTCAGTGTTCATGGGGAAAATAGCATGAGGGAAAGACTGTGGTCAACCATTGTTGCTTTTTGCAAAAACTTTAACAAGACAGAGATGCATACATATATCTCCATCATCACTGTTAGGCTCTTAACGTTAAAGTGCTAGCTAGGAACTCTCCATCCTGATGTGTCGGTATCACAAAATAAGCCAAACATCAGCTAACTTTTGACCAGTTCAGTCAAATCCAATTATGAGACTGTCAGTGGAGTCCACTTTAATAATCACTGAGCTATTCTGGCAGCATATTCTCTACAGGGCAGCTGCCATCTAGTGGCAGAAAATTAATTAAACTGGTGGGAGGGTGGAAATTTAAGACAAGAACCATAGAGGGTCTCTGCTTTGCAGCTTTCAGCAAAAACTCAAAAGACAAGACAATGTGATAAGTTAACATTAAAACATAACCTGTATGGGGCTGAAAGCACTTGCCTGCTGTACTTTTAAACAAATGAAGTGAAAATGAATATTCACTATTGGCTAATTTGCTTTGAGTGCCTTGGATGATGCATATAGCGGAAATGACGTTCATTGTTGGAAGCACAGCTGGTGATCTGTCAAGCCATAAACGGCCAGGAGCCAAGCATACCCATCATAAATGGAGAATGCACTTTAAATATTCCATCCATGCCCAAAGTCAGCACTGCATGGGTGGACAGCATAGTATAATTGTAGTGTCTGAAATTCAGTTCCATTGGAGAATCACCCAAATCTGGGCCTGTGCATATTTTATAACTGGTGCAAGGCTTATTTTCAATTAGGCTGGCTTTTGATGACCAGGTGTGGCCCAGAAGAGGGTTAGCCAATAGGATGCTCTCTACATATTAGGGACTCCAGGTTTCATCATCCCTGACCATTGCCCATGAAGGCTGGGACTGATTGAACTCCTCTCTCTCTCTCTCTCTCTCTCTCTCTCTCTCTCTCTCTCTCTTCCAAGCAGACTTATGAGATAAGCAATTGGTTTCCCCCCAGTTGCTCCAATGTACTGGGGGCTATCTATTTTCTGCAGCCTTAGCCTTTGCATCTGTTGAGACCCCGGAAATCCAGCAGAGCTCCCTGCTGACTAAGGATGCTCAAGGAATTCAGTTTCTATGAATTCAGATGCAAATTGACCTGATTCACACCTCCCAGACAAATGTGTGGATTATAATGTAAACACCCTTGTGATACAGCTCTCTCTCTCTCTCTCTCTCTCTCTCTCTGTGTGTGTGTGTGTGTGTGTGTGTGTGTATGTGTGTGTGTGTGTGTCTGTGTGTGTGCGCCACACCAAAATGTGTTAACAATTCAGGACAGGATTCACCTACTGTAAGGACTTCAGCTTGTGCAAGAGGCTTCCCTTCTCCTCCCAGGGGTCAGGAGAAACCCCCAGAACAATATGTGGAGAAGCAGAGGGAGGATTGTTCCACCTGGCTTGCTGCAATGCTTGTGCAGATGGAACAACTGCAAAAGTGTGATGTTGAATTCCACCCTCACATTTTGGGATAAATTGCCTCTAGCATATATAGATTCCAGCCACCTCCTCCACATACCTAAAAGCCAAATCTCCAAGATGCGGCAGAGGCTGGTCTGCCATCAGCCAGCTCCTGCCTGCCTTCTAACTTATGACCAGCTGAGGGGGTGGCTCTGGCTGTCATCTTCCTCCCCCTTAGTCTCAATGTTACCCTTGTAGAACTCAGCAGGGAGGAGGACGGGGATAAAATTAGAATGAGTTTCTTCTGCCTGCCACTGGCTCCCTGCTTTCTCCCCTACCTGGCCGAATGGACACCTGCAAACACAGCCAAGGTGGATCTTGACATGCGTGCATCAAGTGGACCTGCACATGCTGCTTTTCTTCTCTTCTGCACTCCCAGTAAAAGTTGCAACCAGACCCACTCTGAAATGAAACATTGGGCTGAGCATTACTAATCCTGTTAGAAAAGAAAACAGTTCTGCTCAGTTTGCTAAGACACACCATGATGGAGAGGTCAGGGCAGGACATGCTGTAGCTGATGAAATAAATACAATATATTGTGTGTGGTGGGCAGCTCAGGCAACAATTCTCAGTGTGGAAATAGTGTCTGCTACCTGTAACTACCGGAATATAAGAGTGTCCCTGCTTTCGTTTATGAAACAATCATCTGTTGTTCATTATTATCCTTTCATACAGTGACTTTCTGACAGTGCACTCAAGATGACTCACCATGTTTCTCAAACTTGGGTCCTCAGCTGTTGTTAGACTACATCTCCCATCATCCCTGACCACTGATCCTGCTAGCTAGGGATGATGGGTGTTGTGGTCAAGTAATAGCTGTGGACCCAAGTTTGAGAAACATGGTTTTAAAACAATTGTTTATAGCCAAAGAGACATGATGCAAAAAGGGACCGAGAAGGGGGATGCAATATTCGGACACTTTGGTCAGTGCATGAAATAGTTCTGGAAAGGAGATGAGAGGGAGCCAACTGGGAATTGATCCCAGCAAGGGATATAAGAAGGCACTGTTTTCCACCCCCCTCCATATTCATTGCATGCAAGTGCTGTTTCTGCTCTGCTGCAGTTTGGCTTTCAATAAAAACTACATTACTCATCTTGCTATCTGCTGCGGTGAAATGTTATGCACCGTATTTTTCTGTGTATAAGACTAGGTTTCCCCGCTAAAAAATAATGTCAAAAATTAGGGGGCATCTTATACACCGATACATCTCCCCCCATTTTCTTAAATCTGAGTCCCCCCAAATAGGAGGCGTCATACATGGGGGCGTATAGACGGAAAAATACAGTACTTAATAATCATTATATTATCACAGACCATTCATTTCAGAGCAAAGGCAACTCAATGCAAATGTGGGTGTGGGAATCAAGAATGAATTGTTACATGTTGTTTGAGGACTGAAAACAACAACATTAAATACTGGCCGTATTTGCTGGACATGGGACAAATAAGTGAACTTTGGCAGTTCCCACTCCCATTTCTGTTTTTGTCAGAATTCATGGGCATCCCTAATCTATACTGAGCCAGTGCTGCTTCACATAGCATTCTGATGCAGACAGGTGGAATTGTCACTGGCAACTTCATTTCTGGGAGTGAGAGAGCCAAATGGGAATTGAAAATTATGGTTTTGGAAATGAGGAAGCCAAGTGGGAACGGACCCCTCTGAGCCAATAGATGAGGCCTTGCTGTCTCGCTTCTCCCACTGTCGCAGTCAGGTAGAATAGACACCAACAGATGCAGTTCCCAGAGGAGAGGATCCCAGACTCACGGTTTCACCTCTGAAGGGTCTGGCAACTTCTGTTTCAGTGTATCTGAAGAAGTGTGCATGCACACGAAAGCTCATACCAAGAACTAACTTAGTTGGTCTTTAAGGTGCTACTGGAAGGAATTTTTTTATTTTGACTATGGCAGACCAACACGGCTACCTATCTGTAACTGGTTTCACCTCTGCGTTGGATACAGTTTGCCGGAACTGTCAGTGACAGACACAGGTCGGAAATGGGCAGATCCAAATGGCAGTTGGCCATTGGTGGGCCTACGGAGGTTAAGTCCAGCTTTTCAGGTGGGAGCCCCACTTACATAAGTCCCCGCACCAGATTTCTCATTTCAGCAACCAATGCCTCTTACGCAAAATACATTATCCAACATGATGAAGCAGCACAGACAGAAGGTATTTTGGAACACTGTAAAAATATAACCACATTTTAAGACTCTCATTACCATCAAATAGGACCAGATGGTTAGCAAATACTGAATTTGCAAAAGTTTTTTTAATTAAAAAAAAGAAAAAGCCGCGACCAACTATAACTTCAGGAGTAAAGTTTCTAGAACTGTTACAGGAAATACACATATAGGTATGTTGCAGGAAGCATAGTGGAGAAAAATATTGAAAGAGAGAGAGAAATAAGGAAAGAAAGAAAAGAAAGGAGAGAGTTATGATCTACCAAAGGGCATGCTCTGCAAATGTCAGAGATGGGAAAATACACTTTGCCACCAGTTTAATAGTGAAAGGAAACAAGAGGTTGTTTCCAAGATATGAAACAGGAGACAGTGTGATTGCTAAAGGGGTGATGTGCTCAAGGAAGTATGAAAGGGACTTCTAAAACTACTTGCCAACTTGCTAGGATCAGTACTGATTAAGTGCTGATAGTTATATCGAAAATGCCCATCTGCACTTCCAAGCCTTGCATAGGAGCTTCTAGTTTGAAATCCAGAGTTTTTTCTCATTTTGTGCATTTGGTATGCAGATTAAGCACTTATAAAAAATGCAGTTATTAAAATGCAACCCAAAACAGCATGAGTCACATATTCCTATATGATTTAAATATTTTATATAAAGTATATATAGTTAGGTCATTAGTTCATCTAGCCCAAGACTCTTGACTTTGATCAGGGCCTGACCATGCAAAGGATGTGTGTGTGTGTGTGTGTGTGTGTGTGTGTGTGTGTGTGTGTATAATCGACTGAGTGGGGAAGTCTGTCTGAGGCTGTAGCCTAAGGGACACACTTTTCTTAAGGTCTAGTTTGCTTGGGCTCCTCACGATCCAGAGGGTTGGTGGTATAGCTGGATACTGGAGGCCCTGGTCAGAGACTCTCCTTTATAGCTGGTGAGATCTGGCTGTTAGCTGGCCAGTGTGGGAAATAATAATAATAATAATAATAATAATAATAATAATAATAATATTTATACCCCACCCTCCCCAGCCAAGACCGGGCTCAGGTATAAAATTTTTTTGATTGAAATACAACTTAAAAACAAGTTTAAAACACAACATTAAAATGCAGCCTCATTTCAGTAGGAACTCAAATCAAAAACTTTTTGGGGGATGAAAACGTCAAGTCTTCACCAAGGCCAACTATCCAGACTGGTCCTACATGGGCCAGAAAAAAGCCAGGGAAGTCCCCAAATAGGAGTTCCATCACAGAAGGAGAAAGGAAAAAGGAAAGAGGGGGAGGGGATCAAGTTGATTCCAAGCCGAAGGCCAGGCGGAACAACTCTGTCTTGCAGGCCCTGCGGAAAGAAATCAGATGCTGGGCTAGACAGACCATTGATTCACGTCATCCAGTGCTGGATTTATGTATAAGCTAAACCAGCTATAGCTTAGAGCCCTACTCTCTTGGGGGCCCAAAAAAAATTAAAGGGAAAAAAACCTGGATGTACATTTCCAAAATATAAGATAAAAAAACAAATAAAATTAAACCTACATACAACAACAGTGTTTTGTGTTGTGTACATATTTTGTTATGTGCAAATGGCTTTAGATACCTATTAGGTCCATAAATTACCATATAGCATATATTCAACACAAAAAACAGTGACAATTTGTTGTTGGCAGAGGACAGCTGGACATCTAAAGGGCCCCTTTACCTTCAGTTGCTTAGGGCCTCATCAACCCTAAATCGGGCCCTGATGCCATCAAAGGTGTTTTTAATGTGTCACAAGCTTTTATATAGAGAAAATACAGAGAGGGGAGGAAGATGTCAGGATGTAGCACAGGCACCGGACTATCAGTAACAGATTAGCTCTCAACTGGAAGGATGTGCCCTAATTGCAACGTTTCCCTCACCTGTACTGGGCATCTGAGTGTTTCATAGAAGTGACAGGCCAATTGTATTAATGTCCATGCAACTAGAATATGAAAATGAGTCACAGCAGCCCTCTGGCTTGTGATGCATCTGTAACGTGCCCCTGCGTGCTGCTGAACAAGCTTCATCCACCCTTGCTACGGCTAAAAATTAGGTGCTTGAAAGTCTCACTGTTTTCCCCATGCACATAACATATGATATGAAGTCTTGATAGCTGGCTGGCTGCTGGTTGCAAACAGTGGGGCTGCAAACTGTTCAACTAGCTGAGCAGCCACCAACCTTGGATTCTTAGCAAATGGGATTGGGGAGGAACAATGGACAGGAAGGGTTCACCTCGCTTGTCCCATGCCCAGAAAGCGTGGGTGCAAGTGGTTTTTCCATTTGACTCAACACTTACCCGAGAAAACCCACTCTTTATCACTGAATCAGAGTTGCGTGGCAAGTTCCCGCCTCCCTCCAGTGGAAATAAAGACACATGACACAATTATTTAAGGTGAATGGATAAATATCGCCACAACTTTATTGGTTACAGGTGATGAGCGGTATTGGCTTAGGCATTGGTCCTAACCGACTATGCGGCTTCAGCTCGTCCGATTGAAGTCTGGGAAGGGTTAACCACCAGTAGGGGGAGTGCTGCTGATGCACATCAACTCGGAACCCCCCCCCCCGTGCTTTGGGCCCTCACCTCCATAGGCTTTGGACAGGGCCACGCCCCCCAGAGGAGCTGGAAGCGGCAAAAGAGGGAGATCCCCGGCCTGCATTAAATAGAGCAGGCCACGCCCGCCGGGCCAGTCGATTGGCTGTCCAGGGAATGACGTGACTGGGGATTCCCTCAAGCGCGCAGAGGGGGGCGTGAAGCCCTCAACCCTACCTCCTTTCGAAGGCAGAAGTGGTTCAATCATCAACCCATGGGAAACCTGACCAATGTTTGCTCAATCAGTGGGTTTTCCTGGGGGAAAGCGGCAAGACATGTGGCAGCATGGACAAGCCTGGAGGGGAGAGAATCACCAACAAAGGTGCAGAGGCTAACTGCTCTTTCCATCCAAGTCACAATAGGGTACCTAGGAAGCACATCAAATGCTCTAAGCTATGGCATTTCCCCTAAAACCAGTGTGGGCTAAGAACTAAAAAGCAAAGTATGTTCTAGCAGATCTTTCCCCCGGCCACTTTGTGAGTGTGGCTTGGCTGGTGGAAGATTCAGAGCCTGCAACTCAGGCGGAAGCAACTCAGGTGGCTTGCTATACGTTCAGGCTCTTTGCAGGGAATCCTGAGTGGATGTAAAATGTGCTCTTCTGAATGCCTACCTGTTGTCCTCCCTTTGAAGCCACCAAAGCACTAATCGGTGCGTATCCCAGAAATCATCTCCTGTATTTTCATCTGACCCAACAAGAATAGCCATTTCACCATCATTTCAACCATTTTCATCTTCGCTTTCAACACATGCACATCTACATCTCTCTGTTAACCAGCATTGCTAAGGCCACTGTGACCCAGACATTCATCTGTGGTCTCATTCACTCTCTCTCTCCCATGAGATGACTGATTCTTTTGTGGCTGACTTTAATAGGAAAGTGATTGGTGTCAAATGTACAATCCTTTAGCTCTGGTGAGATAAAAGCTGAAAGTGGATGCGCCGCCTTCCGAGCAAAATGTCTCTCGTTTATTGTGGATTTTTATTTACGACCTGCTTTTTCTTCCATTCCTACCATGTGTGTATTATTTTGCTGGTACTTTCATGAGAATTGAGCCTGTTGTGCTTTTTGTGAACAATATGGAGGCAGCAGTTCTGCCAGAACCTTTGACACTGAGGAAGGGTTGCCAGCTTTCAATCAGCCTCTTTCGCAGGAGCCTGCTGAACAGGTGTTAATGTTTTTGTTCATTGCCAGGGATTGGGAATCTGCGGCCTTCTGGATGTTGCCAGACCACATCTCCCATCATTTTCCATGCTAGCTGAGGCTGGTGGGAGTTGGATAAGGCTTCTTTAGGCATTGCTTTCTGCTCAGGTTCTTTCATGTCAAATAAGGGTAATTCTGCAATAGTGATACAAGGTTTGATGAATGGGCAAACAACTCCCCGCAAACCTCCACTTTTACACAATAAACTATTTTTGTTTCTTTGACCTACACTGGCTCCCAGTACGTTTCCAAGCACAATTCAAAGTGTTGGTGCTGACCATTAAAGCCCTAAACGGCCTTGGTCCAGTATACCTGAAGGAGCGTCTCCACCTCCATCGTTCTGCCCGGACACTGAAGTCCAGCGCCGAGGGCCTTCTGGCAGTTCCCTCACTGCGAGAAGCCACGTTACAGGGAACAAGGCAGAGGGCCTTCTCGGTAGTGGCACCCACCCTGTGGAACGCCCTCCCACCAGATGTCAAAGAGAAAAATAACTACCAAACTTTTAGAAGACATCTGAAGGCAGGCCTGTTTAGGGAAGCTTTTAATGTTTAATAGGTTATTGTATTTTAGTGATCTGTTGAAAGCCGCTAAGAGTGGCTGGGAATACCCGCCCATCTGGCTGGGTATAAATAATAAATTATTATTATTATTATTATTATTATTATTATTATTATTATTATTATTATTACTATTACTATTATTATTATGAGTTATACACGCCCTCCCCCAATGAATTGTCTTCCCCAAAGCATTATAATTGGAAGGATCATGGATTAAGAACATAAGAACACAAGAAGATATTGCTGGATCAAAGCCAATGGCTTACCCTGTCCAGCAACTTGTTCTCACAATGGCCAGCCAGATGGCGGTGGGAAACCCACAAGCAAGATTCCAGCACAAGAGTAATCAATCAATCAATCAATCAATCAATCAATCAGGTTGGTTTGCAAGAAAATGTGACCCAAGTTACCTCTTGCCATCCCTACTCAGGTGAAATGTTTGGTTAATTTGGCACCCAATATCCACTGAGATATTTGGCAGGGGAGAATTCTGTAAAAGAAATAAATAATTTGAGGGGGGACAGTTGAATTGGAGCGTATTAGAATTAGAGTTTGGAGGGCTGCAGCGCAGAGTTTTGACGCAGAAGGTCCCTTGGCATCTCCAGGTAGGCCAGTCTGAAACCACAGAGAACTGCTGCCGGTCAGTGTAGGGTAGCCTCTTGGATTTCTGTGTAATGACTGACAGCAGAATCCTAGCCTTGTCTCTCCAGAACTAAGTCTATTGGATTGGGTGGGGCTTACTCCCAGGTAAGTGGGCTTAGGGTTGCAACCTACGTGCATCTTCAGCAGCTTATTATTAAATAGAGCAAACAAACAAACAAATAAGGAATTGCCTCTTCCATGCCTCCTACTATTTCACGTAATATTCCTTAGCCCTCCTCCTAAGTCTTCTTACTCCAGCACCTTACTATGTCCAGTCTCTACAACTAAGCAGCCTTCATGATGTAGAAGCTGAGCGTTCTGAAGGGATCGCTGTCCCCTCAAGTCCTAAGGGAAGAGTTTATACCGAGCTACGATCTGTAAGCAGAATGCATTTCAAAAAGAAAAATAGCAAAGGCTTCGGGTGAATTATCTGCATTGAGCTCCTGTCTGCGATCATTTGTGTTCCTTTAGCTCCTTCACCTGGTGAAAAATGCAATAGTCAGAAATGGACACATTCCAGGCTCTGTGCAGACCAATTTTTCTCACTATCCTTGCCGCTGCATCATAAAAGGCATTTCTTTGGGGAAATAAGATTTAATGTTTCTATTAGGCTGTCAAAGAGGAAAGAAAGAGAATTACAAATTAAACCGGGAGTTGATTTCTGTGAAGAGCTACATGTTTCACTGGCTCAGAGCTCCAAAGACAACCAAACAAATACAGCAGCTGCGGTCTTGTACCCACTTTCCTGTAACCGCCATTGAATTAATTGGGCATTGCTGCTACTGTAAGTAAACATACATAGGAGCAAGGCTGGCTTATGGTTTTTTGTGGCTTGAGACCAAACAGAACACAGCGTCCCTCCGCCGCTGCCTCTTCTGCAGCCCCTGCCTGCTACCACCTCTTCCTCCACAGCCCACCCGCCTCTTCTGTCTTCTCTGCAGCCCCCTGCACTGAAGGGGCTGGGAGAATAAAAGGGGGCCAGGGGGCCTCCTTTTCTTGCACTCCTAGTAAAATCCCTTAGAAGAAACTTTAATTTCATGTAAAATTATTTGTTAGGCACTTGGCTGAGAAGGGATGGTGGAGACTGTCTCCCCATCCTGACCCTTCCAGGGAGGAGGAAAAGGAAGACAGTTTAGATTTACAAAAGGAGTTTGAGGTAGGTGACAGCTCTGTTAGAACATAGTTCCATTCCACCTTCAGAACAGGCGTGTGGCGGCGTTGTATGTCACATGTCTGTTTACTTCCAGCGCAGTCTGCTGGGAACTTCCGTCATATATAGCTTTTGCCTATGCTGTTTGCTTGGACACGAAGGGAAGCAGACATGTTTTTCCTTTGTCCTGCTGCTGAATAAATGCTTGTAAATATGCTTACATATGCCTCTGTCCGCTACTTCTGCTGCGAAGAGTTCTTATCTCTGCTGGCTTGCGTGCTCAGTCCCTAAAGACTTCTGAGGCTTGAGTCACAGTTTTTGATGCTGTTCTGAGAACTGGAGTTCGCCTGGCTGCCGTCCGGAGGGCTGGAGCCAGCTGGGGGCCTGCCAATTGCCCCCATCTCCCCGGACACATCCCAACAAGCTCAGACACAGATGAGGGGGAAAGTTAGGAAATAATGGGAGAGGAGGAGGCAGGACCAGAACAGCAGCTGGCTGATACAGTGTCTTTAGAAAGCATTCCAGGCCACCACCACCCATCTCCCAGAACCCAGCGAACCTTAAAAGTAGGAGAACAAAGATCTTGAAGACAGAGGGCATGTAGCAGCACCCATAGAAGTGATGAATGAAGAAGTGGGAGAGATGGGGGGGTGGAGATTCACTTGGGACAATGCCATTATCCAAGAGGCTGGGTTCTATAGCCACTCTCTGTAATATTGAAATAAAAAAGGATGGTAAGAAACTTTTCCTTGTCTTTATACTTTCCTGGGTGACCAGCTGGGAGCTGCTGACGGCATCCTGACATTATTTTTATCTGACAAAAGTTGGCAGGGATGTCTCACCTGATTAATTATGTGGGGGCATCAGTTACTGTTCATTTATGCAGGTGATGCACAATGAACACCTTGGAACATACCTGGATTAAATGACCCTCCATACATGACCCTCCAAGTGTCCCTTTTTCCCAGGGACAGTCACAGATTTACAGACGCCGTCCCCATTTCTGATTTGATCCTGCTTTTAGTTAGGACATCCCTATTTTCATTGGAGAAATGTGGGAGGGTATGCCATACAAGCAGTTTCTCTGAGATCGTATCAGGGTGGATTTCAGGGTGGGTGGGTGGAAGAGAGGAAATACCTCCTGGAGACTTAAGAGTTGTGTAGATGAGTGGATTTCAGCAGGTATTATCTACATGAGAACCTACATCAGCAGATGTAGTTTTCAGAAGTCCTTTCCTCTTTGACATCTCACCACTCAAGTGGGCTACTTCATGTTTGCATCAAGTGAGGACATGGGCTGTTGTAGGCTTAACAAACCAATGTAGTCCTAGCACCACAAAGGAATTTTTCCATGTAAGCTGATGCCATCTCAAAAGCAGCATTTTTCTACTGAGTCAGCTCACATCTTTGTCTGACAGTGATAAATTGTGGAGCAATCAAGGGATGGGCTGAGATCTATGAATCAGCAGTCTCTCCTTACTAGAAAATGCTTTCATTATTGTGGCTTCCTACAAAGCACCATGAGAAATGTAGACTGAGGGTGATGCTATATTAGTCGGCAATCCAGTTTTGACGTGGAAATGTCATAGGCCTGTTTTTCTTTTATTTTCTCTGCCATAATTCCCGTGCCTTTCAACAGGTAAAACCATCTCATGCTTTAAGAACTTTAAGAAAAGACCATTCACTTGTAGATGTCTCTGTGCCATGCACATGTTAAACATAGATCCCTGGAAGAAAAGGTCAACCTATGAGAGTTCAGACTTGTGTTTAGTGATTTTCCACACCTGCGGGTCTGGTTGTGCATAGCTAGCCTGGCAGGTCCACGTTTTAACTGATTTTAATATTGTGTTTTTAAATTTTTACAACCTCCCCTGGGACCCCATGGTGAAGGGTAGATGATGGTGATGACGATTGATGATGATGATTCCATATGTAATAGCTTGGATCCTAAGATAACTCAAACTTTATGAAAGATAACTTTATGAAAACAAAGTTGAGTGCACCTCTGTCTGATTTTGGAAAATTCTTGCCTCCTATATTGTGTTGTTTGGAGACATCACCTTGCCGACAAAGGTCCGTATAGTTAAATCTATGGTTTTCCCAGTAGTGATGTATGGAAGTGAGATCTGGACCATAAAGAAGGCTGATCACTGAAGAATGGATGCTTTTGAATTATGGTGCTGGAGGAGACTCTTGAGAGTCCCATGGACTTCAAGAAGATCAAACCTATCCATTCTTAAGGAAATCAGCCCTGAGTGCTCACTGGAAGGACAGATCCTGAAGCTGAGGCTCCAATACTTTGGCCATCTCATGAGAAGGGAAGACTCCCTGGAAAAGACCCTGATGTTGGGAAAGATGGAGGATACAAGGAGAAGGGGACGGCAGAGGACGAGATGGTTGGACAGTGTTCTCAAAGCTACCAGCATGAGTTTGACCAAACTGCAGGAGGCAGTGGAAGACAGGAGTGCCTGGCGTGCTCTGGTCCATGGGGTCATGAAGGATACGACTAAATGACTAAACAACAACAACAACTACATTTCACATTGTTCAGGAAGGCCCCCTGATGCCCCCCTGGGTGAGGCTTTTTGGAGGGTTGCATGTGGCCTCAGGAGGGATGAGGGAACTGGGTGCTTCCCTTCTGTGAACTTTCTTAAATTAACTGTCCTTAGGATCCAAATCCATGCCTTGTAAATGCGAGTGATGCCAATTGGACAAGGAAGAAAACCAGTCCTATTGTACTCCTGTATCTTTTGCAAAGAGTAGATATATATATAAATGAGCAGACAAAGCATTACATTGCTATCTGCTAGTTGGTGCACAGCCAGTTGCTGCTAAAGAGGCAGCCACAGGAGACGAGTGCAAAAGCTGGTGATGCTAGGAAAGTTGAGAACTGTGGAATGAACAAAGGAGACATTTTTTGTGCTCTAGCAGGGGCAGATTTACCCCTATCTGCACAAGGACAGAGTGGAGCCATGCAATGTGGGCCTCAATGTTGGCTTCTTGGCACCACTTCAGTCTACCCACCCAGCCGCCATTTGTTTCAGTTCAGGATTAGCTAGTCGCTGTCTGGGGACTGAGTGAGAATTTTGGGAAGGGAACCATAGATTGCCAGTTGTGGAGGTGGAGGCTTTTCCCTGCTCCATATTAACAACACAGTGGTTGACCTTAATTCAGTCAACCTGGTAGTGCAAGCAACATGGCAGGTTCTTAGCCACTCTCTTAAGTACCCTGAGCCACATTCACCCAACCTATCTATCCTTGTTGGTTAGCTCAAGAAGTGGAGAGGGCACACTTCTTGCAAGAGGTTGAGGCTTGCTACCACTGAATGCTGGTCTATATGGGTGGTGGTGAATGGGTGATACCAGGCGTTGATTGGCTTTTGTTGATTTAACCCAGGCTTCCTCAAATTTGGCCCTCCAGATGTTTTTGGCCTACAACTCCCATGATCCCTAGCTAGCAGGACCAGTGGTCAGGGATGATGGGAATTATAGTCTCAAAACATCTGGAGGGCCTAGGTTGAGGAAGCCTGATTTAACTGCTTTGAGCCAAGGTGGCATTGCCAAAACGGGAGGCAGGGAGATTCTTCCCATTGTGCCCAAACTTGCTGGGTTTTTATCATTAAGATGATAAATCTGGTCCTTTATACCCATTGGATTTTTGCATATCTTCATACCAGTAGGAGAGTAGAACAGCAATTGGACAAATGTCTAGATTGGGCCTGGTAGTTGCGACATATTAATTGTGAATGTTGCTGTGGGGTATCCAAATTGTCTCAGTGTCAACAAACCTTAATGAGACGCTAATGAAGCAGTGGGCTGGGAACTCATTAGACTGCTCTTTAACCTTTGCCGCTGAGGACACAACCTAGAAATCAAACTAACATCGCACTGCATGCAGATGATTGATATGAATATTACTGTATGTCTTTGTTCTCTTAGGTTGCTTTAAAACAAGAACTTATATTTGCCAACAACTAGACAGCAAATATTATACTCCTGGTATTTTATTTAAGCTATTTTAAGGGACACATGGACACTGCATTCCTTCAGGGCTTGTTTTAAATTCCTGATCTTTGCTCTGAAATCTTCCTCATGGAAAGGCCACGCAGAACGTCCCAGGTTCAGCCGCCAACATTCCCTGTAAAAATTGTCTAGAATGATGGGAGGTGTAGTCCAACAGCATCTGAGGATACAAGGTAGAAAAACAGTGCACCCAACACACCCAAGAACAGCAAGCAGTCATCTCTGTCCACTCCCTGCCTTCTGAGGCAGCCACCTCACTCTTCCTAATGTTAGGGCCGGCCCTATTCCTAATACCATTTTGTCTAAACTTGAGGTGAAGGAAGAAACCATGGGAGACTGCTGAAACTAATGCAGCTTTGAGAGCACATTCCAACCAGCAACCCTTTGATTTATGTGACAAAATATACAATGCACACTCCCAATTAGAGCCGGTTCCTTTGCCATAGGCAGCAAATATTGGGCCCTGTTACTGGGATCTTTGTTTATGATTTCTTTATTTTTTTCTCCCTCAGTTTGCAGAAATTCCTGGGTCATCAGCAAATTCCTGAGATGCATGAGAGAGAAAGCAATTGATCAGTTAAACCACTCCACTTCTATTCAGTGGCACAATAAGCCATAGCTCCCGATTGAAAACCAGGGAGCTTGTTCCTTCTACATGCGTGTGCTATAGCATAGGCAAAATCCAGTATATAAGAGACAGGAAAAAGGAATGCTTCCGTAGGAGAACAAACGGCTTGTAGAGCAGCAGTAGGTGAAATGTATTCCTCAGCATTAAAATCTCAGCATTCCTCAGCATTAATAACCAGTGAGGAGTCTGTAGGGTTGCCAGCTTTTTAATTCGTCCAGCTCCTGTTGCTGAAGCAGCAGCCTAATGCTCAGAAATGTAGCTGATGGAGTTTTGGCTGGCATGGCAATTTCAGGGAACAGAAAAGCGTCATCTGTTCAATTTTGGTGACTCTGTGTGCTCTTCAAGGCTCAGGAGCAGGGCTGGTTAAAAAGAAAAAGCTGGCAACTGTATCCCAGAAATTAGGAGAAGGGAGAATTTCAAAAGGTAATTGTACTGGTTCGAGAACTGTGAATTAAGTCATTTCTTACTGAAATGTGAACAAAATTGAGACCAATAGTGGGTCCAATGGTCAAGAAGACAGTTTCATGTCAAAATAAAAAAATTCCTTCCAGTAGCACCTTAAAGACCAACTAAGTTAGTTCTTGGTATGAGCTTTCGTGGGCATGCACACTTCTTCAGATACACTGAAACAGAAGTTGCCAGACCCTTCTATATAGTGAGAAGGTGGGGAGGGGTATTACTCAGAAGGGTGGTGGGAATGGGAGATTGGCAGATAGCTGAGATGAGCCTGTTGACGACTCTTAACGACTGCAATAGGTCTTACAGGAAAAGGCAAGGGGTGAGAAGGTGAGAAATGGCTTAGTCATGTATAATGAGATAAGAATCCAATGTCTCTGTTCAGACCAGGTCTCTCCATGGTTTTAAGTTTGGTAATGAGTTGCAATTCAGCAGCTTCTCTTCCCAGTCTATTTCTGAAATTCCTTTGTAGTAAAACAGCTACTTTGAGATCTAACTAAACAGTTTCTGCATGTGCTGAAGAGGGAAGTGAGGGGCAGATGGGGCTTGTTAACCTGTGAAAGTGGCCCATCTAGGAGAAGGAAAACGTTGATCCTAAACCTCTGGAGCCTTGAAAAGTCTAAGGAATAAACCATACATGAATATGGAGTGGAGTCCCTAAGATTGTTGGGTGGCGCCTTCTAAGCCTCCTTCTGGCAACTCCTGCAGCTAAGCAGGTGCCAAACATCTTGCTCTGCTTTCCTTTGGACCACATCAGCAAGGCTGAGGGGGAGGTCTTGTCATCTGGGCAGCCCAGGACCTCCAAACACACTGCCCTGGCTTGCACCCCAGGGAGGTGTTGCTATTGCTGCAGTTTGACTTCACCCCCGGAGGCGCACTCCATTGTCTCTCAAGACAGATGGATGCCAGCAACATAGGATCCCTTAATGCAGGAATCCCTAAACTTGGCCCTCCAGATTTTTTGGGAGCACAATTCTCATAATCCCTGACCACTGGTCCTGTTAGCTAGGGATGATGGGAGTTGTAGTCCCAAAACATCTGGAGGGTTGAGTTTGGGGATGCCTGCCTTAATGCCTGAAGCATGTTAGGGTCTTCCCTGCACTCATGATCATAGTAAAGTGTTGCACCACCAGATGTCAAAGAGAACAACAACTACCAGACTTTTAGAAGACATCTGAAGGCAGCCCTCTTTAGGGAAGCTTTTAATGTTTGATGTATTACGGTATTTTAATATTTTGTTGGAAGCCACCCAGAGTGTCTGGGGAAGCCCAGCCAGATGGGCGGGGCATTAATAATAATAATAATAATAATAATAATAATAATAATAATTATTATTATTATTATTATTATTATTATTATTATTATTATTATTATTATTATTGCAAAAGCATGGACCTTAAGAAAAAGAAAATAAAAAAGCTATCACTTTTTTTGTAACTTTGATCCTCCTCCTTCTATCTCAGCCTGACATATTTGAAAACATCATTCATGTTCCTCGCATAGCGATATGATTTTGCGAAAGTGCCTCTGTTTAATTTTGCTGTAGCAATGGGGCAATCTCTTTGCCAGTGGATATATAGGTGGGTACCAAACCCCACTCCTCCTCACCCTACTTTGCTCTCCTGAAACTTCATAGCAAGTCTGCTTTTCAGTGCATACCAATGGACGAAGCATGATCATTTATTAGGGCTCATAAGCAGAACACAGCAGGACAGCTGGTTTCTGAACCAGCCTGCTGCAGCCTTTAACCCTTTAACAGCAGTTTCCTCTGCCACAATTAGCTGGCGATAAGGTTTAATCTGCAAGCTACGAAAGGCATTGCCTGTTGATTGCTCTTGGTCAAATCCCCATTAAAGACACAGGAGCAGGCCAAGCCTGTCCTTCCCCAAAAGTTGGCAACCTTATCAGAGAGTAGTAGGCATTGTGCATAAAAAAGGCACAGCTAAGGCAATGCAAGGGAAGGCGGGGGGTCAGTATTTTGCAGTATGAACCCCCCAGATTAAACACACAGTGTGGAAGCTGTGCCTATTGACAGGAAAGGAACTCAGTTCCAAGTAATCTGCTTAGTAATGCACACGCCAGCTTAAGTGGTTTGTGTATTGCAGTCATAATGGAGGAGGTGGAGGCTAGGGAAACAGTTGGGGGAGCACATAGTATTGAGAGCGCTGTAGTAGTATCACACACCCAGCTCCGCAGATGCTCTGTGGCTTTAAAAGTGGAGCTGGTCCCAGTGTTTTCCCCCCTGCCTTCCTCGCCTGGACCTAAGATGGATGCTTCTGCGGCAGCACAGCCCACAAGCCAGCTTTGCCCTGCCTGGCTGTTCTGCTTCTCTTGGAAGCTGGCTCCAGACAAGTCGTCAGCATTGCAGGAGCTACAGAGTGGAGAGGGCAGTTCCCCCCAGGTAAGGCTCCTGTCGTGAATGCAGAGCTGCTCTTTCAACGCACACCTGCTCAGGGGCGAAAGTGCTGAGGGTGCTGCAATGCCGAATTATGGCCCTTTTCTGTCGCGGCTTCCTCCCCCCCCACCCCCGTCGTATAAACAGAATGCAGTTTTCGGCAAGGGAGCAAAGAGTCGTCTGGCTGGTGGTCGTTAAAACTTATTTCTCTGCTCAAGTTTATTGGAGGAGGGAAGTGGAGATGGAGGGGCATTGCCACCCCTGTGTTCCTGGGAGAGCTAATTGCACATGGCGGAAATCAGTAGCCTTGCTTTCCTGTCTAGGGCAACCTTTCGGCCTAGCAAGGCTTTGTTTGACTTTTTGAAATTAGCACGCTGGGGAGAGAGAGGGCTCCTCTATTTTAAAGGCAAGCATGATGGGCTGAGATTCAACAGGTGAAGCTTCTTGCCCAAGCATATTATTTGGGGAAGTGCTTCTACCATTGTTAGATACCTGTTGGTCACAATATGCTTCTTCAACCCTTCCTTAAAGGTACTCATAGCAGCATACAGATTTATCTTCTCACCTGTTTTCATTTGAATAATAACCTTGTGAGGTAGCAAGCAGGGAGAGAGAGGGATAGAGGGGAAACTAGTCAAAGCCATCTTGGGACCTTCTTGGCTGGGTGGGGATTTGAACCTGAGAGCCAGTGTGGTGTAGTGGTTAAGAGTGGTAGACTCGTAATCTGGTGAACCAGGTTCACTTCCCCGCTCCTCCACATGCAGCTGCTGGGTGATCTTGGGCTAGTCACACTTCTGTGAACTCTCTCAGCCCCACTCACCTCACAGAGTGTTTGGGAGGAAAGGAGAATGGGAGGAAAGGAGAATGTTAGCCGCTTTGAGACTCCTTTGGGTAGTGATAAAGCGGGATATCAAATCCAAACTCTTCAAACTCTTCTTAAAGGCTTTAGCCCCCCTCTCTCAACTGGTACATTGGTTAGCGCTGCACTGTTATGACCACATGCCATTGCCCTCTAGTACAGTGTTTCCCAACCGGTGTTCCGCGGCACACTACTGTGCCGTGAGACATCGGCTGGTGTGCCGTGGGAGGGAGGCGGGCGAGTCGGGCGGCGAGAGGCGGCGGCGGCAAGGATCCGCGTCGAGCCGGGGGCGGCTCCGCGGTGGTGGTGCCGAGCGGCGGGGCAGCGCGCGCAAAAGGGAGGAGCGCGAGACAGCGGAGGAGGAGGAGGCCGGCATGTCCGGGCAGCAGCAGCAACAGCAGCAGCAGCAACTCCCGCCGCCGCCCCCTCCTCCGCCCGCTATCGCCGCCACCACCACAACAGCCGCCGCCGCCTCAGCTGCCGCCGTCCCTCAGTCCCTCGCTCTGCTGCCTCCTCCCACCCCGGCAAGGGGGAGGGAAAAAACTTTCACTTTTGTGCGTCCCTCCCGGCGTGACGCTGCGCGCTGACGTCACGGGGCGGGGCTTTAATGGTGGTGTGCCGCGAGATTTTTTTCCGGTAAACAGGTGTGCAGTTGCCCAAAAACGTTTGGGAAACACTGCTCTAGTAGTTCTCCAAATGGCTTTTGAGGAGCTCAGTCAGAGACCAGGCTGATTGATAGATAGCTTAGTTTTCTACAAGGGAGTGGCCTACAACTCCCATGATCTCTAGCTAGGCGGACCAGTGGTCCCAGGGATGCTGGGAATTGTAGTCTCAAAACATCTGGAGGTTGAGGAAGCCTGCTGTAGAAGGTGGTCTAGAGACAGAAGCTTACAAGGCCTCTGTGTGCTCCCAACCCTTGCCCAAAGCAAGTTGTCTGTGGTCCTGCAACCTTTGAAGAGACTTCCCTCTTTCTTTGTAGGACCCAACAATGGACCAGAACATGACACCTGTGAATGTTGCTGTATCAGCGCATTGTGTCAAGGGTCCATGGGGAGGATAGCAGCTGCCAGTGGTGTATAAATAGAAAGAAAGAAAGAAAGAAAGAAAGAAAGAAAGAGAGAGAGAGAGAGAGAGAGAGAGAGAGCATCTTCCTCTAGGAAGACAGATGCAAAAAATCTCATTCAACTTTTCTGCAATCTCCTTATTCTCCTCTAGCACACCTTTGACTCGTTTGTCATCCAAGGGTCCAAATGCCTCCCTAGTTGCTGCTAGAGTATATGTAACTGGGACCAGGTTATCCCTGTCCAGGGAAATCCACAGCTGGCCAACCAGCCGTAGGTGGAAATAGGCACTCCCAGCCATTGAAGTCACCTTTGCTTCCAGAGATACAGAGGGCTCTAGAAGTACCCACAAGCTGTGCTCCATACAGAGGAAGGCAACTCCTTCTAGAGCAGAAGGTCCTTTGAAATCCTGGACCTGAGAACCGCTCACCCACCATACCTCCATTGGGTGTTGACTGGATATTGACAACACTTCACTACAGATCCGCTGGAGACTTCTCCCAATTGCCCAGACCAGTTTTGGGGATGGAGGTGAAAGGTCTATTGAATAACAGCAGTGCTTTGGGAAGGCGGATGAATTTTACTTTTTGTGGTGGGTTCAGATTAGTGCTGGGGACGCGGGTGGTGCTGTGGGTTAAACCACAGAGCCCTAGGACTTGCCGATCAGAAGGTCGGGGGTTCCGATCCCCGCGACGGGGTGAGCTCCCGTTGCTCGGTCTCTGCTCCTGCCAACCTAGCAGTTCGAAAGCACGCCAAAGTGCAAGTAAATAAATAGGTACCGCTCCGGCAGGAAGGTAAATGGCATTTCCGTGCGCTGCTCTGGTTCACCAGAAGTGGCTTAGTCAGGCTGGCAACATGACCCGGAAGCTGTACATCGGCTCCCTTGGCCAATAAAGTGAGATGAGCACCGCAACAGCCACGACTAGACCTAATGGTCAGGGGTCCCTTTACAGATTGTTGTTGTTTAATCATTTAGTCGTGTCCGACTCTTCGTGACTCCATGGACCAGAGCACGCCAGGCACTCCTGTCTTCCACTGCCTCCCGCAGTTTGGTCAAACTTATGCTGGTAGCTTCGAGAACACTGTCCAACCATCTCGTCCTCTGTCGTCCCCTTCTCCTTGTGCCCTCCATCTTTTCTAACAACCTTTACAGATTAGTGCTAGTCTATACATCAGGGCATACTGTCACTACAGAAGTCCCTCCCCCCGATCTTTTTTTTAAAGAGTTCCTGTTGAAGCAGCGGCAGAGCTGGACTGAACAATCTGTTAGTGACCCAGTGGGAATTACCAATGCAGGGAGCCACATTTTTCCTTCCTAACAATGCCTGTGGGAATCACACTGTGCCAGGATGTAGCATAGTTCCCTCTGGGATGTTACAGGAGACAAGGCAGAGGAGCTGCTCGTTTCAATTTCATCTTCACTCCCAGTAGTTGCAAAGCTTTTCATCATCATCATCATCATTTATTATTATCATTATTAAATTTTGAACCTCCATCTGTAGATCTCAGGGCAGTCCACGACATAAAAATACAAGACTAAAAAAAAAGCCAATAACCCCTCTTCCCACCCCATGTCTTATGTCTTCTTTGTGTGCCCCAAAAGAAACAGAATTAATTTCCATGAAAGTGGTCCCTGGTTCTGTTGGGGACTCAAAATGGGTGTGCTTCCATGCCCCAGTGATACTTTTCTAGCAGAAAGTTGCTTTGAACTGGCTTTTTCTTTAGTCATAATTATTTTCCGTAGCATTTTGGGTTGAGTTCTTTTCTCAGTCTGCAATTTCACATAGACGAAAAAACGGCTAGACGAAGAGACTCGCAGAATGGATTAATTTCGTCTTGCGAGGCACCACTGTGTTTCCCAGTTGTTGGTGTTTATACTACATTTTTTAAGATTTGCCTTGAGAGAGTTTTTAAACCTCTTTTGCTGACCACCAGCATTATGCTTACCATTTTTAAGTTCGGAATAGAGTAGTTGCTTTGGAAGATGATAATCAGGCTTCCAAACAACATGACTAGTCCAATGAAGTTGATGTTGGAGAATCATTGCTTCGACACTGGTGATCTTTGCTTCTTCAAGTACACTGGCATTAGTTCGCCTGTCTTTCCAAGTGATGTGTAAAATTTTTCAGAGACACCGATGGCGTTTATAAGCAGTCCATGTTTCTCAAGCATACAGCAAGGTAACAACTAAAAAATATGCTAAGCATCACAATTAAAGCATAAGTTATATTATATGATTAACAAATCAATACCACATTTATAATCTATGAAACAATATTAACATTAACAAAATATCAATAATACTAATACTAATACTAATACTAATACTAATAATAATAATAATAATTTATTTATATGCTGCCCATTTGGCTGGGTTTCCCCAGACATTTTGGGTCGTTCCTAACAGAATAATAATAATAATAATAATAATAATAACAACAATAATAATAATAATAATAATAAAGCAATAAATCGCCAAACATTTAAAACTTCCCTAAACAGGGCTACCTTCAGATGTCTTCTAAATTTAGATAAACCAAGCACTGTTAAGTTTATACATATACTCTCCACACCCGCATGACTCATAATCTTTCACTCTGTTCAGCTCATTAAAATACATAGACACATGATGTCTATGGCAGCAACTTCCTTCTGAAGGTTCTTTAGGCTAGAAGTATGGCAGCATAGATGAAACCAACCAGCCTCTGATGGCAGACAGAGTCTCTCACCCCTCACAGATCTCCCTCTTGTCCTTGCATGCCATTTTTGGTCACCCTATCGTGTGTTGCCTCCAACTACACCCTACGCAGAGTAGACCTATTGGAATTCTATTAACTTCACTGGGTCTGCTTTGAGTAGGACTAGTACTGGCTACAACCACAAGTCTCTCCATTTCCTCAGCTCAGTTTGTTGGCTTCCTGGTTGTGCAGAAGAGAGCACCATGATTAATGGTCTTCCGTCAATCTGATTGATAGGCTTTCTGGTTGCAATAGGTAAGAGATCTGAGAAGGTAGTGCTGGAGGAGCTCGCAAACCAAGACTGCCTACTATTATTGTTTCTTAGGCATTTTTATGTGAAGTTGACAGTAGTCTTGGGTGCAAGAAAAGGGCAGACAATTGTGCTGTTGTGGAAATCCTGAACTGTTGGTAACATGGTGTTGACTGCAATGAAACCCTCGCGTCTCTTAGGTTGTAAAACCTCATGTTGTGTTAGCGAGTTGGCCAGCCCGTTGTTTTGAGCAGATTATGATATCTCTTTAATCAGAGTGTGGCAGAAAATCTCTTTTAATACAGCCTTTGCTAAAGAGGCTTTTTAAAGCTTGTGTGTAGCTCTCTAGCACGTACAGCAATAACTGCTAAATCATTGACTTGGGCTCCACTTTCCTAGGAGTAGACATCATTGAACTTACCTGTGAGTAGACCTGTATGGGATTGTGCTCTTTGTCTCACCTTGCCCCTTCGCTGTCACTAAGAAAGATCGTGTTCTTGCTCCAGGTGCGTTCTGAATTCAGTTCTGCATTTATTACCTGGAATGATTGTCTTAAATTTCTGCTGTTGTTTACTTTTATTTTAGGTATACGCAGTTAGCTGGTGTTCCTAAATGGAATATGAGCACACACCCTCCTCACTGTCTGGAGTTGGGGATTTTTGGTGGAGGAATGCTTTGTCTGTATAAATGCTGTTACCTGCTGCTAACGAGACTTCAAAAGTGCTTTACCTGCATGTTCCAAGCTATACAGCAAGCAAACAACTCGGGCCAGGTGTGAGACGGAGTCAGGCAAATGGTTCCTTCAACTTGATGGTTTTAAAACTTCCTTCCTTCGGAGAAGGGGTAGCATCAGCTTTGAGGCTGCCCTGAGTAAGGTGCCCTCCCTACTCACAAGCACCCACAGGCTGCTACCATGAGACCCAGGGCAGATCTACACAGCTATAAAAAAACGCTCTGCAAAAAAATAAAATATTTTTTTTTTTGTAAAGCTCACAATTGAAAATACTATGGAGTTGCAATTTCAGCTCTGCAGCTCCATCTGATGTCACAGTGTTGTTGTTGTTTAGTTGTTTAGTCGTGTCCGACTCTTCGTGACCCCATGGACGAGAGCACGCCAGGCACTCCTGTCTTCCACTGCCTCCCGCAGTTTGGTCAAACTCATGCTGGTAGCTTTGAGAACACTGTCCAACCATCTCGTCCTCTGTCGTCCCCTTCTCCTTGTACCCTCCATCTTTCCCAACATCAGGGTCTTTTTCAGGGAGTCTTCTCTTCTCATGAGGTGGCCAAAGTATTGGAGCCTCAGTTTCACGATCTGTCCTTCCAGTGAGCACTCAGGGCTGATTTCCTTAAGAATGGATCGGTTTGATCTTCTTGCAGTCCATGGGACTCTCAAGAGTCTCCTCCAGCACCATAATTCTAAAGCATCGATTCTTCAGCGATCAGCCTTCTTTATGGTCTCTGCTCTCACTTCCATACATCACTACTGAGAAAACCATAGCTTTAACAGTGTTATAACGCTATATTTTGACTAATGTAGCTGCATCTCCAGTGTGGTGTAGTGGTTAGAGTGTTTGGCCAAGACAAGGGAAACCAAGGTTTGAATCCCCACTTGGCCATGAAGCTTGCAGGGTGACCTTAGGCCAGTCACTGCTGCTCAGCCTACCCTACACCTCAAGGTTGTTATGAGGACTGAATGAGGAGAGGTAGTGTGCATTACTGGGAGCAACAGCTGGTGGTTGCCACTGGTCTCCAGATCCAACTGGACTGGATGGAAGCAGAGGCAGGCCAGAAGTGGCATTGTGTGGCAACAGTTGTGGTTGGTAGGGAAAATATTGACTCCTCTGTCAGTATATAAATGAGGAAGGCTGTTGAGGGCAGCATTGCAAAATACTAACTTGGCCATTTAAAAAAAAAAGTTTTTATTATCTAGTTTTTATGTATAGTTCTTGCAAACCATTCTGATACTTTTTTTAAATGAATTGCAGTATATTAGTATTTTTTAATAACTGTAATAAATGCAGCCCCTAACAATGTCCACTGACCTCCTAAAAGATGAGTAGCAATGGTTTGTTGTCAGTGCATATTTGGGGGTGAAGTTGAGTAGCAAAGGGACCAGAAGCTCCATCATTGGATATGGTAAACATTGGATAGGGTACCAGTTCCTTAGCACAAGCCCAGAAATAGCCCTGCCCCTCAAATCTACCAGCCACGCTTCTGACAGCAGGGGGACAAAGGAGAGAGTTGTGGGTTTAACCCCCCCAATAATAATAATAATTAATAATAATAATTAATAATAATAATAATAATAATAATAATAATAATAATAATAATAATAATTTATTATTTATACCCCGCCCATCTGGCTGGGCCTCCCCAGCCACTCTGGGCGGCTTCCATAGAAACCAAAAATACAGTAAAATATCACACGTTAAAAACTTCCCTGAACAGGGCTGCCTTAAGATGTCTTCTGAATGTCAGGTAGTTGTTTATCGCTTTGACATCTGCTGGAAGGGCGTTCCATAGGGCGAGCGCCACTACCGAGAAGGCCCTCTGCCTGGTTCCCTGTAGCTTTGCTTCTCGCAATGAGGGAACCGCCAGAAGGCCCTCGGCGCTGGACCTCAGCGTCCGGGCAGAATGATGGGGGTGGAGACGCTCCTTCAGGTAGTAAAGAATTTTACTTTCAAAAAGTGTTTGAACAATAGTTTCCTTAGTGTTTACTCTAGGCTGGGGTGGTCCAGGGCTTCATTCAGGTGGCCTGCATCATTCCCACACTAAATACTCATACTTATTTTTAAGTGTATTTTTTTACTACTGCTTTCATTTCTCACACTGTATTTCAATTTGTATTCCACGGAGAATACAGGAACTAAAAGAAGCAGTAAAATTAAAAACCATACAGCATCTAGCATGTTGTTGTTGTTGTCGTGTCCGGCTCTTTGTGACCCCCTGGACCAGAGCACGCCAGGCACTCCTGTCTTCCACTGCCTCCTGCAGTTTGGTCAAACTCATGCTGGTAGCTTCAACAACACTGTCCAACCATCTCGTCCTCTGTTGTCCCCTTTTCCTTGTGCCCTCCATCTTTCCCAACATCAGGGTCTTTTCCAGGAAGTCTTCTCTTCTCATGAGGTGGCCAAAGTATTGGAGCCTCAGCTTCAGGATCTGTCCTTCCAGTGAGCACTCAGGGCTGATTTTCTTCAGAATGGAGAGGTTTGATCTTCTTGCAGTCCATGGGACTCTCAAGAGTCTCCTCCAGCACCATAATTCAAAAGCATCAATTGATTGATGCATCTAGCATAGCATGTTACAATTGCTACAACTGGCAGAAAAATCACCAAGACCACCAGCAATTTTTAGGTGGCCTGTGGGCAGTGAGGAGTTAGGAAGCCACAGTTCTAGGTAGTTGTTCTCTAGCTAAATATGTCGGCCCATCTATAAAAACAACCAGAAAACAAAACTCTTCCTTGGACAGGGGGAAACTGTCCTGTTCCTTTGTCAAAGGAGTAATATTGGGATGGCCAAAATGTTGCCCTCCATATGCATCCTTGGGGGTCCCTTACAGCTCCACAATCCTTCTATGACTCTGTGTTGCAGGTCTATAACTCCCATCATCCCTGATCATTGACCGTGTGGGCAGGAGCTGATGGGAGGTGAAGCCCAACATCATATAGAAGGCAGCATGTTAGCAACCTTTGAAATAATACAGCTGGTACTTATTTTACTCTATCTTTTGAAGAGCCGGTTTAGGCTGGAAGGTCATGTGCATGTGTTTAAGAAAGCGTACCATTTTGAGTAGCGAGTGGCGTGTGACTGGGAAACAAATCAGCATGTCATTTCATCTTGGAACGCATCCAAGGAGATTGAGAAGACAAGAAGCAAATTAACATCTGTGCCTTCCCACCACCTTCCTACTTGGATTGAAAATGTGCAAAGGAGGTTTTTTCGCTTGTCTGTTCGTGGGTTCGCTCAAAATAGAATCTTCCAAAAGAAGCTTGTGAATGGGTTCACTGTAAAGTATACACTTCAGGGGGGAAATAATAATGCGCTTATGAAGAAGAACAAACAGCAATTTTGACTCTGGAGGTAGCATCAGAAATATTGGGGGCGCACGCACACACACACCAATATGCTTCCATTTCTCTCTTTGGCACTCTAGAGGAATGTATCCTCTTAAAAAATATTAAATACCACCACCCCCTGTGACACGCTGCTGATCGGTGGGCCAGCAATGCTGTTCTGCTCCCACCTTTAAGGCAACAGTGTGATTCATTTTTTAATGATAGTAGCTGCCGGCTTGTAACTATGGAGTGGATTGTCATGGAAACCGCACTCCTTCATCTAAATTTACACCAGGACTTGTTATGAGCAAGACGGTGCTGACTTGAAAGAGAACCTGTTTTAATATGTAACTTAATAAAGAGGGAATCGTAAGAGTTGGAGTCAGCGGCCTCGGGGGTCGCCCCGTCCAATCTCCTGCTGTTGCAGGAAGCTCATTCCTACAGCACCCAGGGCCAGATTTAGGTTTAATGAGGCCCTAAGCAATGGGTAGGCAAAGTAAAGTCTGGGGGCAGGATCCGGCCCAATCACCTTCTAAATCCGGCCTGTGGATGGTCCAGGAATCAGTTTCTTTTTACATGAGTAGAATGTGTCCTTTTATTTAAAATGCATCTCTGGGTTATTTGTGGGGCATAGGAATTCGTTCATCCCCCCCCCCAAAAAAAAATATAGTCCCGCCCCCCACAAGATGAGGGACAGTGGACCGGCCCCCTGCTGAAAAAGTTTGCTGACCCCTGACTTAGCTACTGAAGTTAATGGGGCCCTTTACCAGGTGTCCTTTGTCAACAACAAATGGTCATTGTTTTTGGTGTTGAATATATGCTATATGGTAATTTATGGACCTAATAGTTATCTAAAGCCATTTGCACATGTTGCCTTGCAACCCGTCCATGCAGAATGTAGGCACCCTATATATAGAAATGATCAAATCAGTGATATTTTAGGGAGCAGGCTAACTGGCGAGGCCCATTACTTACATCATAGGGGCCTACACAACACAAAACACTGTTGCTGTATGTAGGTTTTATTTTATTTGTTTTTTATCTTATATTTTGGAAATGTACATCCAGGTTTGTTTCCCCTTTATGTTTTTTTGGGGACCCCCAAGAGAGTGGGGCCCTAAGCTATAGCTTGTTTAGCTTATACATAAATCCGGCACTGACAGCACCCCTGATAAGTTGCCACCCTGAGAGAAGGAGAAAGAGAACGAGTGAAGATACACTTCACATGCCACACTTTTGAGGTTTTCCAGGGGCAGGGGGCAGGGAGTCCATCCACAAATATAGCATGTGAATGACACCAATCTATCTCCACTCTTGGAGGCAGCACGGCTCTGCATAGCAGTCGCTTGGAATTAGAGGGCTGTTGAGATCATGCCTGGCTTTTAAGGGCTTCCCATAGGCATCTGCTTGGCTACTGTAATGACCAGATGGGCCTTTGGTCTGATCCAGAAGAGGTGCTCTTAAGTTCTTGGATGTTTGCGAAACCAGCTAGCCAGGGTGTCTGATCCGTGAGCTACAAGGAGCCCTGGCTGATGAAGCGTCGAGGTGAGTTAGGCAGACATCTGGCTTCAGCAGCAGGGCTAGAGGCCCTGGCACCCCGCTATGCCCGACGAAATCCTAAGCTCTCAGTAAGGCGACGTTCTGCCTTGCCTACATTGCATGCAGCACTGTTTCTCTTCAGCGGCAGCCCAGCTTCCCCCAAAAAACTAAGTTATTCACTGTGGTGAGAATATGGAACTTGCATACTTTGCACAATTAATTAGGTAACTTACACTGTCCTCAAGTTGTTCCACTCCAATAATCTGAATGCAAAATCACAATGCATATTGTTTGCAGACTGAAAACAACAACAACAACCACCACAATGACTGTGAATACCATTCAAATTCTCTTAGTGTTGGAAGGGATCCCAATGGTCATCTAGTCCAACCCCCCTGCAATGCAGGGATCTCAGCTAAAGCATCCATAACACTGTTGAAACTAGGATCCCTTTTGCCTCTTACTTTCTGCATATTTGGGTTTCTGCTAATTGCTGTGGATTTTTACAGAGCCTGCTGGTTTCTTCCTCTTTTAGGCTTTTCTAGGTTTCTATGTGTCTGTCTGTCTGTCTATCTATCTGATGTGTTTTTGATTGATGTCTATAAGATGGTGTTAGTTACCATATGCTCCTCTGCAAGGTGTGTGGGAGCTATAAACATGTTAAAAAATGTATGATTATTGGGGGATCGGAGCGGGAAGAGGTAGATAACCAGTGTAATAGAAGCGGAAACAGCATTGCCACTTTAGAAGGGACGGGGCTTCCGTTTGCAGGATGCAGAAGTTCCACAGGTGCAGACTCCTCTACCAACTACAGATCGAGAAGGACAGCACCTGTTGGCTGGCATCCTGTTTCAGGGCTTATAAAACTGCACTTCCAAAAAAAGGGAACAGGCCTATTGCCTTGCAACTTACTGTCTTAAATTTATGGTGAAACAGAGACAATAAAAGGTTCTGAGTGCCATCTGCTGGGCATATTCAGAACTGGCCACACAAATCAGAAAACTCCTTTTTGCTTTCTTGGTAACTTCTGCATCCAAAAACATTTAAAAGGTATATTATAAACAGAACCAGTATTTCTGCGGAGACTTAGTACTATTAAGCAGTATAAAGGAGTCAGTAATTGCTTTCATGAACTTGCTTCTCGAGGTGCAGTTTTGCAAGAACCTCTTTTCTGTCTGGTCCAGCCCATAGTTCAGTCCAGCATCCTGCTTCTGGCAGAGGTCAGTCAAAAGTTGAAGGTTTTGTTGCTGACTATTAGAGCCCCATAGCAATTGGGAACCAGGAGACCTAGCTGGCTGCCCCCTCCAGTGTAGACGAAGCCAGGCCATCAGATCTTCCAAGAACATGGAAGTGTGCTTGAGATCTTTTGATGACAATATGCAACGGGCTTTTTCAGCGGTGGTAAAATGACCTCAGATGTTTAAGTCCTGTCAAAGACAACTATGGGGTTGCAGCACTCATCCCGTTTTGGGTTGAGGGAACTGGTGTTTATCCACAGCTTTCGCGGTCATATGGCCAGCAGGACTAAACTGCTTCTAGCGTAACGGGACACCGTGATGGAAACCAGAGCGCACAGAAACGCCGTTTACCTTCCTGCCGCAGTGGTACCTATTTATCTACTTGTGCTGGTGTGCTTTTGAACTGCTAGGTTGGCAGGAGCTGGGACAGAGCAATGGGAGCTCATCCTGTCACAGGGATTCGAACCGCCGACCTTCTGATCGGCAAGCCCAAGAGGCTCAGTGGTTTAGACCACAGCGCCACTGGCATCTTTGCAATGCCCTATACAAAAACCTCTTGCAGTGGCCTATCTCAGCCAGCGCCCTTTTCTCACGGTGGCCAACCAGATGCCTGTGGGAAACCCGCAAGCGAGATTTAAGCTCAGGAGCACTTTTTCCACCTTTGGCTTCCAGCAACTGGTATTCAGAAGCATTGCTCCATCCAAGCATGGAGGGAGGGCATGGCCATTGTGGCTGGTAACACTCCGTAGCCTCATCCTCCACGAATCTGCGCAGTCCTCTTTTAAAACCATCAAAGTTGATGGCCATCGCTGCCTCCTGTGGCAGAGAGTTCCACAGTTTAAAATTCACTGTGTGAAGAAATGCTTTCTTTTATCTGTCCTGAATCTTCCAACGTTTGGTTTCAGTGGATGTCCCTGAGTTCTAGAGACATGAGAGAGGGAGAGAAACTGTTCTCTATCTCTTTTCTCTATGCTGTGCATATATCTTTTTACAAGTTTTAAACACCCCTTAAAGACATATATTTACCCATGCTCTGATTTAGACACAAGAATATATAGATGTTCCATGTTTTTTCAGCACTGGTCAGTTTTATTGATTTATTTGTGTGGTTTCAATCTGTTTTTATTTAGCTCTATAAAAGCTTCTTTGGGTGTTGTTGTTGTATTTTATGAACTCTCATTGAACCCCCCTCTCCCCATTATATCTTAGGCAAATAGCCTTCTTTTTGTATTAAGCAGTATATACATTTTATAAATAAATCAGCCTTCTGTAGGGATATGAAGGGAACAGCCATCACCACCTCTGGTTTCTCACAAGTCTTCCTTTCTTTAGAGTTGGGCATTTTGTAGCCTGGTAGCACTTGAGGCTGAGGTCTCATATTACGTGTCCCCCTACTATTTTTGGTGTGGTTTCAGAACTATTGGAAGGGGAAATATTTTATTTCATTTCAAAACTCCCCCTCCCCCTGGTTGTATGGAAACACATTCACATTTCCAGCTATATGAGAGCCAATGAGCATGTAGAAATTGGTATGTTTGTTTGTTTTTTGGTTTTTTTTGGGGGGGCATACTAAATTCAGAAAGGAATTGCTTTCATTATTACTTATTTATTATCTATTAAATTTGGATACTACTCTATGCCTGCAGATGTCAGCCTGTGCTTTGTATGCAGAAAACCCCAATTTCAGTCCCCAGCATCTCTAGGTAGGGCTAAGAGAGACCTTTGTCTGAATCCCTGGAGAGCATATTGCAAATCAGTGTAGACAAACCCAGTGGTAGAAGGCAGCTCCTTAGCTTCCTCACCCCAGTGGGACTGACTTCTGAACAGATCAGCACAGGACTATGACTCCTAATTTTATATGAGCCTAGGTGAAAGGGCAGCTTTGTCTCTGGCTCCAATTATCATTGGCTCTGGCTCCACCCAGTACCTTCAGGGGGAAAAATGTTTCTCCACCCCTACCTTAGGGAGCTGGGCATGTTTAGCCTGGAGAAGAGGAGGTTAAGGGGTGATATGATAGCCATGTTCAAATATATAAAAGGATGTCACATACAGGAGGGAGAAAGGTTGTTTTCTGCTGCTCCAGAGAAGCGGACACAGAGCAATGGATCCAAACTACAAGAAAGAAGATTCCACCTAAACATTAGGAAGAACTTCCTGACAGTAAGAGCTGTTCGACAGTGGAATTTGCTGCCAAGGAGTGTGGTGGAGTCTCCTACTTTGGAGGTCTTTAAGCAGAGGCTTGACAACCATATGTCAGGAGTGCTCTGATGGTGTTTCCTGCTTGGCAGGGGGTTGGACTCGATGGCCCTTGTGGTCTCTTCCAACTCTATGATTCTATGATTCTATGATTAAAGGAGAACCAAAAGGCAGTTCAGAGGCAGTGAGAGCTGGACCATAAAGAAGGCTGATCGCCGAAGAATTGATGCTTTTGACTTATGGTGCTGGAGGAGACTCTTGAGAGTCCCATGGACTGCAAGAAGATCAAACCTATCCATTCTGAAGGAAATCAGCCCTGAGTGCTCACTGGAAGGACAGATCCTGAAGCTGAGGCTCCAATACTTTGGCCACCTCATGAGAAGAGAAGACTCCCTGGAAAAGACCCTGATGTTGGGAAAGATGGAGGGCACAAGGAGAAGGGGACGACAGAGGACGCGATGGTTGGACAGTGTTCTCGAAGCTACGAACATGAGTTTGACCAAACTACAGGAGGCAGTGGAAGACAGGAGTGCATGGCGTGCTCTGGTCCATGGGGTCAGGAAGAGTCAGACACGACTAAACAACCACAACAATGCCACTGAATACAAGTCACTTTGGTTTAACAATGGGAGAGACGAGTTCCTTTTCTGCCCTCTGGGCTTCCCAGAAGCATGTTTGCACTACTGTGGGGAAACCCTGATTTGATCCACCGTGAGCTCTCAAGTTCTTACATCAAAATTGCTTACATCACCTGTTGTGAAAAATTGCAGAAATGTCTGAAGCACATTTACCTTGAAGTAAGCCACATTGTTTTAATGAGGCTTACTCTCGGGTAGGGACGCGGGTGGCGCTGTGGGTAAAACCTCAGCACCTAGGACTTGCCGATCGCATGGTCGGCGGTTCGAATCCCCGCGGCGGGGTGCGCTTCAGTCGTTCGGTCCCAGCGCCTGCCAACCTAGCAGTTCGAAAGCACCCCCAGGTGCAAGTAGATAAATAGGGACCGCTTACCAGCGGGAAGGTAAACGGCGTTTCCGTGTGCTGCTCTGGTGCCAGTTCGCCGGAGCAGCGTCGTCACGCTGGCCACGTGACCCGGAAGTGTCTGTGGACAGCGCTGGCTCCCGGCCTATAGAGTGAGATGAGTGCACAACCCTAGAGTCTGGCAAGACTGGCCCAAACGGGCAGGGGTACCTTTACCTTTTTTTTTACTCTCGGGTAACTGGGAATAGGATTGCAGACCTAACCTACTGTCTTAAACAGTGCTTTTTTTGGGGGGCAGGGGTACAGATACCCCTAAACATTTTGTGACTCTAAGCCTGGCCTCATTGAGAGGCAGTATTTCAATATGAGTAGGAAAATGAGAGAAACTCTAAACATTTTTTTAAAAAGAAAAAAACACTCACTGCTCTTAAATAAAATAAAATAAAATAATGGCTACTGCATTTATGAAAGCCATAAGCATTTCAACGGCCCAAACAGTGACATTTTAATAAATGCTGTAATGCATTTTAATAGATGCTGTAATCTTTATTTTAAGTCATTGATACTGTATGGTGTTTCCACTTAAACTCCTCTTGTTCTATAGTAAATCTCTCGCAGTTGTAATCTGCTAATAGAGGTGAAAATTACAACCAAAATTAATTTTTGCCAGAGATTTTAAAATAATACTGATTTTAGGCATGTGGTAAAACAAAAGACACCTTTGAAAACCAAAAATAAGACAAGGGTCTTGTGGTCTGCCATTAGAAACATGCTGCTCTTACTGCAACCTGTACAACAGACTTTTAAATTGGTGATTTATTATGTGTAACAGCGATAAAATGCATAGCAATGGGTATGCCTGGTGTTTTTTTTTTCTGGCAATATAAGTGGTCTGTTTGTTTAGGGTATTTGCATAGTGCTTAATTACTGAAATCTCTAAATGGTGTGTGTAAAAATTACAACAGCACACCATGAATAAAAACCAATTAAAGCTAATCATAAAAACAGAAAGCTTCCTTAAAATGCCTGCTGGAAAACTGCTTTTTGTTAGGTACCTGAGGTTCAGCAGGGTAGGTGGGCCTGTCTAATCTCTGCTGGGATGGAGTTCCACAGAATCCAGCCCATAATACTGACTGCACAACTCCTGGTGATATTTTTGCATGGCAGGGGGTTGGACTAGATTACTCTCAGGGCCCAACTCTACAGTTCTATGATTTTGGGGGGATATGATCTGTACATCTGAGCCTTGGGAGACCACTAGTACAGTCTCCCCCAAACATATCAGTGATTAGGTGGGGATATTCTTGCATTGTAGGGGGTTAGACTAGATTACCCTTGTGGACCCTTCCAACTCTACCGTTCTATGAGTCTACATGAAGCATCAGGCATCCCTTAAGCTATCCAGGATTCAAGTGTTAAGGGCCTTGTAAATTCATACCTGAATGGTAATAGTAATAGTAATAGTAATAGTAATAGTAATAGTGATAGTGATAGTGATAGTGATAGTGATAGTGATAGTGATAGTAATAGTAATTTATTATTTGGTTTATCTCTTTGACATCTGATGGGAGGGCGTTCCACAGGGCGGGCGCCACCACCGAGAAGGCCCTCTGCCTGGTTCCCTGTAGCTTAGCTTCTTGCAGTGAGGGAACCGCCAGAAGGCCCTCAGCGCTGGACCTCAGTGTCTGGGCAAAACGATGGGGGTGGAGATGCTCCTTCAGGTAAACTGGGCCAATATTGATACTGGCTTGTTAACTGGGTATGTTTAGCTTGGGAAAGAGGAGACTGAGAGGAGATTTGAGAGACATCTTTAAATATCTCAAGGGCTTTCACATGGAAGATGGAGCAAGCTTGTTTTCTCCTGCTCTAGAGGGTAGGACTCGAACCAATGGCTTCAAGTTACAAGAAAGGCTATTCTGACTAAACTTTCTGACAGTAAGAGCTGTTTGACAGTGGAATGGTCTCCCTTAGGAGGTTATGGACTCTCCTTCTCTGGAGGTTTTAAAGCAGAGATTGGATGGCCATCTCTCATGGATACTTTAGCTGAGATTCCTGCATTGCAGGGGGTTGGACTAGATGACCCTTGGGGTCCCTTCCAACTCTACAATTCTATGATTCTATGAACATTTGAGCAGCCTGTGGAAGCTTTTAAGCACCATTGCTAAGTGCTGGCGATCACTTGTCCCCACCAACAGTCTAGCTGAAGCATCACGATGACGAAACTACAAGTGATGTGACCCCATACATTTCTACTCAGACATAATCCCCACTAAGTTCAATGGGTCTTATTCCCAGGTAAGTGGGCGTAGAATTCTTCACCTTAATGTTCACATGGGCCTTTCCCCATATCTGTTCAAAGCCCTTCACATGATTTTAATCAAGCAGGCCTATTTCAGTCCCATATTGCAACTGGAGGACTGAGGCTGGGAGGTGAATAGATTGTATACGAGGTGAGTTTGGAAGAGGTGAGTTTGTGCCGCAGCTGAGTCTCAGAGTCTGCTTCTAGATGACCTGTTAATAGATCACTCATCCTGATTTACAGTGCTACCTCGGGTTGCAGACGCTTCAGGTTATAGACTCCGATAACCCAGAAATAGTACCTCGGGTTAAAAACTTTGCTACAGGATGAGAACAGAAATTGTGTGCCGCTGGGAGGCCCCATTAGCTAAAGTGGTACCTCAGGTTAAGAACAGTTTCAGGTTAAGAACAGACCTCCAGAACGAATTAATTTCTTAACCTGAGGTACCACTGTATTTGCAAAAGGTTTGTGCGGAGGTTAGACAATGGCAGCTGTTTACTAAGTATCCATTCTGATTTGTTCCCAGTGAGGTTTTTTATGACATTACATCAAGCAAACGAGTATCCCACACTCCCTATTGCATTTCCCCAGTACTTTCCTTACAGCAAAAAGTCCGGCTTTGTGAGGAAGTGGCTTTCTTGCAAAAGGGCACCAAAACCAACCTGAATCTGCCAGTATGTGTTTGTATCCCACCTGAAAACAGCAGCTATCAGGAAGCATCCTTTCCGGCTTGGCCCCCTTCCTTACAAATGAACTGCACATGGTGCTAATATCAATCTATACCCATACAACCACCTACACCCATGCAACTAATCAGCTAAAATGGCTCAATCATCTAAGACGGTTGGCATCCGTCTGTCTCGAGAGACAATGGAGTGTGCCCCCAGAAAGTCAAACCACTGGAGAATCACGGCGCCTGCTGTGGCTGCAGAGATCGGTCTCCTAATGTACCCGAGGCATCATTAACAGAACTGTACCAAACCTTCCAACTGATAAGCTTCCAGAAAAATTTGGTGTGTCCTCTTGCAGCTCATTTATTTGCAAACCGGTGTCTGGGGTTGTCTGTTTCTCCCCTTGCCCCTCCATGTCTGGTGAAGAAGAGTCTCTGAATTTTACTTGCAACTGTCTGGACTTTTCCACTGTTCCCCTTGTAAATCCAGCACCAGTTTCTTTTGAGCAGAGAGACTCATCTTTCAGACGAAGGAGAGGCTGCTGCTTCCGAGTTCCACCAGACAAATCCTTCTAATTCTTCTTTTTCCCTCTTCCTGGGAGTTTTTTCCAGTGTCGCTGCCGGGGAGCTAGGGACACATATTTCCTCCTCCTTCTTCTTCCTGGAATCTTTTCTCGGTAACATGCTGAAGGCTTCTGAAGCAAGGTCCCAGTTTCCCCCCTTTCCACAATGACTATGTATTGCAGCAAGCCACTGGCTTTTTACCAAATCGAGAGCTGCAGTATTTTTCTTCCGATGGCATAATTTTCAGCCCACTTGAGCTAGCATGACAATCTTATGTGATTATTACGAGTAGGCGGTATGCATCCTTTTACATGCTAATGCGTTCACACCTGCTATTCCACCTTCATTACCATTTTCTGTTCGGCATAGAGGAGGGGTGTGTGATACATTTTTAAAAATTAATTCCCCCCCCCCCACTGGAAGGGGGAAGCCCTGACACTTCATGACTGATGCTGCAGCGTTGATTCATCTACGAGGAAGGGGATGGTTGAATTGGGGGCACAGGTGGCGAGGCGTCTAGGATGCTGCTTCTGACCAGCAGTCAGAAGAGAGGGAGAGAGAAGCTGTTGAGCTGAATGTGTTGCTTTTCCATGTGCGGGCTTAGCTGCTTGTTTTTGTTCCTCCGGCTGGCTGCTTCCACTGCAGCCCTCAAGGAATGTGCCGTATTGTTAACTCTTCTGACAGCGTTACACCAATGATTTGCCACTGCAAAGTTGCCTGCACCAACAACACTTTGTCGTTGATGTTTGGATGCAAGGTAAGATATGCTTGATGCTGCTATGTGCATTTCCTAACTGGGCTATTGGTGAATAGCAGCTACAGACAGGGGTTTTGGTTAATGCCGAGAGAGTTGCTTGTATAGATGTGGCCGTGGGAGAGAGGGGTTTATTGCTATCTGTGTAAGTACAGTGTTTTTGCTTTTTTAAAAAATAAAATAAACCTGTATGCAGGGGGTGGCTAGGAGAGATCCTTAGCACAGAGACCTAGGACTCTATATAGGGTGTGTATCGTTTCTATCTTGGATGTGGCTGCATACTTGATTAAAAAACTGAAGGTTGCTTCATCAGTGCACAGCTATTTCTGTGCACTGAGTTTAACATCGACGCTTGTGTGCCTTAAAAACCCCTGAAGTAGCAGGAATGGACCTACTTGTCTGTCCTGATTAATCGCTGTTGCTTGTAATTAGACCAGAGAAGCCACAGAGTGCAATATTGCATTTTTGGTTATTAAAAAAAATTACAATCAAATCAGTGGAATAAGTTCATACAGGATCCCTGCTGCCGTCCCCCCCAAAAAAAAAGTATGCAAAAGATGGAGAGAAAATACTATAATAGGGAATAATTTTGACAGTTTGAACTTAACATGTAGATGTTCTTTCCGGAGGTGGAACACTCTTTCCTAGATAAGGTCAGACTGAGGTTACTGGAAGCAATTCTGCCCTCCTGAGTTTTCTATAAGGGACGAGCCCAGGCTGTTAACAAAAAAGAAAGGTGCATTTTAGCATTTTAGGCAGCATTTGGACAAGGTAGATCTCTGCTTTTCATCTCTTAGCACTCACCTGTAACAGAACTTTCACTTATTCATAATGGGGCAGAACCTCTACTTTTCCACAGTGGGGCAGAATCCACTTCCATCCCTCATTCATATAGTTGACTGGGGAGTCATTGTTTACCTGTTCCTTAAAGAAAGCAAGAACAAACCCCACCTGTCATACATTTGAAATACAGCAGTGATGGGGAGTTGGAAAGAATTCAGAGCTGTCAATAGTAGAGTTCATTACAGCTACAGATACATTAATGTGATGGCTGAATAAAGGTGAATTGGTTCTTGACATGGGTAGGCTATGTTTTAATACAAGCAGTGTAGTGACAAAATATCATATACCAAAGCTTGAAACAGAAATAATACTAAGTGCTAATAACTGTGAATAGTGCGGGGGGAGGGAGGGAGGAGACAATAGCCAAAGAAAACTTTTCAGGTTGTGGGAGACACTTGAGCACATAGATAGAATGACATTTTAGCACAGATAGAGAGCACTACTTCTGAATATTTGTAGCAATGCCTTTACAACAACCCAGTAAGGAAGAGCACTCGTCTTATCCCTTGAATGTTAATAGGAGAACATACAAGGGTTGATTAAGGCTGCTTGATGAATGTGTGGCTTGAGACTGGTTTGCAAAACTTCACCTCCTTTCCCCCCACCCTTTTCAAAGAGTGGTCATGTGCAATTATATATGCAACCCAAACTTTCGTTTACTTAGATCTGTATCTTGCCTTTCCTCTAAGGAGCTCAAGTTAGCAGGTGTGATTTAAACCCCTACTCAGTTTAACTGCAGAACAACACAACGCTTGTCAGGTAGGTTAGGCTGAGAGGTTGTGACTGGCTCAACATCACGCAGTGAGCTGCCGTAGGGACTTGAATCCCAAACTTTCTGGCAGTGGTGCCGTGAGGCCAGGACTTTGGGGAGTGCTGTGGCTGAGTGGCAGAGCATCTGCTTTCCATGTTCAATCTCTGGCATGTCTAGGTAGCGCTCGGAGGGACCCCTGCCTGAAACCCCAGAGAGCCCCTGCCAGTCAGTGTAGACAGTTCTGAACTAGGTGGGCCAATGGTCTGACTCAGTATAAAGCAGCTTCCTTTGTTTTTATACATACATTCTATGCCTTGCATGCAGAAGGTCCCAGATTCATCCCCCAGCATCCTAGGTTAGGGGAAACCCTTGTCTGAAATGCTGCAGAGCTGCTGCCAGCCGTGTATGCAATATTGAGCTCAATGGGCCAATGGTCTGCTTCAATACAAGGCGTATTCTTAGATTCTTTAGTTAGGGCCCCATTCAGAAGATTGAGCAGGAGGGCTTCCTCATGCTGAAGTCCTGGCATATCACATTGTGGAGTAATGTTCATTAACATCAACAGAGCTCAACCGTTGGCCCCACCAGCAACAACACCATGCAAATCCAGAGTCTAAAATTATCTAAGCTGCCCTACTGCTTCCTAGTCCTACTCTAACACACTCTGAAGCGTGCTAACTTCTTAACATCTTATCTAAGTTTCAAGAAGATTTCTACTGTTTATTGTATTGGGACAACCATATGATCTTCCTGGAGATTATGCTACATCATGATCCCTTGTTTTGAAAGCGTTTGCTGGGTGTCATGCTTCGTAACTGATTGGAGTGGGTTTTACCAATTGCTTCCCACCTTCTGAAAAGTAGAAAAATGGAGCCACAAACACCTCAAGCGGCTAATTCCTCCCCTGTCAGAGTGTCTGGCTCCCGAGTCCTTCCTTTCTAGAGGGCCATTCTCTCTGAAATATATGGAATTTGTCTGGGCTGAAACAGTTGGGAGAGTCCTAAAAGTTACCTAGCTGTACCATTGCTTCTCCTACTCTGACCCACCATGAAACACTGACTCGCAAGTGGCTTAGGGATTCTTAACATCTTATCTTATATTCAACAGAAGAGCAAAAGAATATAGGAAGAGCCTGCTAGATCAGGCCAGTGGACCATCTAGTCTAGCATTCCCACAGTGGCCACCCAGATGCCTTTGGGAAACCCTCAGGAAGCACTTGAGCTCAAGAGCAACTCTCTACTCCAGCAGTTTCCAGGAACTGGTTCTTAGAAGCATATTGCCACCAACCACTGGCAAAACATTGCCATCATGCCTAGTAGACACTGATAGCCTTGTCCTCCATGAATTTGTCCAATCCTTTTTTCAAAAGCCGTCCAAGCTGTTGGCCATCACTGCTTCTTCTCAAACAGATCCCATAGCTGTGTGAAGTTCCATAGCTGGCCCCAACTTGGTGGAACGCTCTGTCTCATGAGACCAGGGCCCTGCAGGATCTGATCTCTTTCCGCAGGGCCTGTAAGACAGAGTTGTTCCGCCTGGCCTTTGGATTGGAGCCAATTTGATTCCCTCCGCCCCCTTTTTCTTTTTTCTTTTCCTTCTCCTGCAATGAGGCTCCATTTTAATATTTTAATGTTCCATTATTTTAATGTTGTATTTTATTTTTGTTTTTAAGTTGTAATCACTCATCTTGTTTTTATTATTGCTTGTAAGCCGCTCTGAGCCCGGCCTTGGCTGGGGAGGGCGGGGTATAAATAAAAAATTATTATTATTATTATTATTATTATTATTAAGTGCCTTTTGTGTTTCCATCCTGAATCTTCCATCATTGAGCTTCATCGGATGCCCATATTGTTCTGAGAGAGGGAGGAATAACTTTTCTCTATCCACTTTCTCTACCCTATGCCCAGTTTTATGAACTTCCATCAAGTTGCCTCTTCTTGTTGTTGTTGTTTAGTCATTTAGTTGTGTCGGACTCTTCGTGACCCCATGGACCAGAGCACGCCAGGCACTCCTGTCTTCCACTGCCTCCCGCAGTTTGGTCAAACTCATGCTGGTAGCTTCAACAACACTGTCCAACCATCTCGTCCTCTGTCGTCCCCTTCTCCCTGTGCCCTCAATCTTTCCCAGCATCAGGGTCTTTTCCAGGGAGTCTTCTCTTCTCACGAGGTGGCCAAAGTATTGGAGCCTCAGCTTCAGGATCTGTCCTTCCAGTGAGCACTCAGGGCTGATTTTCTTAAGAATGGATAGGTTTGATCTTCTTGAAGTCCATGGGACTCTCAAGAGTCTCCTCCAGCACCAGAATTCAAAAGCATCAATTCTTCGGTGATCAGCCTTCTTTATGGTCCAGCTCTCACTTCCATACATCACTATTGGGAAAACCATAGCTTTAACTATACGGACCTCTTACCCCTAACTAAAAATCCTCAAGTGCTGCAACCATTCTTTGTAGGAGAACCACTCCATCTCCTTGATCATTTCAGTAGCTTATTTCTGAACCCAATGGTTTCTCTTATTTGATTATTTCCCTGTCTCCATTTATCTCCCAATGTAAAGACTTCACCAGCTTTCTGAACGGCCGGAAGGTGTTTTAAGTCAGGTAGAGGCAACATGGGGACCTCCAGCTTCATTGGACTACAGCTCCCAGCACCCCTGACTATTGGCTCTGCTAGCTGAGGCTGATGGGAGTTGGAGTCCAATCATAGCTTGCCGATACCACCCTTGGCTAACCCTTCTTTAAAGTAGGCCCTCTAATTTGTGTGCTGACACGGAAACATTGATCATTCTCATTTCATAAGAGCTATTAATATGTAACCTATGAAACCTACACATCTGCTGCTGAATATTAAAGGTAAACAAATGATTAGTCACTGGAAATTAAAAGCAAATCATTCTGGAAGAGATAGGCCAGTGTCTTGCGGTGCTGGTATCAAATTTGTATTCCCTGCCTGGAAGCGTGTGTCTTCTTTAAAAAAATAATTCTTGGATGCATCCTGCTACTCCCCTGGGTTTTCTGTTTTAATTGTGACTAAGCAAGAGATGGAAATGAATACCCTTTGAAAAGTTGTGCATGCAGATTTCGAGGGATGCAGGAACTCACTGTGAAGCGTGATATGCCCGTTTTGGGGGGCGGGGACCTCACCCCTTGAAGAGTGGTTCTATAGTCCATGGATAGGGAAGCTGACGGAGACTCCATATGCTTCATCTGAGATTCCTGCGTTGCAGGGGGTTGGACTAGATGACCCTTGGGGTCCCTTCCGACTCGACAGCTCTATGATTCTGTGATATCATTGGACTCTGACTTCCCAGCCAACATGGCCAAATGTTGAGGAATACGATACAATACGATAATCTTTATTGTCATTGTCCCATACAGAACAGTCAAATTGAAAAATCTACAGCAGACATTCAAAAGCCAGCAAGACTGCTATCCCAACCTGGTCAGCCCCCTAAAAACTCTGATACCCCATTTTTAAATACAATACACTCCCATAGAGACTCCTTACATTGCGTTTAAAACCAAAATCACATTTGGGTAGAAACTGTTTCTCAGGCGGCTAGTCCTAGTCTTTACAACCCTGTACCTGGCAGGAAGCTGAAAGAGATCATTTCCGGGGTGCACACTATCCTGCGCTATCTCTGCACCTGGAAGCATAGATTTAATCTAAGGTGGGAAGAGTTCACCCAATTATTCTCTCCACAGTGTTTACAACCCTGGACAGCATTGTTTCCCCCCCGACCGGGCAACTCCAACAACATCTGGAGCATCACCCGTTCCCCTTCTCTGGTCCTTCACCTTCCTTAACCCTTTCTTCAGTCTCCAAAAGTCAGGCAGGAAATCCTCTCTCCCCCCCCCCTGCCAAATGACTGCAAAAGCAAGGGGCATTTGAGGGCATACGCACAGCAGAACAGGAACCCCATGATCTTGCAAGGCTTCTAGGCCCCAGCCCTACCTACTGAGTGCGCCATAACTTTGCACACCCAGATAATTCACGTCAGTTGCATGTCATCTCTCTCCTCTTGCAGAACCCAACCCCAGTTTCTTGGTGATCTTGCTGCCTGCATCATTGCCTTCTCATGCACACTCCTGCGTGTTTGAGAGCATTTCTGCAAGAAATAAATTTTCAGGCTTGCAATTGGGTGGTAGCGTGTTTCTTAAGCTAATTTCTCCCACCTCCACATACCCTTTCTCAAAGGAGCTCATGGTGACATGGATAATTATCTTTCCTCCTTCATTTTGTCCTCACAATACACTTGCGAGGTAAGGCTAGGATGAAACATTATGTTTGCTCGGAGGTTGCCCAGGGAGCTTCATGGCCAACTAGAGTTTCTCTTGATCCTAATCAGTCACTGTAACCGCTACACAGGGCTGGCCGACGACATTTTGGTGCCTGAAGCAAGCCACAAAATGGCGCTTCCCCACCAGGGAAGAAGGGGTGAATGAAGATCCACATTGGGAACAATACTGGGGGGAGACCAGCAGCACCTCCTATAATAATAATATAACAATAATTTATTATTTATACCCCACCCATCTGGCTGGGTTTCTCCAGCCACTCTGGGTGGCTTCCAACAGAATATTAAAATACAATAACCTATTAAACATTAAAAGCTTCCCTAAACAGGGCTGCCCTCAGATGTCTTCGAAAAGTCTGGTAGTTGTTTTTCTCTTTGACATCTGGTGGGAGGACGTTCCACAGGGTGGGTGCCACTACCGAGAAGGCCCTCTGCCTGGTTCCCTGTAACTTGCCTTCTGGCAGTGAGGGAACCGCCAGAAGGTCCTCAGCGCTGGACCTCAGTGTCCGGGCAGAACGATGGGGTTGGAGACGCTCCTTCAGGTATACTGGATTGAGGCTGTTTAGGGCTTTAATGTCAGCACCAACACTTTGAATTGTGCTCGGAAACATACTGGTAGCCAGTGTAGGTCTTTCAAGACTGGTGCTATATGGTCTCAGTGGCCTCTCCCAGTCACTAGTCTAGCTGCCGCATTCTGGATTAATTGTAGTTTCCTACTCACCAAGAGGCAGCTTCAGAGGCAGCATGCGGGGGCATTGCCAAGGAGGCAGCAAATAAAGGCCTCCAAGGTGTGTGCCATGGGAGCAGCTAGGGGTGATACATCCCTTGGAAGGTGGATCTGCTGCCCTGTGGTTCCTGATGCCTGAGACAGTCACCTAACCTTGCCTCATGTGTGAGCCGGCCCTGCCACTATTCCACACCAGCTCTTCTTTCAGTGGCCTATGTGCCACTTCTAATTTGGGCTTCAGTGACATGCTTGTCTTACAGGCCCCTTGCCGCCTTGAGGTGGATCGCTTTGGCCCATGTACACGGACAGTTGAGGCTGCTCATTGGGGCATGTTCTTATAAGAAGGGTCACAAATGCTTCAGAGCAAGAAAAGAGTTGTGAGTGTGTTTGCAAACACAGCTGAAAACTTAGTCCAGGACCAGATCTTCCATGTAATGGAACGTTCTAGAAAACTTCCATCTGACTTCCGTTGCTTGTGGGTTGAATGGTTCTCATGTGGTTTTCGTTACACACCTGTGAATTCAGAATGCAGTGTGGCTGTGAGGCTCATGTATGAAGACATCTGCGGCTTGCATAATGTTCAACTGGAATTTGGTGCCTGCACCCTAATGGTCTTCACCCATAAGGCACTCTGGGAACTGTAGTTTCCCCATACTTCGTTAAGAACTGTTCAGACCAAGAGGATGGAGGCCCCCCCCATGCAACGCTGCATCACATCCTCACATCCTGCACGCACACAGTGTCCTGACGTTGCATGGGGACCCCTCAAAACATCCCCCCTTCAAAATAAAGATTGGTGGGCCATGGGGCCTCAGACCCCAGGAGCCGGTGCCCTTGCTTCAGATAGTTAAACTTGTAGTGTTGATGTGCCCTATTGTTATTTCTGTATATTATTTTTGAAATGTTCCAAGCCCTAGTTCTCTGAGGGTTTGTTCCTTTTAATGTGAAGAGATTCCACCTTCCCCATAGGTGTACAAAAATCACAGGGAGTGAGAATCCAGTTTGGATAATCCCTCAAGAAGGGGAGATAGAACCCAGTGCTTTCAAAATAAACAGCCTAACTTTACTCTTTTTTTAGCAATTCCTCTTCCAAGAAATAGTAATTTTAAATGTCAAGGAATTGGTTCTCTGAATCTTTCCCCGCTGTGCCATGTTGTCACTTCGTGTGAGGGTGGTAGGAAGTGCCTCTTTTTCTTCTGTCCTTGTCTGATGACGCCTGGAGACTTGCTTATTTTTACACGTGAGTGGTCTCGCTTAACTCAGCCGAGGCCTCAGGGCTTGTCCCTAGAGATTTCAAGCTCCATTGATGTAAATGTCTCGTGCAGGCAACTCCTGAGGTTCCTACCCTATCTCCTACAACGTCATCCGTCCTTAATTTCATCTGTATGCTCTGTTGATGAAGGAGAACATGATTTAGCCGGATAGTCCCATTTATATATTTCAAAGTTCTAATTCTGGTATCTTAAGTTCTTTTCAGTTTCTCGAAGGGTTTGTTGTTGTTGTTTAGTCGCTTAGTCGTGTCCGACTCTTCGTGACCCCATGGACCAGAGCACGCCAGGCACTCCTGTCTTCCACTGCCTCCCGCAGTTTGGTCAAACTCATGCCGGTAGCTTCAAAAACACTTTCCAACCATCCTCAGTAGCATGTTGGACGCCTTCCGACCTGAGGGGCTCATCTTCCAGCGTCATAACTTTTATATGCCTGTTGTCTTTGTCCATGGAGTTTTCTTGGCAGGGATACTGGAGTGGCTTGCCGGTTCCTGCTCCAGGTGGATCACGTTTGGTCAAAACTCTCCACTATGACCTATCCATCTTGGGTGGCTGTGCACGGCATAGCTCATAGCTTCTCTGAGTTATTCAAGCCCCTTTGCCACGGCAAGGCAGTGATCTTGAAGGGATTTCAACATAACAATTTATCCAAAAATACATCATCCATTTCCCCCCCCCAAAAGGGGGGGAACCCTCCCCCCCAGACTTCCCTCAGCTCCTCTCTCTGGTTTATCAACATATGTTATTTTCCGCATGTTACAAAACTGTACAGATCCTTAATTTATCTATCTAGATGTTGTCAATAAAAAGTTTGTGAATGTTTATTCAAAACCTGCCAAGGAGTCCAGTTCAGTTTGTTGTTTCTTTAAGTACTTTGTAAAGAGTTCCCATTCATCTTCAGTTATCCTTGTCATGTAATTTGTGTGTCAGTTTTGCCTGTTCTGTGTAATCCATCAATTTCTCTTGCCACAGTTCTTTAGTCAGGATTTCCTCGTTCTTCCATCCTTGTGCTATTAAGACTCTTGCCGCCGTTGCTTTTTATTTTTTATTGTGGTTTGATGTACTGTAGTTTTATGGGTAATATAATGTGGTTTTAATACACATATGCTCTCTGCCCTTCAGGCGAAGAGTGGTTTATAAGCGTCTATAACAAATAAAGGAATAAATAAATTGCTTTACTGTATATCTTTACATGCAGAAGGTACCAGGCTAGGCTTAGAGTGGGGATATGAGAAGGCATCACTTTCCATTTTGCCCCTGAATTCATAGCATGCAGTGGTGTTTCTGTTCAGCTGCACTTTGCCCTCCACCCAAAAACCCCCTCCACATAGACCCATAGAATTGTAGAGTTGGAAAGGGCCCCCCAGGGTCATCTAGTCCAACCCCCTGTACTGCAGGAATCCTGCACACAGCACATATTTTTCAGCAGCGGTTAATTTGGAGGAAGAGCGACCTGATTCCTATTAGTAATTGTCCTTCACTGATTTGCTGTTGTGCATTTCTAATGGACTGTGTTTTTTTTAATGGATTTTATGTATCCTTATCTACCTGTTCCTGTTGTAAACCATCTTGTGTTCTGTTCAAAGGATGGTATAGAAATAAACTAAATAAATAAGTAAAAATGGCTGCCATTTCCTCTGTTGTGCCCCCCACATAGGTTGGTAAGGGGCCTCACACCATATATCCCAGCTGCAATCTTCAGATAGGGCACCAATGTGTGCTTAAGTTTGTTCTAGTATCCAGGTTTTTAGAGTTGCAGCCCCAGCCCTCTGGAATGGATTCCCTGCTGTAGTTAGATTATTGATGGCATGTTTATATTTAGGTAGTGGCTGAAGATGTTTTTATTTAAGAAGGTTTCCCCTGAAGTATGACCTAGTCATTTTTATGGAATATCGATTGTTTAATTGTAGAAATGTTGTCACTGTTTTTAGTTTATTGACTCGATATCTTTTGCATTTTAGCTTATCTTATTTCAGACTGCTTTTGTTGCTTTGGGCTGTGAAGCGGTTTATAAATCGGCAAATAAATGATAATAGATAACTTCAGGCTTCGTCTAACCTGGAACTAAGTCAGACAAACTGAAATGGCTGAAATATGTGTGTGTGTGTGTGTGTGTGTGTGTGTGTGTGTGTGTGTGTATTCACAGATCTTTAATCTCAACATGGCTGTATGGTAATTATGAAGGTTAAAAAACTTGTGGCCAAGAAGCTTTTCAAAATGGGTATAAGTGGATGGCCCAGTTGTGAAGAATGGAGCTTGTTTGAGTCTTTGAACAACAACGACTTTGAGCTTGTTGTGGACTTGTGGTGTTAATGGTGACTTATGGAGTAATAATAATAATACTTTTATTATTTATATCCCACCCACCTGGCTGGGTTCCCCCAGCTACCCTGGGAGGCTTACAATGCATAAAAAAATTGTAAAACATTGGGAATTTTTAAAAAATCCAGATACAGGGTTGCCTTCAGATGTCTTCTAAAAGTCAGATAGGGTGGATCTATGCTTGGAAGAGCAGTTGCCCGTGTTTCCTCTTCTGATTGTGCTTTTAAAGTGAGGAAGTTGAAGTGTTTATCCATGGCAATCAACCGCAATGGCAATTTGGTACCTATGTTCTCTGAGGTTGCGTGTCACTGAATACCAGTAACTATAGCAGGAGAGCGCTGTTGGCCACTACAACCTGCTTCCCAGAGGCATCTGAGTGGCCACTGTGGGAGCAGGATTCTGGGGCAGTAAGGATCTAGTAGATCCCCTCACCATCCAGACATTCTCCAAAAGTAATTTCAAACTCCAATTACTTGAGTTCTGGCAACTAGTGACAAAGATGGAGTTTGGCTGCTGTGTTTTTACATTGCTATGACATACCCTGTGACCTTCTGGTGAACGGCAGGTAATAAATATGATTCTGCATGTGTCGTACAGAAATGAATGCACCTATCTTTCTCTGAGAGTCCACAATGTTGTAGGAGGATGGAATGTATGTTATTTTCTTCTTTATGACACATTCCAGGAACTTAAATCACATTTCCATAAAGTTGCCATCTGCTGTTGCACTACAACTTCCATCGTCGCTGACCATGCTAGCTTAAGGCTGATGGGAGTTGGAGTCCAGCAACTTCCAGAGGACCACAGCTTCTTTCCCCCTTGCTATGAAGGAAGAGATGTTCTCATTGACAAATTCTTGGCTGGTTTAGGAGCTTTGGGAAGCAGAATCCCAGCCTCCTCCCCACTTTCTAAAAGGCTGAGAGATACCCTTGGGCATTCAGCTAAATGCAGTCTGAATTAAAAGACTTGCCTTGTAAATAAAGGATAAACTGGCTCAAATAAATCTGACAGCAGTGAATGTTAGCACAACTGAAGATCCGTGTACGTAGGTGGTAAATAAGAAAATAAACTATATTAGAAAGAGAGGGAAACAGTGTGCAAACAGCTGCGACCCAGACAGTGATAAAGGTAGGCAAGAAACTGCATCATGCTTTGTGTCCGCTTTTCCAGCACTGCTATTTAATGCACCAAAATATAATGTCACGTGAACGTTTTGGGTAAAGCCCTGATATTCACCACATTTTATGGGCATCATATGGGGTGTATGAATGGTACATGTACAAGACTGGACCAAGGCATTCTGCTGCCTGAGGCAGACTAGCAAACGGTGGCCCTCTCAAGTCATTTGGCCTCAGGTACAATTTTTTAATCCAAGCTCTATACCACCCTTCATCTAAAGATCACCCGGTGGTTTACAATATAAAAGCACAGAAATACACACCATAATAACAAACAGAAACAATACCCCTCCACCCCAGTTTAAGAGGACATAGATAGTTTAGTTAGCCAGAGGCATGGGAGGAGAGGAATGTTTTTGCTTGGTGCCTAAAGATATGTACTGAAGGCACTAGATGAGTCTTCCTGGGGAGAGCATTCCACAAACAGGGAGCCACCACAGAAAAGGCCCATTCTTGTGTTGCCACCCTCCAGACCTCTTGTGGACAAGGCACACAAATAAGGGCCTCAGATGATAAATGCAGAACCCAGGTCGGTTTATACGGGGAGATACGGTCCTTGAGGTATTGCAGTCCTAAGCCGTTTAAGGTTTTATCGGTCAAAACCAGCACTTTGATGGATTGGCGGATGGGAAAGTCATTAAAGGAAACAACATTTCCATAATATTTTTTGTGTCTTGAGTTCTATTTAGAACTTTCATATATTTTGTAACTTTCTCCTTTAGTGCCACAGCCCATAACTCCGTAAGGAAAGTTGCAAGTTCGCTAAATTTTGCCCATGTTGTGCCACCACCTGTGGGGCTGCCACAAGTAGAAATCTGATTACTTCTTTAGAATGTGACTCCTTTTGCTGTCCGTGGAAAACAAGCAATAAAGCGAAATTGGAGTGTTTCGTAATGAGACTTATTTTGTTGAATGCTTCTATCCAAAATGTCCACCACATAGGCAATACTGTCCTGATCTCTGTACACTCCCAGCTATGAAGAAAGGGAAGAAGATGTATATATTGAGCTGATACGGAAATCTGGAGAACTGAACTCAAGATTGGAAAAATTAGAAACTGAGGAAAAACAAAAGCAACATTTTTTGCAGAGCCCTGCCTCCATAACTAGAGGCAGCAAAGCTTCTGAATACCAGTTGCTGGTATTCTTAAAACAGATTTGTTCATTCCTAATCCCATCCGACTCCCTATTGGACTAAATTTTCTGATTGCACAGTCCTTTATTTACATGGATGAGCATTCAGAGATTTGATTCCCACCCCCATTTGAAATAAGAAATGGCACGCTCCATGTTACCACCTGCTCCTGCTGCACATGTGGACCAGGCCTCCATATCAAACAGCTTTGTATGTTCATTCATATATTCATTGTTTGCTGCTGAAAGCAGTGTAGAAACCCTCCTGGCACTTTGGCAGCTTTTGTCCTTGGCTGCTTTCAATCCTTCCTTTTCATTCTTGTTGGTGTTTTTCTTTCCCTTCAGAGCAGGGAAGGAGAGGATGGTTTTATACAGCCCAGCTCCTTGGCTCCCACTTAAAGCTCTGCTCAAGTGTTTCTCGTGACCTTTGCCATGATGGTTTGACAGCAATCTTGCACGCCCCCAGGCAGTTCTGCACAGCTGCATAGGCAGTGGCTCTATGTAAATACCCGGTCCTTCCATCAATGACCTCATTTTTTGGCATAATAGCAACCCAAAGTGCTTAACACAGGTTGAGGGAGGGTGTTTTGTTCTAGAGGTCCATTTTGGCAATAGCTTTGGGTGTGTGTTTGTGTGTCTCTTGCCCCTTACTTCAGATGAGTGTGTCAAGATGTTTTGCCTTATTCAATATATTGACTTTGTACCGGGCATGGGAAGAAAATGAATAGATTCTGCCATGAAACCTGAAAAGCCGGGAAGAGAAGATCAGGCTGCAGCTTTGAGGAGGTTCCTTAGCAAAGTGCCCTCTGGTGAGACGACCTCCATATGGAAGCTATATTCTGTCTCCACAGTGGGAGACCTCTGAATGTCAGTTGTGGCAAGAGTGCTGCTCTCAGATCCTACTCTTGGGCTTCTCACACATATCTGGTTGACCACTCTGACAACAGGATGCTGGACTGGATTGGCTTCGGATTCCTGCATTGCAGGGAGTTAGACTAGATGACCCTTGCAACTTCCAACTCTACAGTTCCATGTGAGGTAGAACACAGTGTGAGGTGCTCTTGGTGTTACTGATTCCTGTGAAGTGCCACTGGTGCCTTCCATTTTAAACTGCCTAGGTCTGGGCAGGAAAGAGATCCACAGGAAGGGAGTATATCCAGAAAGGGCTCATTCAGGTGTCCTACACGCCAGGAAATGAGACTCCTGCTGATCTGTTGTCTAAGGTTGTTAACAGAGGACAGCTTCAGGTGTATCTACAGCGGTTGCAGTTGGGTTGAAATACTGCGCCACAGATTACATGAAAAGGGGGAGGATGTTGACATTTCCATTCCACCTTAAGGAGCAGACGTGTGGAATTGTTGTGTGTCACATGTCTGTTTACATTCCAGCACAGCTTGCTGGGAACTTCCGTTGTGTATGGCTTCTGCTTTTCCCGGTTCTCTCTGAGAAGACGAGAGAGAGAGAGATGACATGTTTCTTTGTCCTGATTTATGATTAATAAATCTGTAGTTGTAGTATGCTTCCACAAGCCTCATGCCTATTCTGCATTCACAGTTCGATCTGCTGATAGTGTGCCCTGGCTCAGAAGCCTGGGTCGCTGATTTACATTGGAACAGAGGTTATGGTCTTCGCAGTGGGAGGGCTGGAAGGAGACGTCCCAGCCGGAGCTAGCCAGCTGGCCTCCTGGCCCTCTGCTTGTCGACACCTTATACAGTGGTACCTCAGTCTAAGAACAGTCCTGTTAATGAGTGCTTTGGGCAACGCACTCCGCAAAACCAGAAGTAGGTATTCCGGCTAGCAAATTTTGCCCCGGAAGATGAACGGAAGCCGAATGGTGGAAGGGCACCGGAGGTGAGAGGCCTCATTGGGGCAAACACACCTCGGTTTAAGAAAGCTTTCGGTGTAAGAACGGACTTCCAGAACGAATTCAGTTTGTAAACGGAGGTACCACTTTACTGAGTCAGAGCACTGGTCCATCCAGTCCACTGTTGTCTACCCCAGGGATAGATAACCTCAAGCAGGGCTGGCCCAGCCATTGGGTAGGGTTACTGCCTCAGGTGACAGAAGACCCTGAGGCAGCACCCCATGGCTTGCCCTGCCACCTCTGCCTGTGGTGGAGAAGCCAACGCCAATTTTGGATGAGTTCATGTCCATTTCGGGTGAGATCTCATCCCAAATTGGCGTGATCTTGCCCCAATTGGCGCTGGTGGCAGTGATGTTTCTCTGCAAGCAGCAGATGCGACAGATCGTGTGGTGTAGGGCGCGGTGGCAGTGCAGATGGTGGCAGTGGCAGGTATGGTGCTGCCAGCAGCAGACCCAACAGAAGGGCAGGGCGGCACTTCTCTTCTTGCCCCAAGCAGCAGAACGGGACATACAACCACTGGCCTCAGGTCTGGGGGCCAACGTCTTCCTGGGTCACATCAGGGCACACCCCCTCACCAGCCCTACCTCATGCTCCCCCCATGAGTAGTTTTGCCTGGCTGCGCTGTGTCCCTGACCTCTGGTAATGATTCTTGCTTGCCTGGACAGAGGAAAGGGAAGGTGCATGCAGTTGTGTGTAGAAGCTGATCTCCTGTTTGCATCGTGGCCTCATCCACTTCTGCTTTCAGCCTGCAGCCCTCAAGGTTGCCGAAATGGGAGTGCAGCCCTTGATCTGCAAAAGATTCCTCACCCCCAGTCTATGCTGACTGGGAGCAGCTCTCTAGGGTTTAAGGCCTGGAGGTGCTGGGGATGGAACCTGGACCACCTTCATGCAAAGCCGATACTCTGCCACTGAGCTGTGACCCTTCACTGGACATCCCCTGTGATGGAGATGCTTTGGGCGTGACTTACTCTTTCCTAGTTCACGGCTTGGGAAGTTTCCAGGTGCAGATACGTTTTCAGAGAGAGCGGTAACTGGATTCCCCCCCTCTATCTTTTTACAACTTCTAATTCTTAAGTCAGTTACAGTGGTACCTCGGGTTAAGTACTTAATTCGTTCTGGAGGTCCGTTCTTAACCTGAAACTGTTCTTAACCTGAAGCACCACTTTAGCTAATGGGGCCTCCCGCTGCCGGAGCACGATTTCTGTTCTCATCCTGAAGCAAAGTTCTTAACCCGAGGGACTATTTCTGGGTTAGCGGAGTCTGTAACCTGAAGTGTATGTAACCCGAGGTACCACTGTATAGCCCCTTGAACAAAATCTTTAGAAAGCTGTACGAAACTTGGAAGAGAGATTTGGATAATCATTTGTTTTGAAGGGCAGATCCACGCCATATATTTAAAGCACAATCGATGCACATTTAAAGCACATTACTTCCCCCAGAGAATCTTGGGCACTGTAGTTTCCCCTCACAGAGCTACAATTCTGAACCCGCTTAATGAACTACAGTTCCCAGGATTTCTTTGCAGGGGGATTCATGAGCTTTAAATGCATGGTGTATATCTGCTAGAAATTCAACATTTATTCTTTTCTTTTTGGGGGCGGCGGAAGGGGAGCAAACGTGCCTTCATGCACCAGATGTGCTGCTGTTCTATTTTTAGCTCCATCATAGTTTTCCTTTGTGGTTTTAAATGCTGGAGCTGACGCTTCTCCAGTTTCTCTTATTATTTAATGCTCCAATCTAGCCCTTGTATTGAGACTCATCCTTAAAATACACAGGCAATTTTTGCTTCTCCTTTTCGCATTAAGAGGTCGAAAGCATCAGGCATATCTCAAGAAGGGCAGGAAAAGTGAACCCCAGGCTTCCAGAAACACCATAGCCTTTCTCCCAGATCTTTCCCAGGGGTAGCTAATTTAGTGTCCACTAGATGTTTTGGACTACAGTTCCCATCTTCTCTGACCTTTGGCCATGTTGGCTGGGTCTGCTGGGAGTTTGGATTCCAGCAATATTATTGTTGTTGTTGTTTGTACCACTTAATGCCAAAATAGGTTTCTAAGAAGTAGTGTACCATTATCGTCATCAGCAACATATAAATAACTGATGTATCACCTGATACCAAAATAAGCTTCTAAGCCAGGCATTCCCAACCTGTGGCGCTCCAGATGTTTTGGCCTACAACTCCCATGATCCCTAGCTAACAGGACCAGTGGTCAGGGATGATGGGAATTGTAGTCCAAAACATCTGGAGGGCCGGAGGTTGCAGGTGCCTATTCTAAGCAGTTTTCAAAGTATAAAAGGCAGTTAAGGTAAAGGTAAAGGGACCCCTGACCATTAGGTCCAATCGTGGCCAGCTCTGGGGTTGCTGTGCTCATCTCGCTTTATTGGCCGAGGGAGCAGGTGTACAGCTTCTGGGTCATGTGGCCAGCATGACTAAGCCACTTCTGGCGAACAAGAGCAGTGCACAGAAACGCTGTTTACCTTCCTGCCAGAGCGGTACCTATTTATCTACTTGCACTTTGACATGCTTTCAAACTGCTAGGTTGGCAGGAGCAGGGACCGAGCAACAGGAGCTCACCCCGTCGTGGGGATTTGAACCACCGACCTTCTGATCGGCAAGTCCCAGGCTCTGTGATTTAACCCACAGTGCCACCCGTGTCCCTAAAAGCCAGTTACACAAATATTAAAATATAAACATCCACAATTTAAATACACCAAAAATAGCACTTTAAACCAGGCTTCCTCAACCTTGGTCCTCCAGGTGTTTTGAGACTACAATTCCTATCATCCCTGACCACTCGTCCTGCTAGCTATGGATCATGGGAGTTGTAGGCCAAAAACATCTGGAGGGCTGAGGTTGAGGAAGCCTGCTTTAAAACAACCCAGGAAACTCAGGTCTAGAGATGTCCAGCGTCAGGTATCCAGTGCATCGTCACATTTGTTTCTGTAAGATGAGTTGTAGTTATTGAGGCCTGAGGATGTGGACCAAGTTGCTTGTGGCTATCTGTTCCTCTCCTTCCCTTCTTGACTCTTGCCCACCCTAGCTTGTTCATCTTAAGTCTGGGGCCAGGTGATTAACACATCCCTGTATGGGCAGGGTGTGGAATCAGGAGAGTAGCTTAGACAGTTTTTAAAGAGGATCGGGCAAATTTATGGAGTACAGTGGTGCCCCGCAAGACGAAATTAATTCGTTCCGCAAGTTTTGTCGTCTAGCGAATTTTTCGTCTTGCAAATCACGAAATCCCATAGGAATGCATTGAAAATCAATTAATGCGTTCCTATGGTCAAAAAAAGTCCAAACAAAGCCAAATTTGGTACAACAACAGTTTATTAACTGCTCTTTAAAGTCACACATACTGTAAAGAGCAGTTCAAAAATTGAAGGGAAAATAAATTAACTTTATAAACAAAACATGTCTTTGTTTTTAGACAAAGGAAACAAAGTCGCGAGACGTTTTCGTCTTGCGAAGCAAGCCCATAGGGAAATTCGTCTTGCGAGGCAAATCGAAAACGGAAAAACCTTTCGTCTAGCGAGTTTTTTGTCTTGCGAGGCATTCGTCTTGCGAGGTACCACTGTATAAGGCTATCGATGCCTACTAATCCTAATTGTTATCTACTACCTTCAGAATCAGAGGCAACATTTCCCTGAAATATCAATGACTAGGCAACAGCAACAGCAGAGGGCTATTACCCTTGTGTCCTGCTTGTAGACTTCTGTTTGGTCTCTGTAATGTAGGAGTTGCCAGGCTGCGCAGAGCCTCCAAGTGTCCCTATTTTCCAGGGACAGTCCCAGATTTAAATAATTTTTATTAAATTTTCCATTTTAACAATCCAATCAAATCACATTAAGTATTCCAAATTATACAAATACATATCATATAATTCAGATATTCTGCCAAATTATAAATTTTTGTTGGGGCTTCCCATGCTTCAAGTTCAGTGGGGTTCCAATTATCTTATGTTTCTACTGCCTTGAGTTTCCAATAGTTCCTTCTTTAAATCTTCCTGTTGTTATCCTTCGGGGCGGTCCCAGATTTACAGAAGCCATCTCAGTTTCTGATTTGATCCTGGAATGTTCCACTTTTCTCCCTATTTTCATTGGAGAAATGTTGGAGGGTGTGGAGTCAAGAAGATAAGTAACTATACAACCTTGAGAAGACATCTGAAAGCAGCCCTGTACTGTATAGGGATTTTTAAAAACAAAACAAAAGTTCAATATGTTTTTCTATATGTTGAAAGCTGTCCAGAGTGGCTGGGGCAACCCAGTTAAATAAGTAGGGAATAATAATAATAATAATAATAATAATAATAATAATAATAAGGAGGAGGAGGAGGAGGAGACAGGGCATCCCTGTTTCATCAGGTAAATGTTGGAGGCCATGGGTGTGCTTCCCAGGACCTCCTCTGGCACTAGTGGAAGGTCTCAGTAAATAAACCTTCAGAAATCCACACTGCGAGTGCTTGCATTTCCTGCTCACTTCCTGTTTGCTGTGGTTTGCCCTCTCCCACATGCCATTTTGTGTAATACGACACCTTCATGGCAGCCATTTTGGAATGGAGCCCACAGCAAAATTCCAACTGTGCCCACTGGTTTGAAAAGGTCGGTGACCCATGCTTTATAGGTTTAAATAAGCCTAGACTAAAATAGACCTTTGGTCCAATCTCGAAAGGCTTATATTTGTTTGTTGTCTGGACTTCAGAGTCTCCTTCCCTCCCCACACTCCTGCTGTTTTTAGTTCTTTCTTCTTCTTCTTTTAAAAAAGAAAATCGTTTTTTCATTGATTTTGTTTTATTATCTTCGAGTCACTTTGCAGGTTTGGTACAGGGCCGAGAAACAGTAGATAAATATTTTATCTCAATAAATGAGTTGTGCTTCTCACCTGAGAGGGGATGAGTCATTAGCTGACCAGCTGGTTCACTGGCTGGGGCGGCGGGGCGAGGGTTCTCATCTAAAGTGAAATTTTCAAGGTGAACTTGACATTTCCAGTTTTGAACAAAATATCGGTGAAAAATTTCCATGGACCTAGTAGGGACATAGAAAATTGCCCTCTACTGAATTATACCATTGGTCCATCTAGCACAGTACTGTCCACACTGACTGGCAGAAACTCTCCAGAGATATTCTTAGTCCTACCTGGGGATGCTGAGGATTGAACCTGAGACCTTCTGAGACCTCTGTGCAAAGAGCTGTGGCCCTTCTACCATATGGTGAATGTAGGAAACCGCTTTATAACTGAGTCAGGCTATGAGTTCATCTAACTCAACCCAACATAGTGCCTTCTACATGTTCCTTGACTTGTTCCACATTGTTCCAGAGTGGCCAATAGTCAGGGATGATGACATCTGTTTCAACATCTGGTTATTGGTCTACCCTAACCAGCAGCATCTCTCCAGGGTTTCAGGCAGGAGACATTTCTAGCCCAACCTGGAAATGCTGGGGATTGGACCTGGGACAGTTTGCTTGCAAGACCGATGCTGTAGCACTAAGCTATGGCCCTTCCCCAAACGTATTTACCAACTAAAGGAGGATCTTTATGCAAGGCTGGGGCTATGGGAGGAGGAAGACCCTCTTGGTGTGTTAATCCCTCCAGGATTTTAGACTAGGATCCTCTATAGTGAAACTTGGACCTTCTGCATATAAAGCAGATGATCTTCCACTGAACTATGGTCCTCCCCAATGGTGAAGGTGACTTCTTTTTTGAAACAAAAAATAAAAAACCACCATTTCAGGTGTGTGTGCCACTTCAGTACACCCCTAAAGCTGGATTCTTCTTTGCGCTTCATGACCTGGGCTGCTGTTGTTTAGTCGTGTCTGACTTTTTGTGACCCCATGGACCAGAGAACGCCAGGCCCTCCTGTCTTCCACTGCCTCCCGCAGTTTGGTCAAACTCATGCTGGTAGCTTCGAGAACACTGTCCAACCATCTCGTCCTCTGTTGTCCCCTTCTCCTTGTGCCCTCCATCTTTCCCAACATCAGGGTCTTTTCCAGAGAGTCTTCTCTTCTCATGAGGTGGCCAAAGTATTGGAGCCTCAGCTTCAGGATCTGTCCTTCCAGTGAGCACTCAGGGCTGATTTCCTTCAGAATGGAGAGGTTTGATCTTCTTGCAGTCCATGACCTGGGCTGCTTGACACCAACGTGCAAGAGCCCAGTGTCTTGCTTTCTCATTAACTCTGCATATTCCCAGTGCCTCCGCTCCTGGATTGGAATTCAGAGCTGTTAAAAAAAAAAAAAAATACAACCCAGAAGGGTTCAGTTATCACTTCAAGGGAGATATGCTAATATCCATGATTTAATTAGTGCACCTCAGTCAAAGCTTGTACGCCTACAGCACCTTTTTACATAACCCAAACACTTGAGTCCTCATTATTCCATTATATATTTTGAACATTTCGTAAATGTTCCCTCTCTGCCTAGGAGGGTCTCTTGGCTGTGTTCATTATGCCATCAGCAAAACAGAGCAATAAAGATGAAGCGCTCCCTCTTTTCCACCAGCGTAAAGTTGGATTCCTTCTCTTTCCAAGAACTGGAAACTGGAAATGGTTTCCACGGAATGATGCTCAGAGAATGGTAGAAAATTGGCAAGTCAGGAGGGGCATTTGAGCAAGCTGCACTACCCAGGACTGCATCTCCCAAACTTTGGGGAGATGAACTTTGGGAAGCTCCGAAAATGGTGAATTCCATGCTAGGGATCATTAGGAAAGGAATTGAAAAATCACACCACCAATTGCATGCCATGACAACAAATTGATGACATTTAGAATGCTGTGTGAAGTTCTGGTCTCTGATGCAGACCTTTGCATCTCCATCAAGGATGCTTGTGCTCCACCCACACCGTGGTGTGTTGATATCCCCCCCCCCCTTTCTTTCTTTTTTTTATAAGATATTTATTAAAGTTTCAAAAAAAAGTTACAATAATAATAATAAAAAAAGAAAAAAGAGAATACAAAATACAAAAAAGTAAAAACAAATAAAAACAAATCAATCTTTCCATATCTTGTCTTTCATTCACTTGTTTCCCTGACCTCCTCACACCTCCCCTTTTTGTATTCCAGTTCAGTAAGTTAATTCAGCAAATCCTTTCCCTCTTTGTTTTTATCTTAGTCCTTTGTCTTAATGTGTAATATCTGTATATTCTCATCTGTTAGCAGTCCATTTTTACATACTCCTTGTAACATTGCTACTAAAAACCCCTTAGCTTCATTCCGACATCATTCTAACATTCATTAATTTTACAGTATTTCTGTAAATAGTCTTTAAATTTCTTCCAATCTTCTTCCACCGACTCTTCTCCCTGGTCTCGGATTCTGCCAGTCATTTCCGCCAGTTCCAGATATCCGCCCCCCCTTTCTTCCATTGCCGTCAAAATTGGTCAGGTCAAAAAATTGCTTGGGTAGCCAGATCGGTGCTTTTGAATTATGGTGCTGGAGGAGACTTGCAAGGAGATCAAACCTATCTATTCTTAAGGAAATCAGCCCTGAGTGCTTACTGGAAGGACAGATCGTGAAGCTGAGGCTCCAATACTTTGGCCACCTCATGAGAAGAGAAGACTCCCTGAAAAAGACCCTGATGTTGGGAAAGATGGAGGGCACAAGGAGAAGGGGACAACAGAGGATGCGATGGTTGGATAGTGTTCTTGAAGCTACCAGCATGAGTTTGACCAAACTGTGGGAGGCAGTGGAAGACAGGAGTGCCTGGCGTGCTCTGGTTCATGGGGTCACGAAGAGTCAGACATGACTAAATGACTAAACAACAACAAGCCAGATTGCACTCTCCAAACTGGTGGCCAGCCACCCCTGTTTTAGAGGCATCCACAGAGGAGTTTCTAAGAATATTAACAGCTGGGTCTGAGGTACCCTGGTTGTTCAAGCCTTCAAGGATTAAGGGCCGCACATTCAGTAATGTGACTTCATTGTTCTCGATACAACCTTTTGTGTCTGGGTGTTTTTATTTGCTTTGTAAGCTGCTTTGAGTAATTGTAAACAGAACAGAACTGGTGGGTGGACATAAATGATGATTTGCCAATTAAAAACAAACAAACTAGGTACTTTTTTTTTACTTTAAATTGTGGCCCTCCAGATGTTGAACTAGAACTGCCCTTGCCGCTGACGACAATGCCAGCTGTGGCTGATGGGAGCTGCAGCCCAGCAACATCTGGAGAGCCACCAGTGAAATCAAGATTGACATAGTCCATACCTGGAATGGTAATGGGAACCTGCAGGCACCTATCTCGCACTACAGCTCTGCTTCGTTTCTGGCTCCTTCAGCTTCCAAAAAGTGTTAATTCATATGCCCATTACGAGAGCCTAATGGTAGCATGCATTTTGGCTCAATTCCCTTCATTTCTTCAGCCAGCAGATAAAACTGTATTATGGTGCCTAAGTAAATGCTAACTCGATTAATTATGTGATGGAGCTAAATTACTGCAGCATTTAGGGTTGTGATATTTTTAATTATACCAAACCCATAACATTCAGAGTTAGGGTTTCGCTGGCCGCTGCGGCTCTGCTTCTTCCTTGCACTGAAGAAGGATTGGATCCTATTAGGAACACACCTGTTGCAAGTCATGAAGCACAAGCAGCTCTGTTGTTTCAGTAGGCTGCACTGTGCACCTAGCGAAGAGGGGGGCACCGTAACAATAACCAAGAGTGGAAGGTGAGAGCCTCAGAGGTGCCAAATTTTGGCAGCCCATGGGACGCCGCTGAAATGTTAAATCCCAAAGTGCGCCACTGATGCAGATCCACCCGGTGACTAAATGAGACCTGCTGAGACCATATAACACCGGTCCTGAGAGATCTGCATTGGCTGCCAGTACGTTTCCGAGCACAATTCCAAGTGTTGGTGCTGACCTTGAAAGCCCTAAACGGCCTCGGTCCAGTATACCTGAAGGAACGTCTCCACCCCCATCATCCAGACAGGACACTGAGATCCAGCACTGAGGGCCTTCTGGCGGTTCCCTCATTGCGAGAAGTGAGGTTACAGGGAACCAGACAGAGGGCCTTCTCGGTAGTGGCACCTGCCCTGTGGAACCAGCAGATGTCAAGGCAATAAACAACTACAGTGGTGCCTCGCAAGACGAAAAGAATCCGTTCTGTGATTCTCTTCATCTAGCGGTTTTTTCGTCTTGCGAAGCAAGCCCATTGACGGATTAGCGGATTAGCGCTATTAGCGGCTTATCGGATCAGCTGATAAGCGGCTTAGCGGCTTAGAAAAAGGGGGGGGGGAGGAAAAAAACCCCGCAGGAGCTCGCAAGACATTTTCGTCTTGCGAAGCAAGCCCATAGGAAATTCGTTTTGCGAAGCACCTCCAAAACGGAAAACTCTTTCGTCTAGCGAGTTTTCCGTCTTGCGAGGCATTCGTCTTGCGGGGCACCACTGTATTTTACTTTTAAAAGACACATGAGAAGTTTTTAATGTCTGATGCTTTATTGTTTTTGATATTTGGTTGGAAGTTGCCCAGAGTGGCTGGGGAGACCCAGTCAGATGGGCGGGGTATACATAATAAATTATTTATTATGATTATATTTCGGGTTTCCAGATCTCATAGCGGATGCTTGGTCCTCGTTCTCAACTGGGGTGGCAAATGTGTATTGGGGTGGACCTCAGTAATCTTTTGGAATGTGCTGCCCTGTGCAAGGCCATAACATGGCACCCTCAAATGGACCTTCTCAATTGTGGCTCTTCTCAATTTTGTTCCCCCTTTGGGCATCTTGTGTGGCAGAACTGCCCACACCACTCTAAATCCGGCACTGCATGCGTTTGGCTATAGGAACTGAACCAGACCATTGGTCTATCTAGGTCTGTATTATCTACACTGACTGGCAGCAGAGGTGGGAGATAGTCCCAGCCCTACCTAGAGATGTCAGGGATTGAACCTGGGACCTCCTGCATGCAAGGCAGACCATCTACCACTTCAGACTACATGGAGAAGGTGTTGGTGCTGTGGGTCCCTGATTTGTATAAATTAATGTACCTCTCATCCAGTAAAATTCCCTCCATGGAAAACTAAGCACCAGGGAAGGAGAACCTATTCATTTATTTTTATATATTGTTTGTCACACGGACTGCAACAATAAAAAATACAACAGTACAAAACAAATGCAAAATGCTATGCAATTAAAATCTGACAGCCACCAGCTTATCACTCCATTCACATTTACTTGCTGTTTCCCATTTTTACCCAATTTGCACTACTTGGGTACATTTCAGTTGGAGGTGATAAAGTGTGTCATTTTACCTTTTTTTGGGGGGGGGGGTATTGAGTATTTTAGAGTCTTACCTCTGTTCTGTAAAATGCATCAAAGTGAGTAATCATAAGAGGGACAAAACAACAATAACAACAACAAAATGAAAAACCTCTCTCTGCAGATATCATATGCCTTTAACACAATTCTGTGTGAAATATGTCTTTTGCTTTTTCCTGAAACTGACTTCCATACGATGCTAGTTAGGATCTGGTGTTAAGAAGACAGGATTTTCTGGGCACTTGGCCACTGCAAATTGTCATTGGGCTAGTTCACACATGGATGCCATTGTACGATGCTCTGAGTGTCCTTATTACCTGATGTTAACTTCCAGCATATCAATTCTTAATGAAACTAAGATTGGCCAATGGTCTGGCTCTGTATAAGGAAGCTTGATATTGTTCAATGCCAGCTCACCTTTCTTTCTTTCTTTCTTTCCCCCCTTTCTTTTTAAAAAGCGGTGCAATTTCCCCCCTGGCTTTGATCTTATGCTGCTTTTATTTCTCCCACCTCATTTACTTCCCATTCTTTTGATTTTTCTCTCGTTCCTGTTTCTCTCGGCGCCTCCCTGCAACGCTGTGTAGGCAGGTGAATTCCAGCTTTTCGCAAATGTCACCCACACAGCTACTTCCCCCCTCACAACCACACACACACTTCATGTCTCTGGAGCGGTGTGATGCACAGTGGGTGAAGCGAGGAGTGCGAGTTCTCTTGCATCTGACACTCTGAACTGCCAGCTCTAATTGGTATAAACCTGACAATGCAAGGAGGCCCGAGTTTACATTCAAGTGGGGCAGGGATGGCTTTGCCTAGTTATGCTTCTGAGATCATTGCAGCTGCTTCTATAATTGCGTCTCCTGCACTCAGCCAAGGAACCCTGCATTTAATCTCGCCACTTTCATTGTAGCTTTGCACATTGGCACTAAGAATATATCTGCGCTAAAAAAATGTAAATGAATGGTTGGGATCTGCAGACCAGATTCTGTCCTCAAACCAATTTGTGCACCTACCTCCCGCCCCCAGTGGGCCTGTCAAATGTAACTGAGATATGGGGAGAGTTTTGCTTTCAGTTCCTCTTGCAAGGGGAAGAAGCAGCGTGTATATCCTAGAATCTTTCTGTATGGTATCCTGTGACATTGATTGGTTATGCTCAGTCTCCCTGCTCAGAGGCAGTGATGCTTCTGAATGTCAGTTTGCAGGAAGTCATGGGAGTGGTGAGTCCTTTTGTGCTTGTGGGTTTCTCAAAGTTATCTGGTTGACTACTGTGAAGAGAAGAATAGGAAGAGTTTGGATTTGATATCCCGCTTTATCACTACCCAAGGGAGTCTCAAAGCAGCTAACATTCTCCTTTCCCTTCCTCCCCCACAACAAACACTCTGTGAGCTGAGTGGGGCTGAGAGACTTCAGAGAAGTGTGACTGGCCCAAGGTCACCCAGCAGCTGCATGTGGAGGAGCGGAGACGCGAACCCGGTTCACCAGATTACGAGTCTACCGCTCTTAACCACTACACCACACTGGCTCTCCTGTGAGAACAGGATGCGGGGCTCAACGGGCCACTGGCCTGATACAGCACGGTTTTCTTGTGTTCTTATGTTTGGTGGAGCTACCATAATCATATCATATCAGTTGCTGAGGGAGCTGGATGGCTTGCACAGTCCAGCTTCTCTCAGTGAAAGAAAGGTTGTAAGTTTGGCAAGGATGGAGGCCTAAGGTGAGGAATGAAGACAGCTTTCACTAAGATGGGAAGAGTACCATGATGCTCAGGTTCTGCTTGCAGGCATCTGGTTGGCAACTGTGAGAATGGCCGCTGGACTAGATGGGTCATTGGCAGGGCGTTTCTTTTGTTCTTATGACTGGGAAATGGTAAAGCTAAGAGATACAGTGACCAAAGTGCCCATTTCTTAAGGCAGTGTGTTTCATATTTTCTATTTTTAGGGAAATACTTCACCTTGCCAAGTCACCTTAGCATGTTGGAGTGTGCAGTGGAGGGTCAGTTGTGGTGTAGTGGTTAGAATCTTGGACTAGGACCTGGAGACCCAAGTTCAAATCCCTATTTTGCCATCAAACTCACTGGTGGACTTGGGGCCCAATCACTATTTTCCAGACTATCCTAGATGAAAGGGTTGTAGAGAAGATCGAACTGGATGTGGATAAAATGGTGGACTACCCTAAACTCCATGGAGGAAGAAAACGATGAGAATGTAAAAACAAAAGAGGGGGTGGGGAGCATGAAACACCCTTCAGTATGTTTTAGGCAGTGGCGTAGCATGGGTTGTCAGCACCCGGGGCAAGGCAAGTAATTTGCGCCCCCTAACCCGTGGATTTGCACCCCCTAACCCTAACCCCCAGATGTTGCGCCTGGTGCGGCCGGCCTCCCCTGCACCCCCCACGCTACGCCACTGGTTTTAGGACAGGGGTCAGCAAACTTTTTCAGCAGGGGGCCGGTCCACTGTCCCTCAGACCTTGTGGGGGGCCAGACTATATTTTGACAAAAAAAGAAAAAAGAATGAATTCCCACAAATATCCCAGAGATGCATTTTAAATAAAAAGACACAGCATTCTTTGCAAGAGCACCAGGCAGGACCCACAAATAATCCAGAGATGCATTTTTAATAAAAGGACACATTCTACTCAGGTTATCCACCCCCCCGACTCTCCCCTCCCTTCTCCACAGCGCTGGACGAGCCCCGGTGGCTCCTTTCCTGTGTCTTGCAAGCGGCAGGGGCTGGAGGCGGCGGGACGATGAGCGACGTGCAAAAAGGCTCTGGAGAGGAGCTGCTTAAAATGGCAGCCGCTCAAGGGACCATACTGCTGCTGCTGGCACCAACAAAGCCCAGCCCCCTTACTCTCAGCTCTAGGCGGGGTAGCGAGAAGCAGCGAGGGGGGAGGCGCTGCTGAACGTGTGCGCTAGTGCAACCCAAACGATCACATCCACGCCAATCCACATGGCGATTCCTGGACTGTCTGCAGGGCGGATCCAGAAGCCGTCTGGGCCAGATCCGGCCCCCGAGCCTTAGTTTGCCTACCCATGTTTTAAGATTATATTCGTGCAAAACATGCACCCTGCTTCTGAGCTCTGCATACCTTTTTCCTCACCAACCTCCCATAAAGATGGTAAGCCTTTAACTCTGCCACAAGAATGACCCAAAGCATGAATGCACAGAAGTATCAACCAAACATGCACATTCCCCAATTTAACAGCTAGAGCAGCTCTCTGCATTTGCCACTACTTAGTGTTGAAACAAAATGTTCTTGGAAATGGCTCCGTGTTTAACAGTAGCCGGCCCCATCTGTTCTCCTTCTGAATTGTTCCATGGATTAAGTGTCTCTGGAAAAAAGAAGAAGTTACATTTCTTTTTCAGCAGTTCTTGCACTGGTGCATTTCCTATTAACTGCAGGCTGTTGTGTTTGAGAGCAAATTGGCTCATTATTTCCTAAAAGATAACTGTTCGTCCTTGATCAGGGCTTAAGGATGGAATTTCCCTGCATTCCCTCTATATCCAAAACTTAGCAGTGAAACTTTAAAATCTTAGCTATTTGGGAAAACAAATAGCCTTTTCCCACCACCACCTTACTGCAGGGGTGAGGAAACCCAGGCGCAGGGGCCGAAATGTGGCCCTCTGTGTCCTTTACCTGGCCATTGGGACTGTCCCTAGGCCACACCTCCTCATTGGCTCTGCTTTGCACCCTCTTTAGTACTTTTGCCTGGCTGGACTGAGTCCTTGGTTAATGGTTCTTGCTTCTCTGGATGGTAGACAGAGTTTGGTCATGTCTACAAAAGTAACATTTGCACCTGTCATTCCACAATATCAGGTGTGGGGCAGGTGGCCGTGGTTTGGGGAAAACTTCCTTGTTGGCCGAATTGAGACCTGTGCCATGCCTAATTAGACCCATGGGCTGGAGGTTTCTGCACAAGACTAACAGAGCCATCTTTGCCGCTCCTGTCCTTTTCCTGCTTCTTTTTATTATTATTATTAAGGCCAGGCAATTCCCTTCCTGAACATACAGAAGTGCTGCCTTCTTCTCTCTCGAAGACCCTTTGCACTCGCTGGGTCGCTGCTGAAGTGTTGACTCCAATCCTTTTCATCTGTTGGCTGACAAAAGGCTGATGCATCAATTAATCCTGCTTGTAGCAGCTGCCTTTTCTCTCCTCCCCTGCCCCAGTGCCAGTGATAGCTGCCAGCTCCTGGTGAATGGGTCACCTGGCTCGATTGCCACCAGCTGAAGCTGAGTTGTTTCATGCCATTGTTCAGCCAGCATTGAGGGGATCTGTGGATGAATGCCAGCTTTCAGTTAATGCTCATGGAAGACAAATTGGATAAACAAGTTTGACCTGGGTGCCAGGTGGGGAAGCAGTCACTGCAAACACGACAATGATGTGCACCAGGTGGCCGGTCACTTAGGTCAGAGAATGGCTGCTTTTAGCTCTCCGTGGCTGGAATATTGGCAAGCAGCTGGAGAAATGAGGTGGCATGTAGGAAAGGAATTTGGAAGCACAGTTTTGGGCCAGACTTGAGGCTGCAGCAGACCTTGGGAGCAATGTGGCATGTAGTGACACAGCTTTGGTGTGTTTGTGTGTGTGTCACTAGGGAATGGAAGGATCTGTCAGCTTCATTTCCCCAGCCTTAAATTCAGTTCTCCGCATTTCTGCAGTAATTTGTGGTCGATTTAGTTTTTAAAGAAATCTGTATTCTAACCAGCCAAAGAATCCATCACATGTTGCCCTTTCCAGAGTGTGATAGGTTCTTCCCCCCAAAAATCTGGTTTCTTCCAAACTGAGGGTGAACTTTCAGGCCCCTGAAATATGGAAGGGGCATTGGAGTAGGGTCTGTAAAGTTGTGAAATGTTTTCACAGAATTGCAGAGTTGGAAGATGGCTCCAAGGGCCATCTAGTCCAACCCCTTGCAATGCAGGAATCTCAGATAAAGCATCCATGGCAGATGGCCACCCAAGCTCTAATTAAAAACCTCCTTTTGTTGGCTGTGAGGTGTCCATAGTGCTTTAATGCCGTTTGTTTAATGCAATAGATGCTGTAACCTAATTTAGTTTTAAGGGCACTTAGTAGATGTAGCTCCCCATCTGCACTATACATTTAAAGCAGTATCGTTCCACTTTAATCAGTCATGGCTTTCTGCAAAGAATACTGTGAACTATAGTTAGGGGTGCAAAGAGTCATTAGGGGTGCAAAGAGACCCCTATGCTCCTCAGAAGGAGCTTAGTCATGCTGGCCACATAACCTGGAAGCTGTACACCGGCTCCCTCGGGCAATAAAGCAAGATGAGTGCTGCAACCCCAGAGTCATCCGCGACTGGACCTAATGGTCAGGGGTCCCTTTACCTTTACCTTTATGCAAGGGATGTGGGTGGCACTGTGGGTTAAACCACAGAGCCTAGGACTTGCTGATCGGAAGGTCGGCGGTTCACAGGGTGAGCTCCCGTTGCTCGGTCCCTGCTCCTGCCAACCTAGAAGTTTGAAAGCACCTCAAAGTGCAAGTAGATAAATAAGTAACGCTCCAGCGGGAAGGTAAATGGCATTTCTGTACGCTGCTCTGGTTCACCAGAAGTGGCTTAGTCATGCTGGCCACATGACCCGGAAGCTATACGCCGGCTCCCTCGGCCAATAAAGCGAGATGAGCACCGCAACCCCAGAGTTGGTCATGACTGGACCTAATGATCAGGGGTCCCTTTACCTTTACGCTCCTCAGAGAGCTACAGTTTCCAGAGTGGTTTAACAACCATTCCCTCTCCTCAGTGAACTCTGGGGATCTCCAAATAATTTTCAGCACCCTTAACAAACTACAGTTCCCCAGGTTCCTTTGGAGCAGGGGTCGGCAAGGTTTACCTCAAAGTGAAAGTAGATAAATAGGTACCACTCCAGCAGAGATCCCTCCATGGGCTGGATCGTGCCCACATGCCCGCGATTCCCAACATCTGCGTCGGCACAGGCGTGATTTTCGGAGTCTGTGCAGATGCGGTTTCCAGCATCTGCGTCTGCAGAGATGTGAATTCCAGCGCTGCGAAAGCGAGTCCCTGTGCCGCACTGTGCTGGTTTAGCACAGTGCATGGGGACTCACTGAGCAGGCGGCTTGGTTTGGGGGCTGTTCATAGGCCGGTTAAAAGACCCCCATGGGCCGCTTGTGGCCCATGGGCCTTAGGTTGCGGACCCCTGCTTTGGAGGAAGCCACGGCTGCTTGAAGTGGTGTGATACTGCTTTAAATGTGTAGCCCAGATGTGGTCATTGTTGCAGACACCAAGCATTTAAGGTAACCTGTAACCACCTGCAGTTCTCATATCACTATTGCAGCAGTTATACTGCAATGTGGAACGCTGACATATATCATGAACAAAAGCTTTTTGGAAACCGCGGCAGAGCCACGGATAATAAATTCATTCTCATTCTGCAACCATTATTAACAAATAATTAGATACATCCCACCTGGGTCTTTCAAGGTGCAAATTTTGAAGGATGCCTTGGGTTAAGCTTCACATATCGTTCGGTTTGCACTTCTTCACAAAGTGTGAATTCAACAGGTCTGCCTTTCAGTGTGAAGCGAACCAAATTTCTCCCTCATCTCTTAGTGAGAGGGTGCTTTAGTTTGCCATGGAGTCTGGCAGGTTCTCCTTTTATTTTCTTGTTTTCTGTTTAAAACATTTTTTTTAAGGCAATTGGCTTTGCCAGTGACATCTCTCAATCTCTCTCTTTAAAAAAACCTTCCTTCTTTACATCATAAAGTTTGGCGCAGAGCTTCACATTTCCCTGCCCAAATGTCCCTAGAATACTGTCACTGACCTTTCTCTTGTATGCAGCACAGGCCCTTACATAATTTTGTTTTATTAATTACAGACCCTCCGTGTCCCTATTTTCCAGGGACAGTCCCAGATTTACGGAAGCTGTCCCGGTTTCTGATTTGATCCCGGAATGCCCCACTTTTCCTTAGGACTTCCCTATTTTCATTGGAGAAATGTTAGAAGGTACAGAGTTATATGACCCCTGAGTCAGCCAAGGAGATGAGTAAATATAGAAGACATCTGAAGGTAGCCCTGTATAGGGAAGCGTTTAATATTTTATTTTGTTTTATTTTGTTTTTATACGTATATGTTGGAAGCCATCTAGAGTGACTAGAGCAATCCAGTCAGATGGGTGGAGTATAAATACTATTATTATTATTAGTAGTAGTAGTAATAGTAGCAGCAGCAGTAATAGTAGTAGTAGTAGTACTACTAGTATTACTACTACTGGTAGTAGTACTATGGAATAGGATGTCCCCATTTGCATTGGAGAAATTTTGGAGGGTGTATAATTATATGCTGGGGTTTGTATAATTGAAAAAGAGATGGCGTAACTGAAAGCTAAGGCTTACAGCACGCTGGACCGCAATACACGACCTGGCAAAACTGACGGTTGGATGAAAGTGCTTCCAAGTATCGCTTATCGCAGACTGAAATATTTCAGTCCATGCTTTGTCACACAAATCTGCAAAAAACCCCAGTTAAGCTTAAATTGCTTGCATAGCTCTATGTACTGTAATAGGCCTGGAACATACACACTCAAGTACTGGGAGGAGGGGCTGCTAAGCAGCCAGAGAATGTCCTTTAGACAGATGCTTTGAGAGACAGATGCTTCTGACATGTGCTGTATGGAGCACTGGCCTTCTGCCAAGGCCTGAATAAGGACAATTTGGAGCTGTGTATTGACTTGCGTCTCCACTTCAACTTCTTGAGAAGGCCACTAAATGTTGTTTCCCTTAGTTCCTTCTCTTGAGTGTGTCAACATTCTGGTCCTTATGAACCAGGCTTCCTGCTTTGCCTTTGAGGGGTTTGGATCAGGACTTGGGGCGCCTACAACTTCCAACAATGCAGGTGTGATACAATTGGCCAGACCAGTGCCTGCTTGCTTGCGGGTTTTCTCAAAGTTCTGTGAGCCACAATAACTTGTTCAGGATGGGGCAAGCTTAATAGTTTGAGTATTTGGCACAAGTATACTGTATATTATTATCACATTATACTGGGCATGCAGACCCTCCAAGTGTCCCTATTTTCCAGGAACAGTCCCGGATCTACAGAAGCCATCCCAGTTTTTTATTTTATCCTGGAATGTCCTTCTTTCCCTTCGGACATTCCTATTTTCATTGGAGAAATGTTGGAGGGTATGGAGTTATGTGACCCATGGGTTAAGGAACTTAACCTTTGGAAGACATCTGAAGGCAGCCCTGTAAAGGGAAGTTTGTTGTGGTTTTTTTTTTAAATGATTCATGTTTTATTATGCTTTTACATATGTTGAAAGCTGCCCAGGATGAATGGGGCAACCCAGTCAGATGGGCAGGGTATAAAAAATAACATTATTATAATATGGAATAGGACACCCCAATTTTCATCAGAGATTTGTAGTTTGAAAGCACTTCAAAGTGCAAGTAGATAAATAGGTACCACTCCAGCGGGAAGGTAAACGGCGTTTCCGTGCGCTGCTCTGGTTCGCCAGAAGCGACTTAGTCACGGGTGGCACGGGTGACACGGGTGGCACTGTGGGTTAAACCACAGAGCCTAGGACTTGCCAATCAGAAGGTCGGTGGTTCGAATCCCCGCGACGGGGTGAGCTCCCATTGCTTGGTCCCTGCTCCTGCCAAGCTAGCAGTTCGAAAGCGCTTCAAAGTGCAAGTAGATAAATAGGTACCGCTCCGGCAGGAAGGTAAACGGTGTTTCCGTGCACTGCTCTGGTTCGCCAGAAGCGGCTTAGTCATGCTGGCCACATGACCCGGAAGCTGTACGCCGGCTCCCTCGGCCAATAAAGCGAGATGAGCACCGAAACCCCAAAGTCGGTCACGACTGGACCTAATGGTCAGGGGTCCCTTTACCTTTACCTTATGGGCATGTGGAACTTGTGGCCCACCAGATCCTGCAGGATCAGGCCAAAGCCCACCTATTCCAGCATCATGTTCACACAGTGGCCAAAAGCCTGCAAACGCACTGCATCTTCGATCCCCAGCAATTTGTAATCAGAACCATACTGCTTTTCACAGTGCAGGTAGGATATGGCTGAGCTCTAGCTCCCATCATTCCTGCTCATTGGCCTTCCTGGCTTGGGCTGATGGGAGTTGGGAGTCCAACAAAATTTCTCAGAGGCCTAAAGCCCCTGTCCTCACTTTCTATTTTCCATTCTTGTGTACCTCTTTCTCTGTTCATTGGATGAGACTGGTTAGAAACTGAAATAGAATGGAATAGTGCCATCTTGAACCATTTTGGATGCCATCTGCCATGGTTTGAAGTGCCACCAAGGAAGCACGTTGCAGATACCTTCTGGCGCTATCAACCTGGACTGCTTTTGGTACAATTGGTCTCATCCTTCCAGATTTGTCAGCAAAGATCCAACGTTTAGAGGCAATCTGGCACAATGTGCTGTTTTAGTACACCAAGTACCACCAAGTCTGCATGTACTGTATGTTTGTCAGCCTTCATCCTAATATAAAAGGACCTACAAAGCCAAATCTCCCAGTCCTCCCCCATGAAACTGTTGAACACTGCAAGGTGCTGTGCTTTTGTTTCATAACAACTTAGTATATATTGGCAGCTTTCAGGCCATTAGTGAGCCCCTGTTGCTATTCGCACAATGGCTTGACTTGCCATATGGAATCATGCCACCGGATTGCAGTGGTGGTGTTGACTCATTATTTAAAGAATACAAGCTCACAGAAAGGACTTTTCTTATTTTGTGTGGGTTATTCTAGGGCCCAAGGCATAGGGAGGATTGGCAATGAAATCTCCCTCCACTTCTGTTCCTAGTTAAAAGCAGGCAAGCCCCCCACACTTTCAGAACTGCGACCTTCCCAGACCCTGGCGAGCAGCCCTCCACCTCTCCAGGGAAGGGGTTCCTAACTCTGCGCAATTTTGCCTTTGCATGCAGACCCCCAGAACCGAACCCTCGCGTAAGTGGGGCCCGCCACTGTACTCTTTCCCCTTGCCTTGTTACTAGGTATGGTTCCACAGCCGGTAACTTCCTCTTGTCCTTTTTTCTCCTTGTGTTTAATGTTTGAATGCAAAGAACGCAGGCTGTGCACGTGTGGCAATTTCAAGTAGTATCTGTAGTCACTCTTGGGAAGGTAGCCCCGAGTTCACCTCCTCTAGCCGTTTACAAGCACGCACAGGTATCTCTCAAGCCTTTTGCAAAATGGAAATCAACAAAAGAGCTTGATCAATGGGTTGGTATTGAATTCGTTCTGCTATCAGTTGCCATTTGAGGCGCGCAGCTCGACATGCTATTTAAAGTTAGATCCTTTGATCAAGTTTCAGATAAGTGTTGTCGGATTAACAGTATCTGGAAACAACATTGATTCCCCCCTCCCCAAGTCAGTTGCTTTCCCAAAGGAAAGGAGTTATTACTAAGGTCTTTAATGTAGTACATTAATGAGTTCATATTCAAATGGTTTCCTTAGTAATAAATAAAAACACATTTGTTTGTTCTTTGAGAATTTATAAAGCAAATATGCATAAGAGAAAATCCCAGAGGTGAGAGCGCAAAGGAAGGAGTGTTCAAAGAATCTAATAATTTTTTTGCAGAACCTACTGAGTTGAATCTGATACGATCACTTTGTTGGGCTTGTTTCAAAACGTTCATTATCACCCATGTGCTTGTATGAAACTGTCATAAGGGATGTCTGCAAAGCTCTGCATTTTTAGCATGAGGCATTAACCACCTACACCCCACACCCTGTTGTGGTTCATCTAAGCAGGCAAAATGACAGGACCTGTATACTGTAATTTGAGGGTGTTCCAAAATCTGCCTTCACAATTTGCTGCTCCCTGTTTGTAGGCAGTGAATTGGGGATGGATTTTACCATTCGCCACCTGAAGGAGATTCTCCCAAAACATTGCCAATATTTTATTTTATTTATTAGATCTGTATACTGCTTCATAAGCATAGATCTACAGGATTCCAGGACATTGCCACAAATTGTCACCTGTATAGCATCCTCAAATTTCAGCCAGTCACCAAATAATATTTTCCTTCTGGAAACAAGGAAATAAACACCACTTGTGGCATAAAGTGTCTCTGAAATACATTTAATTTAATGTAACAGAGCTATGTTTACTACCGCAGCCAATGTTAGTGGATTGACTTAGTAAACACTCCATCTTTTTTCATAGACAAATGGTCCAGGAAATGTCATGGGGGGGTATGTGTGTGTGTGTGTGTGTGTGTAGGCTGGCATAAACCATGATTCTCTAACCAAGGACAGTTTCCTTGCAGGTTTTTACTGGGGTTAGAAAAGCACCCCACAAAGGGCTTAACGTTAGTTAAATTTAATTTTCAGTTCTAATTAAAAAAATTCTAGAAAGATGTAATAAAATATTTTCTAGACAGTTGGCAATATTTTCAAAAAGACCTTTTTTACTGTAAAATGTAGTTTTGTTGTTTGTAAATGAAAATAAAAGCCATGCTTCTTCAAGGAACACAAATGGTTCTGTTTATTCAGTGTACAGGGGCAAAAGTTCAATGCATAGAAAATTCTATTGTTCCCTGGCTTTGTTTGCTTGCGTACTGTCAAGCACACTACATCAGATGCCACAGACACAATTTTTGTCTTAGGTAAGAATTATGCTCCACCATTCATTGGAAAATTCATTGTGGTGGAAAATACACCCCCAAAACAATTGGGGTTATTTTATTTTTCTTCCGGAGATTGTATGTGGTTTAAATATTATATCATGTAGAGGTATATGTACTTGCAACAATTAATATGCAATTACATGTACAGTGGTGCCCCGCAAGACAAATGCCTCGCAAGACGGAAAACTCGCTAGACGAAAGGGTTTTGCGGTTTTTGAGCTGCTTCGCAAGACGAATTTCCCTATGGGCTTGCTTCGCAAGACGGAAACGTCTTGCAAGTTTGTTTCCTTTTTCTTAACACCATTAATACAGTTGCGACTTGACTTTGAGGAGCAACTCATAGAACGTGGTGTGGTAGCCTTTTTTGAGGTTTTTGGTGATTTTTGAAGCTTTTCCAAAACTTCCGACACCGTGCTTTGCAGGACGAAAAATTCGCTAGACGAAAAAACTCGCGGAATGAATTAATTTCGTCTTGCGAGGCACCTCTGTACTTTACTTGTATTGTTTAAATTTATGGAGTGTGTGCGCATGTGGGGGAAGCTACTGAAAACAGTTGATAACACTAATAAATTTTTGCAGCCCAAAGAACAGTGCACGATGTGCTGATTCATGTACTCGCTAGGGCTAATCACCTGAAAAACATTAATAACAACTTTGAAGCTGCCAAGGTTACTTAGCCATTGTTTGCTGTGAGTAAAGAATTTGTGAAATGGAAAATTTGAAGAACCTAAGACGAGCCTGCTGGGTCAGTAGCATCCTGTTTGCACAGCAGCTGAACAGATGTTCATGGGGAGCCTGTAAGGTGGACAGGAGCGCATTAGGTCTCTGCCCACCTGTGGCTCCCAGCAGCTGGTGTTCAGAAGCACGATGCCTCTGACAGTGGAAGGAGAACATAGCCATCACGGCTGGTTGCCTGTGATAGCTTTCACCTCCGTGAAGTTGTCTAATCCTCTTTTGAAGCCATCCAAGTTTGTGGCCCTCACTGCATCCTGTGGACGGGGAGTTCCATAGTTTAACTATGAACCGTGTGTACTCTTTTTGAAGCTGCCCTGGATGTCCCAACATTCAGCTTCATGTCCACGAGTTCTAGTGCTATGGCAGAGGGGTGGAGAGGTTTCTCAATCAACTTTCTCCATCCAGCGCATCAAAAAAATAATTAAAATTTTGCGGAAAAATTAAGCGCCTGGAAATTTTCCAGGAGGAATTCCATTTTGGACTTTCTCCCCTCGCCTCCCCGGCCTCCAATGGGTCTATTATAGAGTTACGTCTCAATAAGAGTATTATTGTTTTGTTTGGTAGTACAGTGGTACCTCGGGTTACATACGCCTCAGGTGACAGACGCTTCAGGTTACAGACTCCGCTAACCCAGAAATAGTGCTTCAGGTTAAGAACTTTGCTTCAGGATGAGAACAGAAATCGTGCTCCGGCGGCGCGGCGGCAGCAGCAGGAGGCCCCATTAGCTAAAGTGGTACCTCAGGTTAAGAACAGTTTCAGGTTAAGAACGGACCTCCAGAACGAATTAAGTTCTTAACCTGAGGTACCACTGTATACAGAATCTATTCTAAATGAGAAGCATTGCACACAGGTGCATGCAACCCAGTCCAAACCTCGTGAAATGAAAAATGGCCGTAGGAGCCTAGAGAAGAGGAGATGCAGGGGAGAGAGATGGAGGTGTCCTCCCCGCCCCCCAAAAAGGCAGAAGATAGAGCTGCCTTGTACTCCATTGCTCTGAAAGGCAGGACTACAGCTAATGTGACTGGAGATATTTAAACAGAGCTTGGATGGACACATGCTGTGAATGTTGTAGTTGTAATCTTACATCGAGTTTCTATCTGATGACATTCAAGTTCTCCGCCCCCCAACCCCAGCCCAGCTCTATAACTGCATGAATTTGCCATTTTGAGCAGCTGATTAATAGGGCGTGTATGCTTTTCTTCTCGAAATCCCCAGGTGCTTCTACAACCTCTTTGTGAGTCACCAAAACGGCTGAATGCATGAGGTTTCGTGCACCCACCACCTCCACTCAAATCCACAGGATTGCAAGGATGTCGTTCGCTTATAAATCAGGACGCATATCCATGTGGGATATGTTAGCTACTGTGAACTCTGCTGTCACCTTTGTGGATTGAAAATCTGTCCATTCAGGGGAGGGGAAGGAAACACCAAACAATTTTTATTGCATAAAGGCTGTGTGTTATGTTCACCAGTGCTGGAAATTTGTGCATAATGATAAATAGCCTGGAGCTATTTTTCATCTGCCATGGCAGGCATTGTTTAGGAAAGATTTTAAGGAAAACACCAATAGAGCTTGTTGCAAAATATTATGCTACGGAATCCTTTTCATGCCCAGCACCTTCACAGTAAATCTTTGTAGGAGTTGCAATTAATGGAAATCACTTTCATTTTAGAGTTCAGACAGGCTTTTTATTCAGCGTTTACTTCAAATGCAGATAATTCAAATATTGCTGTGCCAAAACTTTCTCCTGCGTTCGTTTGTTCAACCTTTCTCATCAATTCATGAAGAAAAGAACATGTATTCAAAAATGATCAAAGGGGTAAAACCTCACAGATGGGGTGCAGGTTTTTGTTCTGCTTATCTCGGTTGGTCGGCATCTGTCTGTTTCAGGAGACAATGGAAGAGTACGCCTTTGGGGATGAAGTCAAACTGTTACAGCGCCTGCTGTGGCTGTATAGACAGATGCTGGAGTGACATGTTTGGTTGCAGCTGGGGCAGATGAAGTGTCAGGTTGTGATGCTGCAGGTGCCCCATTGCGTGTGGAGAAGGGACCCATCCTGAGTGGAATGTTAGAAACAGTCACAAATTGTCAGAAATTCCTAAGCGCTAACACCAAACGCAGGTGCCACCTTCAAGGCCAGTGCTAGAGAGAACTGGTTAATTAAAATCTGTGCTAAGAAGCAGGTGTTTGCTCCTACAAGATAGTGAGTGCTCACATCAATTAAACATCATGATTGGTTATATGACTGGTCAATTAAGCATCATGATTGGTGACATCAAGTCATGGGCTTGGGGCCAGCTTTTGCTTAAATCTGGTTTAGGTCATTGCATGGGGTTATAATCTTCACAGTGTAATTACTTTCGTCTGTTTATGCTGCTAAACTTAACCCTGATGTATACTCAACTTTATCTATGCTGCGTAAATGCTTGTTCAGTTGTTAAATATGATGGTTTTGTTATATTTATGCTTCCAAGTTACTTTACCTTGTGCTGTTACCAGAAACCTTTTTAAACAAAGAACAAAACACACACATCCCTTTTAACTTTCTTTTAACAAAGCTTTATTATACGTCTTAAAAGAAGTTTGCAATTTGAGTTCCTGGACCTTCCCAGTTTGGTTGCATTCCAGAGACGGGTCAATTTTCACATGGTGTTTCTCCTTTCTGCGCTCCTCCCAGCTGTCATGGCTGAGCAGTGTTGGGAGTGTCAACTGGAAACTCCTTATGTGGCAAAGTGATGGATAAATTGAGATGATTGTAATTGTTATGTACTGAAGTTTTCACCCTGGGCCAGCAGGGGGATACTGTAGAGAGTTTTCACTCAGGTCCACATATGCAAATAAGGAATTTAAAGTGATGTTCAGTGATTGGATAGTTACTGAAAATTGTTACTGTTGCGTTATAGTGGAGCTCTATATAAGCAGGCTGGCTGAACCCTTCAGTTCAGTTCTGTTCTGGCCTGTGAATAAACAAGAGCTGTTTGAAGAATCGCTGTGCTGTCTGATATGTTCACCCACAACTTAACAGTAATGATGATATGAATGGGTTGCATCTTGATGACCTCTAGAAGGACATGGTTAGGAGCTGCACCTGAAGCAAGGCAAGATAAGGCAATGAGAAGGGTTTCCTGGGGGCAGAGAAAACCACCCCACACCCTGCAAATCCCAACCAATCAGCACTTCTCTCCCAGGGTTTGATCATTCCCAATTCCCAGGAGGGAGTGTCTTTTCCTACTGGGGATCATGGGTAGTCTTTCAGAGAGGATGTCGATCCCATTTCAAACCAGGCCCAGTTCAAAGGAGATGGACCCAACTCAGAAGAAGCTGGCGTGATTCAAGCAGAAGGGGATAGCATTTTGAGCCTCTCTCCCCACCAAGTTTGAATTCTTGCGCCATCTCTGATTGGGCAAAGTGTAATGAGCCCTTCTATTTTTGGAAGCTTTCAGCTGTTGAAATGATGGTGGGTATGGCCTGGAACAGGGAATAATGTTGGTGGGCGTCTGTTCAGTTGGCTTTTGAGTTTAGTGTTGTTGTTTAACGTTTTAAAGCTGTTTTATGAATATATTTTCATTCTCAGCTGTGGTGAGAACCCCTGTGGGCTAGTCAGCAGGATCATAAATTTTAGGGGGAAATAAATAGATGCTCTTTTAGGAAGGTCTTTGCTCATAGTGATAAAAGAGAGAGGGTGAAAGAATATTTTGTAGGATGTTAGCTGTCCTGTTCATGCATACTTCCCTGTTGAGGCACCAACATGTCCCCCTGCACTCCCCGGGCATTATTTAATTTGAATCTGACCTACACCTTCTAATTATTTGATGTGACGGGATTGTAATAAACAATACATTGTATTTTTTTAAAAAAAGATATTTATTAAAGTTTCCAATTTTTTACAAACAAAAAGAAAAAACAAACCTAAAAATATTAAAAACATATAAACTTCACAACTTATTTTCTTATATCTTGTTTCCCCGACCTCCTCGTAAAACAATACATTGTATTCCTCTGCTCTTTTTCCTACTATCAAAGGAGCATGGGATAAGAGACCACGTGTGCATGCCTTCTTATGATACTGTGGCCACCTAAATCTGTGAGGTTTCTTTAGACTCAGGACTTATCAACCCATCTATTTCTGTTCCTCTCACTCCCCCCCCCCATCAGTTTCTTTTCAACCAGAGCCGGGAAGATGGGAGTTAACACCTAGGTGTTTGTTTGTTTTCAAAAAAAACCTTCCCTTCTTGCACTGAGTTGAGTGCTTATGTGATCGTAACCTCCAGCAGAGGAATCTATTAAGGCAGAGTTTAGTTTGCTTGCCCCCTGTCCTTTGGTTTAAGGGTCTTGGGACTCAGGTGGCGCTGTGGGTTAAACCACAGAGCCTAGGACTTGCCGATCAGAAGGTCGGAGGTTCGAATTCCCACAATGGGGTGAGCTCCCGTTGCTCGGTCCCTGCTCCTGCCAACCTAGCAGTTTGAAAGCACATCAAAGGGCAAGTAGATAAATAGGTACCGCTCTGGCGGGAAGGTAAACGGTGTTTCTGTGCGCTGCTCTGGTTCGCCAGAAGCGGCTTAGTCATGCGAGCCACATGACCCGGAAGCTGTACGCCGGCTCCCTCGGCCAATAAAGCGAGATGAGCGCCGCAACCCCAGAGTCGGCCATGACTGGACCCAATGGTCAGGGGTCCCTTTACCTTTAGGCCCCATCTGCATGCCTGTTTAAACAGGTTTGGTGTGGTTTTTAATGTATAGTCTACATGGGTTCTTATGTGCCTTTGTTTGAATGCATAGGAGTTAAATTAGGGCCATCTTTATCCAGGGGTGCAAGGGGTGCAGGGCATGTGGGTGCCGAATTCTGGGGGGTGCCAGGCACCCGCCGCTGAAGCCACCACCTAAGCGTATCGTATTGAGCAGCAAGGTCAGCTGTACCTTTGACACGACTGATCTTTGCAAACTCTGAAGGTCCTCAGTGCAGCTGCTCTCCTAAGAGCAGATTGCACTGTGCTGAGGAACCCTACCGGGCGCTGTGGCTGCTAATACTGTTGAAGGGAGAGCTCTCTGGAAAGTCTCGCTCACCAAAGCCAGGAGGAGGGGGAGTGACAGGAAAGAGAGGCAGACAGACAGAAAGAGAATGCGCCTATCTAGCGACGGGAGCACGCACAGGCTCCGGAACCTTCCCAAGAAGAACTCGTATATGCTTGCTCGCAAGGGCCCTTCCTGGTCCTCTAGGTTGCTCCCACAATGAAAGGCTGCCTGAGATGACTCTCGCACACATGCGCACAATGCCTGCCCGTCTCATCTTTCAGACACCTCCCTATGACCATAAGTGCATGCGTGGAGTCTTTACACAGATTCCCAATGTGTTCTTTGTCTTCTGTAAAAAAGCTGGCTTTAAAGAAAAACGACGCAGGCGTGAGCGCTATTTATCAAATGATCATAGTGACATAAGCATAATAAAAGTTAATTTGGGGGCTAAACTAAATTTGGGGGTGCTGGGCGGATCTTTGCAACCCGGCGGCGCATATGCTAAAGACGGCCCTGGTTAGAGTCAAACATCTGGAGGGCTGTAGGTTTTCCATCCCTGGCCTATTGCTTTAGCCTCTGGCTGTGAACGAAAAGCTGGGCTGCTACCCATTACCAAGTGGGAGAAGAGGAAAGGCAAGGCAGCAGGGAGTTTGGAATGGTGAAGGCTCCACATTGGGTTGGCTCCACCTCTGCGCCTGCACCATGCCAAGCTCCCTGCTGCCTTGCCCCTCTCCCTTTCAGCAGCTAGGAGCATTGCATGGCATAGGGAAGCCAGGTCAACAATGCAGCCCTATCCACAATACTGGCTGTAGCCAAATTTGTTCTGTGGTTCAGCCTCACTTCATTTTCATACCCTCCCCATTTCTACAATGAAGATAGGGATGTCCTAAGGAAAAGCGCTTGGGACATTCAGGGGTCAAATGAGAAACCGGGATGGGACACTTGCAAGGCCTGCATTTTTTTTGTAAGGTAAAGGTAAAGGGACCCCTGACTATTAGGTCCAGTCGTGGCCAACTCTGGGGCTGCAGCGCTCATCTCGCTTTATTGGCCGAGGGAGCCAGCGTACAGCTTTCGGGTCATGTGGCCAGCATGACTAAGTCGCTTCTGGCAAACCAGAGCAGTGCACGGAAACACCGTTTACCTTCCTGCCAGAGCGGTACCTATTTATCTACTTGCACTTTGAAGTGCTTTCGAACTGCTAGCTTGGCAGGAGCAGGGACCAAGCAATGGGAGCTCACCCCATCGCGGGGATTCGAACCACCGACCTTCTGATTGGCAAGTCCTAGGCTCTGTAGTTTAACCCACAGTGCCACCCGTGTCCCTATCTTTTTTTGTAATCCAGTACAATCACCAGGTTCAGCTGATATGCCAAGCCAAACCACGGTTTGACTCACTGCAGTGGAGCAGCAGCAAAGAAGGAGCAAAGTGGCCCCAGTCTCTTCTCTGGGGGCACACACACACTCACACTAAGCCACAGAAAATGCAGACCTTTGCCACTGGTTTAAATGTCATTTTCCTCAGACCCTGAAGTTTCTAATCCTACAAGGACTTTCTGAAGCCAGGTGTGCTAAATATTTAAAGGGCTTACTGGAGAGTCTTTGAATAGGATCTTCTTCCAGTCTTTAGCTTCTTAAGAAACCCTTTTAAGCAGAGCAGAGCTGCCTCAATATTTTCCCTACATAAATAAGTTCTCAGAGCTGATAGTGAATTCTCATCAAGCCTGGTCCATTGTCCTTGTCGTGCATTAAATTCCTTGTCACGGTCTGAGAACATTGCATACTCTACTGATTTTCCAATTGCTTTGTTATTGACCCCTTTTCAGAGCATTTGTGCTCAAATCCCATTTACAGATATTTAAAGGCACATGAAAGCTGAAGGCATTAAGCAGATCATACCTGGTTTCCTCTTGATGGTGATTTTCATATTGCTGCGGAAACTTAGATACCATTGTTCCGGAAGCCCCGCGGTTTTATAGAATAATTGAAGATGTGGATCCAGTCCACAGTCTGGATGCGAATCCTCATGTAAGAACAAGATCCGCATATAAAATGTGGTTTCTTTGTTTTTTAATAAAAAAAGATCAAAAGTTACATGTCCCCTCCCTAAAATGAAGTAGAACCTTTTCTCATCTTTAGATGAAATCCTTTCTATTAAATTTCTTCTTAATAAGCTCAGACCCAACTCATGTGCAACTACTCATTCCACGTGGTGGAATGGTGGTGTTAATTTTTTCTGATCTATAATTGTCATTTCTGTTTTATGTATGTTATAAAATGAAATAATAATAAAAGACTTTACCCCCTCCCCTGAAAAAAGCTAAGCCCCAATGAGATTGGGATACAGTGTCAGATTTAGGGCAGTGTGGGGGATTCCCACAAAGATCATCAAGCCGGGGGGGGGGGCACAAAATTATACTATTAACAATAAAACCTATATTTATATGGGTATCTGAGGATGCGGGTGTAAACCACTGAGCCTAGGGCTTGCTGATCAGAAGGTCGGCTGTTCGAATCCCTGTGACGGGGTGAGCTCCCGTTGCTCGGTCCCTGCTCCTGCCAACCTAGCAGTTCGAGAGCATGTCAAAGTGCAAGTAGATAAATAGGTACCACTCTGGCAGAAGGTAAACAGCGTTTCCATGCGCTGCTCTAGTTTCACCAGAAGTGGATTAGTTATGCTGACCACATGACCCAGAAAAACTGTGGACAAACATCGGCTCCCTCAGCAGTAAAGCGAGATGAGCGCCGCAACCCCAAAGTCGTTCGCGACTGGACTTAATTGTCAGGGATCCTTTACCTTTTTACCTTTTTTGTATGGGTATCTACAGATAAGAGCTATTTAAAGAGCAACTGTACCAGAAAGTATTAGCTGTGTCTTTACCTGCCCCACATCTGACATCTGCATAATGATACCAGGTATAGGGCAAGTTGGCATGGCTTGGCCAACATGGTGTTGCAGACCAAATAGAGGGAGGTCATAGGTTCCCTGCTGCTGCTTTCGATAATGGGGTGATAGATGATAGGTGGACAAACGCCGGCTCCCTCGGCCTGAAAGCGAGATGAGCGCTGCAACCCCATAGTCGCCTTTGACTGGACTTAACCGCCCAGGGTTCCTTTACCTTTACCTATATGCACCAATGATCTGACTCTGTTTAAGCCAGCTTCCTCTATTTTATTTACTGCTGCCTTATGGCGACTTTATAGCTGCATTTGTAATGGAAGAAATTTGCACTGGAGGAATTTGCATCCTTAAGAGCTTGGGATATAAATAATAATAGTAATTTGTTGTGCTTGTAAGCTGCTCTAGGTGCCAGGATTGGCCAGGATGTGGCATGAGTGGTTAGTACCCATCCGGATTGTTAGAGCCAATGGGAGAGTCAGAGTTTTGTTTAGACAGGCTATTTTGGGATGGAGATGCAATCATTATGCCAGCTCAATAGCCATTCTGTTCCCAGGTGGCTGTTTTGTTTAGAATCCGTTTAATCTCTGCTGTAGTATTTACAAGTGCTTTATTTTGGTCGTGAGTGATTTTGCTCTACTCTTGGCAGCAATTAGCGCAGGACCACAACAGCTTTTTATGGATCTTGTCACTCAACATGTGCATGAGGAGTGCACGTGTGTGCTTGTGCCTTTGTGCTCCTGGTTCTCTAAAATTTGCTGAAAGCATGACCCATTTCACCACTTTTCACAGAGTCTAGATGGGCACATAACTTCGTGCGATAAAGCTGAGTAGTGTACTGACAGGATCACAGGAGGAACAACATAGAATCATCATCATTGGTTTCTTATTATATTGAGTCATCGTGACCATTGGTTTATTTCTAAATTACTTTTTGGGCAAGGCCCCCAAAGTGGAGAGCAGATAAAGGCAAAAGAAAATAGAATAAAACTACAGTAAACACGAGGGACGCAGGTGGCGCTGTGGGTTAAACCACAGAGCCTAGGACTTGCCGATCAGAAGGTCGGCGGTTCAAATCCCCACGACGAGGTGAGCTCCCGTTGCTCGGTCCCTGCTCCTGCTAACTTAGCAGTTTGAAAGCACATCAAAGTGCAAGTAGATAAATAGGTACTGCTCCAGCGGGAAGGTAAATGGCATTTCCGTGCGCTGCTCTGGTTTGCCAGAAGCGGCGTAGTCATGCTGGCCACATGACCCGGAAGCTGTACGCCGGCTCCCTCAGCCAATAAAGCGAGATGAGTGTCGCAACCCCAGAGTCGGTCACAACTGGACTTAATGGTCAGAGGTCCCTTTACCTTTACCTTACAGTAAACACAAATACAAAATTTCAATTCAATCAATCAATAAAAATATAAAATAATAACCCAGACACACCATGGGGGGTCCCCTGTTGGGTGCCAAGGGGTCTGTAGGATGGCACATTGTCCCCACTGTGGAAGGACGTGTGGATCCAGAATTGGCCTCCACAGTCACTTACGGACTCACTGTTAAAACCGTGTTTATGGAAGACAATCTCATTCGGCTATGAGGGATCGCCAGAGAAGTGGTTTACGAAAACATAAAACAAGAAAATCAAGGGGAAATGCACAACCAGCCTTCAAAACATACAAAACTTAAAATGCTAAAACAGATTAAAATTACCTCAAGTGAGAGTAAATGACCCTGGAAAAATGGTGAGTGGATTCCTGGACATTTCTGCACAATGTAACTTCAGTGGCCTTCACTTGGTTTTTAAAATTATAACAAATGCAGAGATGTGCCACTCTTCCTAGAGTTCTGACTTCAAAAGCTTCCATTCTAAAAGAACTCAGTGGTCATTGAATGTTTTGCTTAATTGACTGTGGAGGTGGTCTCTAGGAAGGTTCTGGTGACTCAGCATTTAGCAAGGTGTTTCAAAGGGATGGATAATGGAAATATGGAGTAAATTACTCTCCCCGCTTTCTATCCATTTTCTGGACTTTGCTGCCTCCCTTGAAATTAATTAGCAATTAATGAATCCACTTAAATAGTCTATGTTGCTAATTCTGTTAAATAAGAGTTGGCTAAAAATACAGGCATAAAGAACACAGATCAGGAATGGATGAATCCGTCAGTTTCGACTTCTCTCCATTTTCCCCCAATCTTAGGTTCAGTTTGACACATTTCCGCATCAGCTTGCAACTTAGCAATGTTCTGTATTTTTTCGTGCATTAGACAAGGTTTTTTGCTCCCCCCCCCCCAGTCAAAAATGGCAGGTCGTCTTATACACAGGTGGTTGTGTTTTGTTTGTTTTTTTTTTTTAAAAAAAACTTCTCACAAGCAGTATTGGAAGGTCTGGGGTGGCATGGGGGCAGCAGGGCAATCTTCCAAAATAGTGGAACAAATTTCAGCGATCTACAAAAAAACAAAAAAAAAAAACCTCAGAACTTTTGGCAATCTCCCTCAACAAAGTTGTTCCATTTGATGTTTAAAATATGGATTTCTTAATTTTGGGATCATCTTGTACATGGAAAAAATGTGGTGTGTGTGCGTGTGTGTGTGTGTTTAAGCATCTGGTTTCTAACCAAGTCTTTTGTCAGCACATGACCTATCAAAGGTGCCCAGTGCTCATTGTTCCAGCTCTAACATAACTCTGCTGCAGCAATGGTTCCAGTTTAGTTGTGACCCCATTCTGTAGTGCAACACAGAATGGTGTACCCAGCCCTTCCTGAATGTGGGTCTGCTTAGAAATGGGGCTGGGTGTGGAGCACATCTTAAAATAAAAGTTAGCACCTGGGCTTGCTAACTGAGAAGTGTAAGTGTCAAGAAGCGCACTGTGGCGTTTGCACTCCAGATTTTTTTCTCCTGAAGTGTGCTTGATTATGATGAATTGCCACGGCTCTAATGATCGGAGGTGGTTAAATATAGGCAAACCACAAGTCTGCTCCTCCCTTTCCCCCGGCCAGCATTCCTTTATTGATGCTGGAAAGGCTCATAAGATTTCTTTGCATTATCTTTTCTCCCTAACAAGGGTCATAACCAGTTCCATGACAACAAAGAACATCATTAGTTTTCAAAGTGGACTGGGTATTTTGAGAGCAAGTGATTTGCTTTTAACACCAGTGTCTAGCAATAATTATACAGTCGTGGCTACACTCTTCAGCTAGGATTGGAGAGATTAAGAACACTAGGGGGAGGGCTGCCGCTCAGTGGTAGAACATCTGCTTTGCATGCTGAAGGTTATAGCATCAGTCACCAACATCTGCAGGTAAGCCTGGGTGAAACTCCTGCCTGAAGCCCTGGGAAGCCACTGCCGTTTGGTGTTGACAGTGCTGAGCTACAGTACATGCACCAATGGCAAACCCCCAAACATTTCTCCAATGAAAATTGGGACATCCTATTCCATTATTATCATTTTATTATTTATACCCCACCCATCTACCTGGAATGGTCCCGCTTTTCCTGAGGATGTCCCTACTTTCATCAGAAGGTATAGAGTTTTGCAACCCAAGGAGATGAGTACGGTAACTATGCAACCTTTTGAAGACATCTGAAGGCAGCCCTGTATAGGGAAGTTTTAAAAAATGTTTAATTATGTTTTCATATATGTTGGAATCTTCCCAGAGTGGCTGAGGAAAGCCTGTCAGATGGATCGAGTACCAATATTATCATCATCATTATTATTATTGAATAAATGGACCCCTGACCATTAGGTCCAGTTGTGACCAACTCTGGGGTTGCGGTGCTCATCTCACTTTATTGGCCGAGGGAGCCGGCGTTTGTCCGCAGAGAGCTTCCGGGTCATGTACCAGCATGACTAAGCCGCTTCTGGCAAACCAGAGCAGCGCACGGAAACGTCGTTTACCTTCTGGCCGGAGCGGTACCTATTTATCTACTTGCACTTTGACGTGCTTTCGAACTGCTAGGTTGGCAGGAGCAGGGACCGAGCAACGGGAGCTCACCACATCATGGGGATTCGAACCGCCAACCCTTCTGATCAGCAGGTCCTAGGCTCAGTGGTTTAACCCACAGCACCACCCGCATCCCTTCATTATTATTGAATAGGATGTCCCTATTTTCATTAGAGAAATGTTGGAGGGTATAATGTGCTCCAACACTGCTACACTGCCCATGCAGCAGAATTCTGCTTGTGCAATGGAACGTCCTCCTCCTCTGCTCTAGTTCTCAGCTCACCCACCCTGTGCACACTCCAGGGGGTTGGGGGGACACTCCAGAGAAGATTTTTGGGGTGCATGGGCAGAGTAGGGGAATGGAAAGTCCAGTTGTGTGAGTGGAATTCCATTCATTCGACTCATAGAATGGGATGTCATTTCAAGGCAGTTGTCATTAAAATTTGCAGGCATGGGCAGCACAAAGTCCACAATGGAGGCATTCCTGAATTCAAGTCCCTGTTTTGCCCATGGGCCTTTGTCGCCCAGCTGTAGCTCCTTGAGACAAAGGCACTCAGATGTAAAACACTAAAGAATACCAGCCATTTAAAATAATCACATTTACCCTCCAGTGTGAAATTTAAACACCCAGAAGTGTCCTAGTGCTCATGTCTGACCTTTTCTTTTTCTTGAAGAAAACTATGAAAGCTTTTGGGCTTGTTTTATGGCTGAAATGTTAACTTTTATTATCATCACCTGCAAGGCATAAATGGAGAAAGCTAATAGACATTTCATCTGAGAAGGCAGTAACTTTTCCTTTATTGCTTTATGGTTTGCTAATCTTGAAAAGGTAGCGACAATTAGAGGAGCAGCGCGATACTATCAGTTACAGCGGAGATGGTGCATCGCATAAGATGGTGTGTCATGTCAAATGTCAAATGAAGCAATGATCATCTTCTGTTCCGACCCATTTTCTCATTAACAAGCCATCCTGGCCATTTGATGTTTTTAGATCCAGCCGAAGATGCCGGCCCAGTTGGTTGATTGATCAGCTCAGTAGACGAGTACCTGCTTTTTGTGCAGAAGGTCACAGGTTCAATCCCTGACCTCTCAGGTATGAGGCATAGGAAGTCATTGGAAGCTGTCTTATCCCGAGTCAGACCACTGGCCCATCTAGCTCACTATTGTCTACACCAGCCTTTCTCAACCTGTGGGTCCCCAGATGTTGTTGACCTACAACTCCCATCATCCCTAGCTAGCAAGGCCAGAGCTCAGGGGTGATGGGAGTTGTAGTCCAACAACATCTGGGGACCCAAGGTTGAGAAACACTGGTCTACACTGACCTGTGGTGGCTCTCCAGGGTTTCAAACAGGGGTCTCTCCCAGCCCTAACTGGAGATGTTGGGGGTTGAACCTGGAACAGTCTTCATGCAAATCAGATGGTCTACCACTAAGCTGCAGCCCTTCAGTTCTAAGAACACCCGGCTCACTCTTGCCCTGAGCCATCACTGTGTACCTCTCTCCAGTTGATAGGCTTCTGGCTTCTAGTAAAAACCTTGATCCTACAAGTCTGAAATCTGCCTGCCCTCAGGCCTATAGAAGTCCTAGCTCCCTTCGCAGGCTTTGTGTCCATTTGAGGTAGGGCTGCAAAATTGTTGAGCTTTTTTTTATATCTATATAAAAATCTAGACTTCTGATATGGGTTGCCATATGGCCAACTGCCGTATTCCAGCTATCTCTGGGAAATTCCTAGTTTGAGGACCAAAGCAGAGTGGTTGGGTTGTATCCAGCACTAATCCTACTCATGTAAGTTAATAGACATGGGTCTGCTCACAGCAGAACTGAGAAGGAGACACTGAGATAGAGACACTACCCTGTTCAGGGAAGTTTTTAATGTATGACATCTTAGTATATTTTTTGTCTTTGTTGGAAGCCGCCTAGAGTGGCTGGGGAAACCCAGCCAGGCAGGGTACAAATAATAAATTATTATTATTATTATTATTATTATTATTATTATTATTATTATTATGTTTCTTGTGTTGGGCTCTCAGAACAGGTCAGGTATATTTTTAGTGAGCCATTCACCCCACTATCCTTCAGTCTCCTTGTCTGAACTGATGGAGCACCAGTTGGATGTGGTGCTGAGATCCACCAGGATGATTGTTTTGGATTTTTGCAGTGCCCATCCTGAAGTTGCTCCATACAGGGTGGTTTTAGACTTCACGACCACCATGATAACCCGGTAACTTTCCAAGAACCACATGTCCTTCTTTGCTGCTCCTCCCCAGATTTTTTGCCTGGTTGAGTAGGAAACATTCCATAATTGAAACTTAAAAATTGGGCGATGACAGCTTCATGGATCATCCCGAATTATCATTTCCTCGTGTGTCTGCCGACAAAGAGAGATTTCGTATTTTAAAGAAGTTTCAGAACGCTGAATGGGAAAGGCTTTTAATACCAAATCTTCACTGTTTACTCATAATTCTTAAATAAAAAACACTGAATGGAAAGTGGGTGAAGTCATTTTGGGTTCTGTGAAACTCTTCCATATTCATTGATTTCCCTCCCCTACCTCCTCCACCACCTTGTTGCAGCAGTGTTTTAAACAAGTAGATACAGTGGTACCTCGCAAGACGAATGCCTCGCAAGACAAAAAAACTCGCTAGACGAAAGGTTTTTCCGTTTTCGAGTTGCCTCGCAAGACGAATTTCCCTATGGGCTTGCTTCGCCTCTTGTGCTTTTCCAGCAACTGGGATTCAGAAGCTTCACTGCTTCTGAACACAGAAGCAGAGCAGAGCTATTGCGGCTGGTATCCTCAGTATCTTCTCCTCCACAAGTTTGTCTAATCCTCTTTCAAAGCCACCCAAGTTGAGGCCCGTCACTGCCCCGTGGGGAAAAAATTCCATAGTTTAACTGTGCCCTGTGTGAAGAAGGACTTTCTTTTCTATGTCCTGAATCTTCCAACATTCAGCTTCATTGAACACCCAAAAGTTCTAGTGTTATTGGAGAGGGAGAAAAGTGTTTATTTATCCATGCAGCATCACAGTGCAGCTCTCATTTCACAGCAGTAAGCCTTTTTGGTTGGTTGGTTGGTTGGTTTTTCCAATGAGGTGGACCAACTAGCAGAGGAGGAGATAGGTGGGAGGTTTCAGTGCATGCTTTGGATCAGAATTATTCAAGATTACTACAGCTCTAGAGGGACTATCTGAAAATGCCCCTTGCGCTTTGCACATTTCACACGGAAGGCCCATGAATATAACTCAGAGAATAAACCATGCTGCTTCCCTGTCCAGACAAAAAAAAAATGCCTCCACCCCCATCGTTCTGCCTGGACACTGCAGTCCAGTGCCAAGAGCCTTCTGGCGGTTCCCTTGCTACAAGAAGCCAAGTTACAGGGAACCAGGCAGAGGGCCTTCTCGGTAGTGGCACCCGCCCTGTGGAATGCCCTCCCACCAGGTATAGGAATTCTTATTATCTTATCATACTTAGCATTCTTAGTATGTACTGAGTAGCCTTGGATAAGTGTGATGGTCATGGTTTTCATTTTGCCTTAAAAAACAACAACTGTTCAGTTTACATATTCCTGCATTTAGACAAGATGACCCTTCATGTCCCTTCTAACTCTATGATTCCATGATTCTATACTTTATTTATTTATTTATTTATTTATTTATTTATTTATTTAATGGATATACCACTTAGAGATCAAGGTAGTACATATAGTTCTCCTGCATGGGACGCGGGTGGCGCTGTGGTCTAAACCACTGAGCCTCTTGGATTTGCTGATTGGAAGTTCAACGGTTCAAATCCCTGTGACGGGGTGAGCCCCCATTGCTCTGTCCCAGCTCCTGCCAGCCTAGCAGTTCGAAAGCATGCCAGTGCAGGTAGATAAATAGGTACCACTGTGACGGGAAGGTAAACGGCATTTCCATGCACTCTGGTTTCCATCACAGTGTCATGTTGCACCAGAAGCGGTTTAGTCCTGCTGACCACATGACCCGGAAAGCTGCCTGTGGACAAACGCCGGCTCCCTCGGCCTGAAGCGAGATGAGCACTGCAACCCCATAGTTGCCTTTGACTGGACTTAACCGTCCTTTGCCTTTTTTCACCTTATAGTTCACCTAATTTTATCCTCCCAACAATCCTATGAAGTAAGTTGGATAGGGGGTTAGTGACTGGTCCACAAATCTCAATATTGCCCATAGTTACTCGCAGCAGCTCTCCAAGTTGTCAGGCAGGGATTAAGCCTGAGACCTTTTCCATTAAAATGAAATGCTCTACTATTGAGCCAGGGATCACCCCCGTCCCTCTTTACTCAGCTCCATTGATGGATGAAAGGTAGCATACAGAAGTTATGAAATCAGTCTATTTCTGTACCTTGCCTCTTTGTCAGTAAACTGGGGGTAATCACAGCGACCCAGTGGGGTAGGTTGCTAAGGCACAGACCAATGTTGGCAAAGCACTATGGACTCACACATTCCAGGCCACAATGTATTATTAGTCACCTTCGTAGGACATGACAACCTGTCATGCTTTCTTACTGCCAGCATTTGGTACACTTAAGCTAAACCGGCACTGTACTTCCTTTGCAGAGAGTTCATAATTACCGTTGCGCATCACATGAGAGAATTAATTGAAGGTGACTTTCGGCAAAGTCTTGAGCCCCAAATCCATTCAGCTAAGTTGATGCAGTCTGCCTCCCCAAAGGGCCAGGACAAGAGCTTCCTTTTATAATGCTAAGTTTCTTATTCAGATCATCAACAATAATCATACTGGGTTCTGGTGTAAGCCTCAATATGTAATTTTCCGATACGTAATCATTCACTCAGAGAGGCTTCGCTGGGAAGGTAAGAAACACCTTATTCTCCTGAGGTTGCTTTAACAATAATAATAAAATTACATACCCCAGCGGCTTGTTAAAGCCCCATTCTTGTCTATTTTCGTATGGTGTTCTTCCAGCGCATAATTAAGAGATTGGTCTGTTGGTTTATAAATTGTCAGGCCAGCCAAAATCAGATAAAGAAGAAGTGGTGTTGCCTTTTCACTATGTATGATGTTACTGGTGAAACCTTTCCTTTCCAAGACTGCTCAAGTCTTTCAAGGAAGCCAGGGTCCTTCTCAGCAGTAGACGTGCTGAGAGTAGTTAGGAGATCCCCATTCCTCTCACAGGACGCAGGTGGCACTGTGGGTTAAACCACAGAGCCTAGGCCTTGCCAATCAGAAGGTCGGTGGTTCGAATCCCTGCGACGGGGTGAGCTCCCGTTGCTCGGTCCCTGCTCCTGCCAACCTAGCAGTTCGAAAGCACATCAAAGTGCAAGTAGATAAATAGGTACCGCTCTGGCGGGAAGGTAAACGGCGTTTCCGTGTGCTGCTCTGATTTGCCAGAAGCGGTTTAGTCATGCTCGCCATATGACCCAGAAGCTGTCTGCAGACAAACGCCGGCTCCCTCGGCCAATAAAGCGAGATGAGCACCGCAACCCCAGAGTCGTCCGTGACTGGACCTAATGGTCAGGGATCCCTTTACCTTTACCTTTTATTCCTCTCACAGAACTACTACTACTAGTAGTAGCAGCATTCCCAGCAGGGCCAGTCCAATACATTTTGCTGCTTGAGACAAAACAGAAAATGTTGTCCCTCCTCTGCTGCTGCCTGAAGTGACTGGAGGTGGCTAGGGGGAGCCATGGCAGACATGGCAGACTGAAGCTAGTGAAGGAGAAAAAAGGAACCCAGAGTTGAGCAGGTGGGAATGGCTCTGTTCTTTCTTGGCAGCAGTGGCGGGCAATGCGCTTCTTGGAGGCCCAGATCCGCCTCCCCTCCCAGCTCTCCCTAGCCTGCTGCCCCTCCCTAGCGACTGCCTCACTGAGGCTGATGTGTGGGCCGGCCCTGATCAATCCCTCCTCCTAGGAAACAGTCAATACCTCTGGCAAGGGAACTCTAGAAATTGGAGCTGCGGGAGGAAATGGAGGCCTCCTAACAGCTATTGATACCCTTAACAAACTGCAGTTCTTTGGGGGAACCGTGACTGTTGCAAGTGTTACAAGGCTGCTTTAAATGTACAGAGCAGATGAGGCCAAAGTGGCAACCTTGGTAGCTTGCATGATCAAAACTCACTTCTGCAGGCAGGAATTGTAGCCACTGGAGCTTCGGCTATCTGAACGTTTGCTGGCGTGTAGTGCGAGAGGTCAGGGACGCGGGTGGCACTGTGGGTAACACCTCAGTGCCTAGGACTTGCCGATCGTATGGTTGGCGGTTCGAATCCCTGTGGCGGGGTGAGTCCCGTCGTTCGGTCCCAGCGCCTGCTAACCTAGCAGTTCGAAAGCACCCTTAAGTGCAAGTAGATAAATAGGGACCGCTTTATAGCGGGAAGGTAAACGGCATTTCCATGTGCGGCACTGGTGCTGGCTCGCCAGCTGCAGCTTCGTCATGCTGGCCACGTGACCCGGAAGTGTCTTCGGACGGCGCCGGCTCACGGCCTCTAGAGCGAGATGAGCACGCAACCCCAGAGTCGGACACGACTGGCCCGTACGGGCAGGGGTACTTTTACCTTTACTTTTAGTGCGAGAGGTCAACCACAGAACATGTAATGTGATGATGCAGTTGCAGGAATTTTTATCCACTTTTATAAGGAGAAAGTGCTAATCTTTTTTTTTTTAATAACAATTGAGATTGGTGGGTCAGACACGCCAAGTCAGGCACTTTGGGCTTGCATGCAACTGTTTATTCTGTTCTGTTCTGAACTTGAACTGAAAGTAGACTTATAACTTGATTTCTAGGCTGCAGGCTGCAAAGTTCTTTCAGGTACTCCTGTATGTTTAATGCATTAGCTGTATGCATTAGTTGCTGTTAGAAGAAACAACAAATCACTGTGTTTTGCCACTTTGCTTTTGTGGTGGGTGATGGTGAGGGAATGGAGCTGCATTTTATATTATTTTTTTGTCATTTGTTCAATAAAATAGTGCCTGGGAAGGCCTAACGTCAAAACATTTTTCTTAAATTGGAGTTCGTTAATGTCAATCATGTATCCTACTTTTCATTCAGAACACAGACACCCAGCCTTACTTGGAAGTCTGCATTCATGGCTTGGCTTTTAAGAGATGATTTCTTCATCTTATACTGTACGAAAGATTTCGAGTTGTAACCAACATTCTCTGCCTGCTCATGCGAGGGGGAGTTTTAATATTGAACAGCCGAGGAATAAAACACAATGGCTTTGCTAGCAGAAACTCATTTAATGACATAGGCACCAAAGGGATCTGGGCCCCACCAATACAATATTTGAGGGGGCCCAGGGCCAGCCACTTGCGGGGCTGCGGCCAGCTGCCCGTGGGGCGAGGCTAGTTGGGGTAGGACGCTGCCTGTGGGGCAGGGCTAGCTGGGGCAGGACACAGGTCTCCTCCCACTCAGCCGCCCTACAGCCGGGGGGGGGGGAGGCAGCGGGCAGACCGTTTGGGGCAGTACAGAGCCTGCGGGCACCCAAGCCACTGTGTCACTCCCAGGAGAGATCCATGACTTGGGTGTGCTGCGGTGAGTGCCACCCGGCATTTTGTCACTCCCCTGTCGGTGGTGACACCACCGCATCCCCGCTTCCTCCGCCGCTGTCAAGGGCTCCCCAAAGTTGATGGGCACTGCTGCCTTTCTTTTCCATGTTTGGACTTTGTTTCCTAACAAGCCCTGTAAAGGAACTTGTAAAAGGGTTGTTGTTGTTGTTGTTGTTGTTTAGTCGTTTCCGACTCTTCGTGACCCCATGGACCAGAGCACGCCAGGCACTCCTGTCTTCCACTGCCTCCCGCAGTTTGGTCAAACTCATGCTGGTAGCTTTGAGAACACTGTCCCACCATCTCGTCCTCTGTCGTCCCTTCTCCTTGTGCCCTCCATCTTTCCCAACATCAGGGTCTTTTCCAGGGAGTCTTCTCTTCTCATGAGGTGGTCAAAGTCTTGGAGCCTCAGCTTCAGGATCTGTCCTTCCAGTGAGCACTCAGGGCTGATTTCCTTCAGAATGGAGAGGTTTGATCTTCTTGCATTCCATGGGACTCTCAAGAGTCTCCTCCAGCACCATAATTCAAAAGCATCAATTCTTCAGTGATCAGCTTTCTTTATTGTCCAGCTCTCACTTCCATACATTGTAAAAAGGTTGCTGGATGGCAAAAGAGCTGGGATTGGGTAAAAAAACCCCTGACTTTGTTTCTTATAGCCCTTGCAGAGAAAGAGAAACAGTGCAGACTGCTAGCTCCATGAGCCAGGTTCACAGAGCTATGCTTGGACGAGAAAGGAATGGCTCCTGGTTGCTTATCATTACACACACACACAAACACACAAACACACACACACACACACACACACACACACACACACTAAAGGTAAAGGAGCCCTGACAGTTAAGTCCAGTCACGAACAATTCTGGGGTTGCGGCACTCATCTCTCTTTACTGGCTGAGGGAGCTGGCGTTTGTCCGCAGACAGTTTTTCCGGGTTATGTGGCCAGCATGACTAAGCCGCTTCTGGCGAACCAGAGCAGCACACGGAAACACCATTTACCTTCCCGCCGGAGCGGTACCTATTTATCTACTTGCACTTTGATGTGCTTTCAAACTGCTAGGTAGGCAGGAGCAGGGACCGAGCAATGGAAGCTCACCCCGTTGTGGGGATTTGAACCGCTGACCTTCCGATCGGCAAGCCCTAGGCTCAGTGGTTTACACCACAGCACCACCCGTGTCCCATAAACATACTAGGAGCACCTAATTCAGAGCCAAGCTCCCCACCTTTACCCCAAGGTCCCAGGGTGGGTATACAACAATTATAAAAGCAATTTAGAACAACTTACTTTCACAGAAATAAGGCGGGTACTAAAAATATGCCCAAGCAAGCAAATGCATAATTTTGCAGCCAGCCCTTGTTGATTTTGGGTGGGAGGCGGGGAGACAAACAGATGCCTGGAAACTCTGGGTTCAAGTCCCTTTTTAGCTTTAAGAATTCAGAGTATCCCTGGAGCAGACACTGTTTCTGAAATTAGTCAACATCACAGAGCTGTTTAGGGGATAAAAAGTGGGGTGAGGGGGATTATAAACAATTTCACCAGCACTAGCTACCTCTGTTGCTAGGATCAGGGACAGGGATGATCTGCCCCCTCCCCAATAAATTATTCAAGTTGGCACCCCTGTACCGAGTGGCAGATTCTGCAGTCTATTGTGAGGCAAAATTGCCAGCAACCTCCTCTTGTGCAACGTTGAGGAGCCCTATCAGCATGCAAATAAATGGTAAAAGGTTAAGAAATGGGTCCCCATAAGTGTGTTTAGGTTAAAAGTGGAATCTGGGTCTGAAAAGGTTGAAGATACCTGACCTACCTGATTAGGTGGAAGCTTTGCGATGAACTCGTTTGATAGTTACAGCATAGCTGCATAGCCAATAAAGACAATAGAGTGTTTTGTTTTTGTATCTTCCTGACAGGAAGAAGCCTGGCAGGAGGTGGGTGGGTTCCTATCCTCCAAGGGTGCATGGCTGCTTTTATCAGAAACTGACGCAGCTCTAAAGATGAAGTGCTCAAATTCTATATTTGTTAACATGATATCTGAAGAACATCATTATTAAGTCTCCAGCACAGTCTCCTCACAACAGAACTGACCTTGCAAAGGGCTAAAAAAAGCAAGCAGGAAGCAATATGAGTGATACTGATGCATGCATACAGAAGAATGGAGAGCAAGAGGGAATATATATTTTTTGGGGAAATTGTTTGTCTACAGACTTATACATTCAGAGATCTCTTAGGTTATATTGACCAAATTTGGAGTGGTGGTTCCTGAGGTCACGCGCAAGGCATTTATCTGTTTTCGAAACAAAATGGCGGGCCGCACCTTTAAAAGATCAGATGCCTCTTAAGATAGCATAACCAAATTGATCACAATGGTTCCTCAGATCAAGCAGCAGGTTTAAGATCATGTTCAGATATCATTGGATGCCATTTGGAATCAAGGTGACAGATTGAACCTTTCAAAACTGTCCTGATTGTGAGTAAGGGTTGCTGCTGGTTTCTTAGCATTCAGCTGCTTTATAAAATTAAATAACTCATCAATGTACAGTCATACCTCAAGTTGAATGTGCTTCAGGTTGAGCGCTTTTGGGTTGTGCTCCGCGGCAACCCGGAAGTTTCGCTGCATGCACATATGCTCAAAATGCCGTCACGCGCATGCGCGGAAGCGGCAAAACGTGACCCGCAGACGCACCATCGCATCTTACGTCCCATTCAGGATGCGAACAGGGCTCTGGAACGGATCCCGTTCACATCCCGAGTTACCACTGTAGTGGACATCCTAACCAATCAGATATTGCTGCAGGGCTCTCCAGCACAACCAAAAAACGTTACGAGGAATGAGGTGTTGCTTTGCAAAGGTGATAGATTGAAAATAATGAGGTTTGGATTGGGGGTGCTGGACAAGTATGCAACTGTTGGTAACTCATGCCCAATGTTGGGTTCTTGCACTGATAAGGAACCAGGGTTCCTTGCCTGTAGTATATCCTTTGTTTCCCTCCTCATTTCATGAGGTCTCGTGCCTCTCTTTCAGTCTGACCGCCAAAAGGCTTATGCAATGGAGTGAACGAACACTTCTTGTTGCAGAACTGGGAAATATCATTGCTTCGTAGCACAGCTTCCAATGCGAGTCATAATTAGGTCACCCACGAGAAACTAGCACACTGTTCCCTCTTGTCGCCTTTCCTTTCTTTCTGGTCTTCCTAATTTTAGATCAAATGATCTTCACGTAATCTTGGCGCCTTCAGAATTTCATGACTGAGCGCATCGGCGGGTCGGGTGTGGGAGGTTAACGGTCTTTTCTGTGCTAATGTAGGGTCCTTTATGTATTGCCGCGAGGAGACAAGGTCACCACCATGTTTCACAGAGAGGCTGTTTAATTTAAAAGTGCTACCACGAGGAAAGAAGTGATGTGTTCTCCCTACTCTTAATTGTCCTCCACAGCTTTTGCACTTCTTTAAATCACAAAAAATGCAGTAGGTTACAAAAAGCAGTGATGTGGGTCTTGTCTCTCTGCCAGTTAACAGGGTGCCTTTGGAAGCTCACGAAGGGCAAGTGTGAAGTTTCTGCCAACTTGTGAAAATTTGGAAGCCCCTTGTATTCCTACCAGGGCATCATGAAGCCCTGGCCTACCTGGCAGCAAGCCAGTATGACAAATCCACAGTTCAAAGGTCAGTTCGCACAAAGTCCAAAGATCTGGAAACAGAGTCTGGGGTCAGTACAAGTAAGCCAAGTCCAGCAGTCAGGATACAGTCCAGAGTCAAACCCAAAGAACAGCCCCATAGAGGTCCAGGAGCATCCATGCCAAGGTCCATCAACATGGGCAGTTGAGCAGACACAGCACCTCATCTCTGCTGCCCTTTTGCATGCTGATTGCAGCACCTGTGCTTGATGAGGCAGAGGACCCTCACCTGTCCTGAGCCTACTCCAGCTGAGAAATCACACCCCTCCTCCCAGAGCCAACAAGCTCCACCTGGCCAGCTGGGTTTGGGGCCCTTGCCTGCCTCAACTTCCCAGAGCACCACTCTGGCTGCTCCCTTCCCCTCAGGGCTTACCGTATTTGTGGAGACAGGGGCCTTTCTGGCTCAGGTGATGGGTTCTGCTGCTCTGCTTCCCATGCATTGACCCCCATGCCTTTGTCATCCTCCGTCAACCGGTGAGTTCTTTTTTCTTCATCCCGTTTGCCCCGGTGTGTCCCAGTGCTGGCTACAACCCTCACCAGAATCCTCGTCCTCCTCTCCTGCTCCTCGTCACCTTGCCAGTTCACAACACACAGGTGGGCAAGATAGCTACCCTAAATTTGCCAGCCCATCTCCATGTAATTTACTAGGGTGTTGTTGTTGTTTTACACTAGCTGGAGGCCGCAGACCCCCTGTTCGCTCTGACAACCCCCTCCCTTTACACTTCACCCCACCTCCTCAACCTATCCCTCACAGCTCACTCTGAGCTCCTCTCCTCACAGCTTACCCCAGGCATAGGCAACCTTGGGCCTCCAGATGTTTTGGGATTACAATTCCCATCATCCTGTTAGCTAGGGATCATGGGAGTTGTCGTCCCAAAACATCTGGAGGGTTGAGGTTGCCTTTGCCTGGCTTGCCCCAACCCCTTTAAAGGGGAGGGGAGGCACTTCACAGAACAGCTAGCTAAACTGCTGTCTGAAGCACCTCATTAATATCACTAGACGGGGAGTTCCAAAGTACAAGTGCTGCCACACTGAAGGAATGGTGCTTTACAATAGCAGAAGACACATTGCGTGGCACTTGCAGAAGTGCCAGTTCTGCAGGTCAAAGTGATCACATCAATGTGTATCAGGTAAGGCGGATCTATGCAACCATATTCTGAATCTCCCCAGCCCAACCTTCCTCACCCTGCACATTGAAACCTAAAGTCAACCACATGAAAAAATGCAACAACCTCAGAAATGATTTTGGAGTTCATCACAGGGCCCAAATCACAGCTGGAGAGCAACTCTGGGAGAGGTCCCTGGCCTCATGTCTTTCTTGTGGTTGTCCCAGGGAGAACTACTTCACCACTTGTAAAATAGGATCATGGACCATTAATCTTATCCGGTAAAATTTGCTTATCAACTATTTCAACAAATAACTCTTTGGAAGAGGGAGGCCAAGAGATGAGAAGGGGTCAGGCAAATTTCACAAATGGATTAGATTTGCACCAACCAATGCCTTGTCCAGATTATTGATCCAAGTCAGCTTTGTCCTACAAATCATAGTTCTGGTGGAAAGACCAGCGAGGCGCACCTGGCATGAGGCTGGATTTTAAAAAATTATTTTTGTGTGCATTGTCTGAAGAGGAACCCGATTTATCTCTGAGCAAAACCTTTGCGGCTTCGCTTTTCCAAGAATTCCAGTGGCACATTGCTGATGGTCTTGGCATGACAGCAGCCAGCCCCATTCTAATTATCTCAGCGGCATAATGTGTGCTGATTACCTATGTGTGGCAATTATATAAAATTGTTAACGTTCCTCCATTGAGTCTCTGAATCCATGCAAAGAATTCATGCAGATTAGAGCCCTCTCTGAAGTGGAAGTGGGAGCGGAACCTAGTCAGTTCCAAGCTTTTTTTGAAAAAAAAGATGTTTTAAAGAACTATGGATTCATCTCTCTGTTGTTTCACTTTAAGGCTAGAATTCATATGCAAATGTGGTCTGTTAAGCTCCTGCTTGATACAGGAATGCTTCTCCACGCCTGTCTTTGCAGGATAAATGGTGCACAGTTCCTTAGAAATATCCAGGTTGTATGCTGCTGCTCGCACCTCTTTCCCCCTCAAGAGCTAATAAACTAAACTAGGGGCAGGCAACCTGCAGCCATCCTGATGTGGTTAGACTCCAACTCCCATGAGCTCCAGTCATGGCTGATAACAACACTTGATGGGAACTGTGGTCCAGCAAATATTGAGCGAGCTACAGGTTCCCTGCCCCAGTAAAGGTAAAGGGACCCCTGACCATTAAGTCCAGTCATGACCGACTCTGGGGTTGCGGCGCTCAGGGAGCCGGCGTACAGCTTCTGGGTCATGTGGCCAGCATGACTAAGCTGCTTCTGGCAAACCAGAGCAGCGCACAGAAACACCATTTACCTTCCCGCCGGAGCGGTACCTATTTATCTACTTTCACTGGTGTGCTTTCGAACTGCTAGGAACTTTCTAATTCCTATTACCCCCAAGATAAATTTTGCCACGACCAAGGTAATATCATAGAACTTTTGTTTAGTCGTTTAGTCATGTCCGACTCTTCATGACCCCATGGACCAGAGCACGCCAGGCACCCCTGTCTTCCACTGCCTCCCGCAGTTTGGTCAAACTCATGCTGGTAGCTTTGAGAACACTGTCCAACCATCTCATCCTCTGTCGTCCCCTTCTCCTTGTGCCCTCCATTTTTCCCAACATCGGTATTTTCCAGGGAGTCTTCTCTTCTCATGAGATGGTCAGAGTATTGGAGCCTCAGCTTCAGGATCTGTCCTTCCAGTGAGCGCTCAGGGCTGATTTCCTTAAGAATGGATAGGTTTGATCTTCTTGCAGTCCATGGGACTCTCAAGAGTCTCCTCCAGCACCAGAATTCAAAAGCATCAATTCTTCGGTGATCAGCCTTCTTTATGGTCCAGCTCTCACTTCCATACATCACTACTGGGAAAGCCATAGCTTTAACTATACGGACCTTTGCTGGCAAAGTGATGTCTCTGCTTTTTAAGATGCTGTCTAGGTTTGTTACTGCTTTTCTCCCAAGAAGAATATCATAGAACAGATCTGCTAAACCGCTGACCTTCCATACAGGAATGTTGTTCCTGCTCTTACAGCAGGGGCAGGTTTGCCCTCCCGGAGTCCCTCCCTCTCCCCTCTTCTTCAAAGTTGACTCAGGAGTTTGCTCCCAGGTTTGTGATGGCCACTGCTGGAAGGGTTTGAGCCTGTCTTTATAAGCCTGCTGCTAGCCCAACCCCCTGTGAGGCAGTCATCTCAATGAAAATATCTAACTCTGCTTAAAAACCTCCAAGGAAGGAGAGTCTACCACGTTCTGAGGGAGTCCGTTTCACTGTTAAACAGCTCTTACCATCAGAAAGGTATTCAGTGTTTAGGAGGAACCTCATTTCTTGTAACTTCAGTCCGTTGGTTTGAGTCCAACCCTCCACAGCAGGAGAAAACAAGCTTGTTCCATCTTCCATGTGGCAGCCCTTGAGATATTTGAAGGTGGCTGTCATATTTCCTCTCAACCTCATCTTTTCAGGCAAAACATACCCAATTCCCTCAACCCTTCCTCATAAGGCTTGGCTTCCAGACCCTCAACCATCTTGGTTGCCCTCCTCTGCAAACATTCCACACTGAAATCAAGATATACTATATGCACAGCATTGCCCTGATACACCAAGCTTGTATAATTTCCTTCGCAGGAAATCCCATTCCCCCGGGTCTGGAGGGATGCTTCCCTACCAGCTAAGATCCTCGTCAGATGTTATGAATTTGGTTAATTTGGTTTGCAGTTCCTCCAAGTTGTTATATTAACAAATACAGTGGTACCTCGGGTTACATACGCTTCAGGTTACAGACTCCGCTAACCCAGAAAAAGTGCTTCAGGTTAAGAACTTTGCTTCAGGATGAGAACAGAAATCGTGCTCCGGTGGTGCGGCAGCAGCAGGAAACCCCATTAGCTAAAGTGGTGCTTCAGGTTAAGAACAGTTTCAGGTTAAGAACCGACCTCCAGAACGAATTAAGTTCTTAACCTGAGGTACCACCTTTATCCTAATGCTTTGTCCTCATGAATCTTCCTTTGTGGGTGTGGGGGCAAAGGGGCTTTTCGTCATATCTTTATGAAATATATAATATAACTTAGCTCTTTGCTGCTAGCAGAATAACAGTAACGATAATAACATTTTATATTTATATACCGTCCTACGCCTTTTCCTGGAGTGATTTATTATTAAGTTTCACGTTCTGCTATAGAGAATGGCACTATTTTTGCCAAATGAAAATTGCCTCTCTGTGTGTGCCTTTTTGATTTTTAGCTTTCTGAAGTTGACACCAGCCCACCCTTGTCCTCTTTGGGCCAATTTAATGGTTTGCATGGAACCGGCACAATTATGATTACATCTTTTGCTCTTGCTAATGCCGTAGGTCTCAAGTGACTGTAGTGTTTTAAAATTGTCATCTTCAATTTCTTCAGAGGTGACAGCCGCTTCTTCGAAACAGTCTCTATTTCCATGGGTTAGATACATGGCATAGATACACACAAGCCCTATAGGCAGGCGTGGACGGAAACCTCTGGCCTTCTTGATGCTGTTGGACTCAAACTCCCATCAGCCCCAGAGAGCATGGCCAATGATCAGGGATGATGGGAGTTGTAGTCCAGTAACATCTGGTTGGCCAAAGGATTTCCTGCCCCTGCTATGAAGTATAACTTGAACACTTTGTTCCCCAGGACACTTATTTTGTTGAATTCTTTGTGGCAAAGGAATGTTCCAAGCAGCCGCTCATTGTTATATAGGGAAGGGTGAAATTAGAGATATGCAGCAACCCCTCATTTCACTCTGTATCTGTAGCATTTTAATCTAGCGCGATCTGTTTCAAATCCATTCTGTATTGTTTTAATTTGATTCATTAGGTACAAATGCTCAACCCAAAGTTCTTTTTCACCCTCCATTACAATTAAACATAGCTATAACTTTGCATTTTGCATGAAATCTGCAGGCAAAGTGGATTAAACCTTCCACACATCCCATAATTCCTTCCATTGTGTTGTATGTATGTACAGGGAACCTTTAAAGCACCTCCCCCCTTAATTAACTCCTTAATTTTCTACCAATATTGGATGCAAATTGCAGGCATGGCTTCCCGTTCTGAGGGGATGAAGTGTTAACACATTTCAGAAAGATATAGTTCTCTCACTAGGGTGGAAAAACAACAACAAAAAGACATTCCCTTGCTAATTTTTGTGTGGGCGATCAGTTTGAAAATCTGTGCGGTTTAAGGAGGTGCCCCAGACAAGAAACCTGTCACAGTTCGGACATAGGTCCAGAGGCTTTCATTCTGGGTGATTGTACCTTGGTTGTAAAACTGGAAAAGTCACCGGTTTTTCTTACTGCTGTCCCGCTCCCTGGTGAAGGGAAAAAGAGAGATGGTTTTTCTATTTGTTTGCTGGGGGGGGGGGGTTCGGAAAGAATACTGGGCAACATGCCTTGGATAATCAAAACTATTTTTAAAAAAAAATGAAAGGAAAGGAAAAGGCAAGTTTCAACAGTTTTTTTTCTTTGTTATGCAGAAGACACAGCTTTTGCATATTGCTTACGTGATTAAAAATTGAGAAGTGATATGTTAGATATTGTGTGGATATTGTATTAAAGAAATTGTATTACACTGTTAAAAAGAAAAATTGGGCTTTTGTAAAAAGGCGTCTTCTAGGGTTTATTGAAAAAGTTGCCAATACCTTGGTTGTCACACTATATTCTCTTGCTCTTAGAAATATGTATCAATATTCTCCTGTTATGTACTGTCTAGTATTGAAATGGAAGATGTGATGAAAATACGCCTTTCTAGTATTAAGGGTATTTAGCATTAAGACATGGGCTGGATCTAGACATGTCAAAGAAGTGATTCAGTTAAACGTGTTGTAAACTCATACAGGGAAATCCGGTAGTGAAAGACGGGACTTGACAGCGCCACCTGTTGTCACAGTGTTATATTGCATATACAACGCATATACAGTCATACCTCGGGCTGAATATGCTTCATGTTGAGCGCGTTCGAGTTGCGCTCCGCGGCAACCCAGAAGTAACGGAGCGCGTTGCTTCCGGGTTTTGCCGCTCACGCATGCGCAGATGCTCAAAATGACGTCACGCGCATGCGCAGAAGCGGCGAAAAGCGGCACATGCATGCGCAGACGTGCTGTCGCTAGTTATGTTTGCTTCTGGAAGCGAACGGGGCTCCAGAACGGATCCTGATCGCATCCCGAGGTACCACTGTAAAGTGCTTTTTCTTTACCAATCTAGCTGAGTCCCTAGAGTCGTAGAAAACATAACCTAAATTTAGTGTAACATTTAAATCTTTAAATGAAAGTTTCATTTTAGGGGTGTGGGGAGGCATGAATTAGCAAAAACCACCTCCCCCATGTTCATTATTAGCAGAAGTCATCCTTATTATGGTTGTGCTAGTGTGTTACACTTCCCTCAATGGTTTCGCTGCTATGATTTATATCACTGTTATTCTTAAATGGCAAACTTCTCATTTGAAAAGCAGCACACAGGATCAGATTAATATTTTTTTTTTGGGGGGGGGGAGCTAAATGGCAAGCAGGATCACTGAAATAATAGCCCTACCCCACTTGTTCGAAGCTCTTAGCATTTTGTGTATTCAAGAAAAGTTGCTATAATTGCACCTTTTTTTCCTTTTTGAAAGCCTTTGATAAATAGAGAAAAAGCACATCTCTGGAACTTGTAATAACTTTTCCAGCAGAGAAAGAGATTGGATCTGTAGTAAGCAAATTAGGTATCTTTGCAGATAATGGCCCAAATTCATCAGACTGGCAATAGATAAATTACTTTCCCCCCTAATTTATAATGCAATAATGCAAACAGAACAAGTATTTACAACTTGCCCATTTTCAATAAACATGGAAATTCAACAATTATCACAAGATAGGTAATTATCTCAGGGTTTTAGCCAATGTTGAACTCTTGAAACAACTAGTATGGGGAAAATAAGTCTCTAAAATGTTCATTTTTTTGTGTGTGCTTGTGACCAAATTCTCCTCAAAGAAACAGACTCTGTGGCAAAGGTAGAAGGTTGTACATGGGCAAAATTGTACAGGGAGGAATTTCTAGGGACGTAAATGATTTTTTATTTGACCAGCAAAACAAAAATAAAAATCAGGGGTTCCAGATTATTGCTAAATTGAATTTGCCTGTAGTTTGGTGTGTAGTGTTGCCAGTGCTGGTGTGGGGGTGGAGAGAAGCTTACTTCTGAATTACTTCAGAACAAAATAGCAAGCATTTTGGGATTGGGCATTCCCCTAAGGTAAAGGTAAAGGGACCCCTGACCATTAGGTCCATTCATGACCGACTCTGGGGTTGTGGCACTCATCTCGCTTTATTGGCCAAGGGAGCAGGCGTACAGCTTCCGGGTCATGTGGCCAACATGACTAAGCCACTTCTGGCGAACCAAAGCTGCGCACGGAAACACCATTTACCTTCCCGCTGGAGCAGTACCTATTTATCTACTTGCACTTTGACGTGCTTTCGAACTGTTAGGTAGGCAGGAGCAGGGACCGAGCAACGGGCGCTCACCCCGTCACAGGGATTCGAACCGCTGACCTTCTGATTGGCAAGTCCTAGGCTCTGTGGTAAATATATATACATTGATAGGCAGATAATGCACTCATTCAGGACTTTTAAATTTGTGTTTTGGTTGTGACTTGTGTTGAGGAAGAGACATATCTCTCTTATCTCCAATGCTGTATCACAAATTGCTTTTGAAAGAACTCTCAAATTTGAAAAGCACTTAAGGAAGGTTAGGGGAAGACAGATGCTGAAATGCCCCCTGGAGCACAGAAAACTGATTGTTTCACTGTTGTTTTCTTAACCGTGGTAAATGGTTAATTAATACTCATGCTTTTCCTGATTGTGTCTTCTTTTGAGTAATCCGAGAGCAATTTGAATTGCTCTTGTGAATTGCCTGAAATGTGGGATCAATATTTGCTATGAGAATTATAAGGTCTAAGAGAGAAAACAAATGTTCATAAATGTACCAGGCAAACACATACATAAATATATACAGTGGTACCTCGCATTACAGACAGGTTACAGACGCTTCAGGTTACAGAAGCTTCAGGTTACATACTCCGCTAACCCAGAAACAGTACCTCAGGTTAAGAACTTTGCTTCAGGATGAGAACAGAAATCGTGCGGCAGCGGGAGGCCCTATTAGCTAAAGTGGTGCTTCAGGTTAAGAACAGTTTCAGGTTAAGAACGGACCTCCAGAATGAATTAAGTTCTTAACCTGAGGTACCACTGTAAACCACGTGTCTGAAATAGTACAGGAGAACAATCCTGAAGCCATTTTGACTCTCCCAAATTGATCTCAAATATTTCTCTGCAAGGAGGAAGGAAATGGGAAAACCTCCCCATTGACTCTTTGCTCACAAATCCAGTCTTAAGGGCGTATCTGTGTATGAATAGGGTGAGCCTGTGACCTGGATTCAGGAACTGTGTATTTTCCATTGCAAAAGAATGGCTAGACTGCCCAGGTAATGCAATCAGTGACCATTATCAGGTCCCCACAGGATTTCTGCTGTAGACCACCTCCTCTGCTGTTGACCGCCTCCTTCTGTGATGTATGTATAATGTTTCGGGGGGGTGGTCTTGGTCTACAGGGTGGGCAATTTCAAAAGTCTATATAAGAGCTTGCACCCCAATGTTCTGGGTTCCTCCTCCCTCCTGTGTGTGTGTGGGGGGGGGCGTTTGAGCACCCTGTTGCAAGAGTTTAATAAAGATCAGGCTTACTAGCTGCTTTCCTTCTCAATATTCTCTGGCTGGCCTCTCTTATTTTCTCCTACCAATATAGAACCTACATAAGGACTCCATATGGGCTATTAATGTGAACCTCCCTGATTTTAATGTGAACCACCCTAAGACTTTTGGGTATAGGGCGGTATAGAAATAATAATAATAATAATAATAATAATAATAATAATAATAATAATAATAATAATAATAATAATACCCCATAAAGGAAAAGGAGCATTTTTTTCTTATAACATTATTATTATTATTATTTTAAGTTAGATGGGATGAAAATACTTGGGACATATCCTGCTACTGTAGGGCTTTGGTAGGGGGCAAAAGTTGAGGTGCCGGTTCTGGAAGGCCCACAGAACTGATTCAACTTTGATGATGCTAACTTTCAGGGAAATCAATTAGAATCACAGCGGTGCAATCACACTAGATGCTTCTAATGTGTTGTTAGAATTCTTTCGGCTGCCTCCAAATATGATTGACTGCTCACATAAAGTGCTTTTATTGAAGAAGCCGCAGCCTTTAAAATACAAACACCCACAAGCACATACCCATTGAGCTAGTGGAAATAATAATAAAAAGTCAACCCAAGGTTTATTGCAGGCAGGGCTTGTACCGATTCTACCTTCCTAGCTCACCAGGCTTTTATTTATAGAATCGAATCAGGCCAACCGTAGGCAACCTTCAAGACGATGGTTGTTCTGCCATCTTGTGTTTCGAAGCTTCAATTGCACTGAGGTGCAGTGAAAGTGGAAAGCAGGCAGGAGGACATTGCAATCTTTGTGCAGCCTTAAAGACACACTGGGACATTAAATAGAAGAAGAACTTTGCAGATCAGATCAGAGGTCCATTCAGACAAGCATCTTGCTGCTAATAGCTGTCAGCCACATGCCTCCAGCAAACCCAGTGAACAGAAAAGGACGGCAACAGCCCTCTGCCCTGATTCTGGCATTATGCTTTTGAATGTGGTGCTCCATTGAAACTACAGTCATACCTTGGTTCTCGAACGTCTTGGTACTCGTACGTTTTGGTTCCCGAGCGCCGCAAACCTGGAAGTGAGTGTTCTGGCTTGCGAACGTTCTTTGGAACCCGAACAGCCAACATGGCTTCTGCGGCTTCCAATCGGCTGCAGGAGCTTCCTACAGCCAATCGGAAGCCGCGCCTTGGTTTTCAAACGTTTTTAAAAGTCGAATGGACTTCTGGAATGGATTCCATTCGACAACCAAGGTATGGCTGTAATAGTGATTTGTCATCTGTTTTGTGCTGTTCTAAGAAGAGAATCCTCTGTTCACTTACTCTTCAGCTCCTGTTTTTCAGCCAGGAGCTCCGAAATCAGCCATAACATTACAATGAAATTATGAAGCACTTGGGACCTTCCACCACACAGGTTTTCTCTTTAACTTTCAGTTAACGAGAGCCAGTGTGGTGTAGTGCTTAAGAGCTATAGACTCGTAATCTGGTGAACCGGGTTCGATTCCCCGCTCCTCCACATGCAGCTGCTGGGTGACCTTGGGCCAGTCACACTTCTCTGAAGTCTCTCAGCCCCACTCACCTCACAGAGTGTTTGTTGTGGGGGAGGAAGGGAAAAGAGAATGTTAACCACTTTGAGACTCCTTCAGGTAGTGATAAAGCGGAATATCAAATCCAAACTACTTCTTCTTCTTCTTCTTCTTCTTCTTCTTCTTCTTCTTCTTCTTCTTCTTCTTCTTCTTCTTCTTCTTCTTCTTCTTCTTCTTCTTCTTCTTCTTCTTCTTCTTCTTCTGTACCCCAAAAGCGTTCCTCAAATGGCTCATCAAACTGCTTAAAAAACAACAACGACCCTGTTGAATGCAGTTTAATTATTGCAGAGCCTCTGCCTGGAATGCAGAAAGGCCCTGGTTTCCATCTGTGGCATCTCCAGAAAGGGCTGAGAGAGAATCTCACCCGAAATTCCCAGGAGCTTCTGGGCTAGATGGACCAATGGGTCTGGTTTGGAATAAGGCAGCTCCCTATCTTCCCCCTGAAAGCTGATTCAAGAAATTTGTGTTAATGTCTTTCGTTTAAAAATCCTGAATTTGCTGGGGGAACTTCCCTATGTGCCTTTCCTGCTTTGTTGACATTGTTTTAAAGAAAACCACAACAGCTCTCAGCCTGCAACTGTACTTCCGAAAGGATCTGAGACGATGCTGCGCCCTGCAGCATTGATCCTTCCATTTAGCCACCTTAAACAAACACTGAGATTTCTAGATTCAGGGAGGGAGCTGTGTTGGTCTGACACAGGCAAAATAAATTACCCAGAAGAAACTTAGTTGGTCTCTAAGGTGCTACTGGACAATTTTTTAATTTAATTTAATTTTTGTTTCAACTGAGATTTCTCTCTCTCTCTCTCTCTCTCTCTCTCTCTCTCTCTCTCTCTCTGTGTGTGTGTGTGTGTGTTGCTTCTTCTTGTTGTTGTTTTTAAAAAAGATGGGCACATTTTTATTTTAACCGCTCACAGGGGCACAATCCATACTCCTCCATTAGAGTATCATCTGTTGTGGGTTGGCAACAGCATACAGTGCCTTGTTGGTAGTAGGCGCCGATTTGCAATCCAAGTAGGTAGCCGTGTTGGTCTGATGCAGTCAAAATTATATATATCTATTAAAAATGTCCAGTAGCACCTTAGAGACCAACTAAGTTTGTTCTTGGTATAAGCTTTCGTGTGCATGCACACTTCTTCAGATACCAATCGTTCATCATCCACCTGCTCTTTTGTGAAGATGTGAAGCAATGAGTGTGTGTGTGTGTGTGTGTGTGTGTGTGTGTGTGTGTGTGTGGAGGGGCGAGGGCTTTTGCCCAACTGCAGTCAATTGGGGAAGACAGGGCAGGCAGTTCCTAAGGCAGACCTTGCATCACTTGTGAATCGCCAAGCTGGATATAGCTCAGCAGCCGTGTGTCATGGCCTGCCAGGAGCTTGACATTCTCCCTGGTTTTTCAGTCCCAATCAGAGACACAAAGCAGAAGATGGTGGAGCCCCAAGTGGTGAGACTGTGTTTCACATGGCAGTAGTGCAGCGATAAGAGACCTAAGTTCAAGAGTTGAGAGATCGGCCTCTGGGGGTCTGCAAGATCAGAAAAGAACTAGGCTTGGTGGAAACCTGTATGGAAGTGTGTGCTTAGCATTTCCAAACCCCATATCTCTCCCTTCCACTCAGCGGCGTAGCGTGGGTTATCAGCACCCGGGGCAAGGCAAGTAATTTGCGCCCCCTAACCCGGGGCAAGGCAATTAATTTGCGCCCCCTAACCCGGGGCAAGGCAAGTACAGTAATTTAATCTCCCAAGCAGCAGCAGCGAGGCTTCTCTTTCCCCCGCGCTCTCCTGGAGCTGCCTCTTTTCTTTCCTTTTTTCCCTTTCTCCAAGGCTTTTCGCTTTCTCTCCTTAATTGATTCCTCCTCCACACCGCAGCGTTTCCTGGCTGCTTCCCCCCCTTCCCCTCTCTCTCCTCCTCGCTCTGCTTGCCCTGCCCTGCCTGAGGGCGCCCTGAGGAGACTCCACTCTCCTTTTTGACCAGGCGAGGTGGAAAAGTCTCTTCCCGCCCCCTCGCCAGACTCCCTGCTCGGCTCGGCTCACTACCCAGGCGGCCAGTGGAGAGAGAGCCGCAATTACCATAAAGCTCCTCTCCCTCCGCTTCGCCAAGCTGTCAAAGCCCGGCAGCAGCAGGCGCAGCCAGACCCCCGCCAGCCAGCCCGCCCGCCCGCCCGCCCGCCTGGCTTCCTCTCCTTTTTTTGCCCGTGGCAGAAGGCTTTGCTCTCCCCCTTCTGCGACCTCCTCGCCAAGCCGAGCGAGCGCGGGCTCCCTAACCCGTGGATTTTAGTAGGGGCAGAGAGCTGCTAGTGCGAGCGCGCCCCCCGCCCATGTTGCGCCCGGTGCGGCCGGCACCCCTGGCACCCCCCACGCTACGCCACTGCTTCCACTTCTTGGGAGAACCTCCCGATGCACTTTATTATGCTCAGCAAATGTCCTTCATTTCTTTACATCCGATATGACTTAAGGCAGATCATATAGCGGCCTTATTAAGCCTTTTAAGAGCTGGTGGAACAGTGTTGTACCAACATGGAGCTCAGAAGGTGCTTTTGGTCCTAACCACATTTGTCTTCTCCTTAGGAAGGTCACAATTCAGAATGTAAAATTCACAGTAGGGTTGAGGGAGAAATTCAGTTCAATTCACATTTAAAGGTGAACTTACCTAATCTGCACTTTCTGAAAACGTGTGGTCAAAAAAGCAGCTGTCCTTCAAAATCCGTACACTTCTGAATTTTGCAATATGGTTCTCTATCCACAACACTGCATATATTAGGGTGAGGTGTGATTTATTTATTTTTAAAGATACATTGGTGAAATAACATGCAAAAAACGCATTGTGTCAGGGGGAATTTGCTTTGTAAAAATGTGTACTTTAGGCCAAGTCCATGGAAAAATGTGTGTATAAGGAGAAATTTGTGGATTTGTTCTTTTTTAAAATAAAAACAAATAGCACACCAATGTGGAAAAGTGGAGAACTGAACTGAACTTAAGAAGGCAAAAATGAGAAACTGTCAGAAGCCAAAGCTGGCAGATTCACCCATCCCTATTTCACCATTCCTTAATATTCTCCCTCCCCCCCCTTTTGCCTCCCAGAAGTATCGCTACCAAGATGAGGATGCTCCACACGACCATACTTTACCTCGCTTAACTCACGAAGTGAGAGGGCCAGAACTAGTTCACGTTTCTGAAAAGAATTTATCGCAGATAGAAAATGTCCACGGATACGTCCTGCAATCGCACATCTCGCCTCTGAAGGTCAGTAACGCTTCTCCATGGCAACTTCTGAGCTTTCCCAATAAAAACAAACAAAATAAAAGACAGAGAGAGTGAGAGAAGTAACTGGATTTTTAAAAGCTGCAGGTGACTCCTTGTCTTAAGCTGTTTGTTGACGCGCCTTTGTGCAAATCACACCCTCTGGCAACCGTTTAATTCTCGGCACGTCTGCCGTTGTTGAAAAGTTTAGCGCTGATGTGCAACAAATCTTGGTGCAACAGGCTTGTATTGGAGCTGCGTCAGAGCTGGGAGAATTGCTAAAGAAGGGAATAATTCCATGTATCAACTTTTAAAGAGTGGATAAGCATAACTGGAAGGCAAATCTCTCCCCCCCCCCCCCGTTTTCACAGTGCTGGCTCAATCCTTGCTTGTCCTTGTTGCAAGATAAATGAAGTATTTATACTAACGGATAATAATCGACCGAGTCCTTTGTTTGGGGGGTAGACACAGCCTAGAAGTTGCACAGACTAGGTGGTAGACACAGACTAGAAGTTGCTCCTAAATTTCTAGGAATTGTGTGAAAGAAAGAATTGTGTTTGCCACCATCAGGTCATTGTTTACTGAACTGGTTGCTGTTGCCATGGGTGAAAAGAGGTTTGAAAAAGAGTGATCATAGCATCATAGGATTGTAGAGTTGGAAGAGACTCCAATGGACATCTGGTCTAACCCTTGCAATACAGGAATCACATAAAACGAAATGAAATATATTAAAATTCAGAGGCTTACGACATGAAAAGTGTTACAAGCTTCAGATAGTAGAGTGGCTTCTTCAGACAGCAAAAGAATTGTTCTCTCATTAAAGGTAATAGGTAATAGGTAAAGGAGCCCTGGATGGTTAAGTCCAGTCAAAAGTGGCTATGGGGTTGTGGCGCTCATCTCGCTTTCAGGCCGTGGGTGCCGGCGTTTGTCCACAGACAGCTTTCCAGGTCATGTGGCCAGCATGACTAAACTGCATCTGCTGCAACGGGACACCATGACAGAAACCAGAGTGCACAGAAACGCCATTTACCTTCCCGCCACAGTGGTACCTATTTATCTACTTGCACTGGTATGCTTACGAACTGCTAGGTTGGCAGGTTTTGGGACAGAGCAATGGGAGCTCACTCCGTTGCAGGGATTCGAACCACTGACCTTCCGATCAGCAAGCCCAAGAGGCTCAGTGGTTTAGACCACAGCACCACCCATCCTTTACCTTTACCTCTATCATTAACTGCAAGGCTGACTAACATTTGACCCTTCAGATGCTACTGGAGTACAGTTCCCATCATCCCTGATCATTTAACCCAAAGTAAGACACTTTTTCAAGGGACGCGGGTGGCGCTGTGGGTTAAACCACAGAGCCTAGGACTTGCCGATCAGAAGGTCGGTGGTTCAAATCCCCACAACGGGGTGAGTTCCCGTTGCTCGGTCCATGCTCCTGCCAACTTAGCAGTTCGAAAGCATGTCAAAGTGCAAGTAGATAAATAAGTACCGCTTCAGTGGGAAGGTAAATGGCGTTTCCGTGCGCTGCTCTGGTTCACCAGAAGCAGCTTAGTCATGCTGGCCACATGACCCGGAAGCTGTACGCCGGCTCCCTTGGCCAAGAAAGCGAGATGAGTACCGCAACCCCAGAGTCGGCCACAACTGGACCTTTACCTTAGTGAGGTGCTGTTTGTAAAGCTGAAATGTTTAAATGCCCACAATGTTTCTTGCAAGGCAGGAGAAAATGAGAAATTGGCTATGCCCCCACCACACCCTACCCTTGGGCTAGTGGTGGCCATCTGCTGACTCTGACCCAAGGGTACCATGTAGCAATACAGAGCCTGACCATTTATATCCCACTGTGAAGAATTCCAGAGCATGAACTGAGTATCTCATGCTCTGTGGCTAGCAAGTTACTTAGGAGTCTGTGTGGGTGCCCAGGTCTCAGAGGTTTCTTCAGTCGTAGAAGGGAATAGGGGTGTGTAACATCAGTGCATGTGATTGGCAATTAGCATGAGGCCTGTGGATTGGCCAGGCCAGCAGCACTGTCAATTTCAATGTGCAGGATCAACCCTCGCAACCACAAACTGAAGGAGAGACCAAAAAATGCAGGCAACTGTGTTGACGCATTATTATGCGTGCATCTGCAGACACACAAAATACAGAATACAATGCCCTATGAATTAGGATCAGTCTTCCGGCAGTTCTGTGTAGAGTTTCCTGGAAGTTAGCTACATTGAACTCAGTGGTAGTTACTTCTGCCTAGACTGGCTCAGAGTAAAACACAGTGAGCATTAACAATCAACCATCTGAAAGGCAACTTTTAGATTTTCATTAGAAATGCAGGTCACGCTGCAAACATGTGTTACGGTTGAAATTGCTGGTGTGAAGTAGGAACCCCATCAAAGAAAAGGAAAGAAGTATCTGCCCTCTGATTATTTGCCTGTATGCTGACCTATCTCACAAACTAACTTTAAAAGCCTCTTCATCTCATTCATTTGCCAGAGCTAAAAGGGTAGGTCATTTACCTTGGTGCTCCAGCAGAGCTGAGCTCCCTTTTCCTGTTATCCCCTCCAACACACCACTGGCAGGCCTGTCCTGCTTCCCTTGTCCGCTATTGTGCTCAAGTAGAAGTCCCTGTTTCCCTTCCAGCAGTGAAAAACAGGGAGTCTTTTGCTAAAGTGCCCATCCTGGGTCTAGATTTGGAGTTGACTCCTTACCATTTCAGCTTGGCCCTGGTACTTGGCCCTGGTATCAGATTGCTCTTAGGAAACAGTAGCTTTTTGGTTATTTGGATAGAGTTGGCATCCAAAAGGGTGCTTTCAGTGGGAGCCAGAGCAAACCACTGATGGAGACATCCCACCTCTTCATAAATTAGTCATCTGTATCTTCCACATGCCTAAAGCAAAGCCTTAGCTTAACTGCCTCTGCATTGTATATACGATGCCAATTCCAATTGCAGAGATTAGGCTAATGTGTATTGACTCTGCATTGTGATGTGAAAGGAAAAGCTATTATTCCAGAAATCATCTTTTGTGTCCTTCCAATGGTCTGCCGCTAGATGGTGCAGTTAGCTGGTGATCTCTTTGGTCCAGGGATTGCGATCAGTAGGTCTTCCATTAGCCGAAATCTGAACCCGGGAGTCTAAGGGACTTGACCGAAGGCAGGAGGGGAAACAAATAGAGGTTCACTGGGAAATTCTTCACTGACTGTGACTCAGTGGCAATGCTTTAAGGACCACTAGACATTTTCACTTTTAAACAAGCCGGGGATTGCATGGAACGAAACTTCATCTGAAGCAACATGTCAAGTTGACTTTTGTCTTAAGCATCTTCTGCTTGAGAGAAGCTTCTGGATAATTTTGAGGGTAACAGAAACCTTTGATAAGGTGACCCAAATGTTTCTGGTTACTGTTGACTTAGAATCAGCTGCATAGAATTGTAGAGTTGGAAGGGACCACAAATGCCATCTAGTCCAAACCCCTGCAATGCAGGAATCTTTTGCCCAATGTTAGGCTTGGACTTGGGATGGGAAAGCTCTGGCTTTCCAGATGTTGCTGGACTGCAACTCCCATCTTCATCCCTGACCATGTTGGCTGGAGCTTATGGGAATACACCACCAGTGTGGTGTAGTGGTTAAGAGCGGTAGACTCGTAATCTGGTGAACCGGGTTTGCGTCTCTGCTCCTCCACATGCAGCTGCTGGGTGACCTTGGGCTAGTCACACTTCTTTGAAGTCTCTCAGCCCCACTCACCTCGCAGAGTGTTTGTTGTGGGGGAGGAAGGGAAAGGAGAATGTTAGCCACTTTGAGACTCCTTAGGGTAGTGATAAAGTGGGATATCAAATCCAAACTCTTCTTCTTCATCATCTGGAGAGCTACAGATTCTCAAGCAGTGAGACAGGAACTAAGAGAGGGCTTTCGGGAAGTCATGAAGGTGGAAATAATAATCTGTGCTTTATTCTTTTTAAAAAAGAAAGAAGACCATTTTTTTTCCAAGGTGTGCCTTTCAACTTCCTAGCTGCATCTGCAATTCAGATGTGCCGGTTTATTAGGCCCTCTCATCCCTCTCTGCCTCTGATTGAAGCACCGTCAAATGCAGTTCCTCCAGGGAATATAACTAATCAGCGTTTCTGAAACAAGAGCAAAATGTGCATTTGCTAAAACGAGTCTTCGGGATTTGTAATTACGCTGCTTTTTTGTTTTTGTTTTGCTTCCTGCAACTGTGATAGCTTAGAACATTTTGAGAAGCTCTGTGTGCTCGGCTTCTGTGCCAGAAGAGCCAACTCCAGCTATTGTCAGGTCCCACCCACTGCTGCCTTGGCTCCACTCCTTGTCCTCTTGGATCAGGAATGGGGGGAACGCTCCACAAAATCTCCAGGAGCTGTTCCCATTAGTCCCAGCCAGCAGTGCCAATGTTCAGGGATGATGGGGAGTTTATTTGACTCATGTTTGAATGTGGAGCTCTTCTTGATGGTGCATAAAAATGTTTGGTGTCTTATTTTTATTATTATTTACTTATCTAGATTACTTTTATTCTGCTTCATGGTCCTGAGAGGATCTCAAACTGGTCCATAAAGATGATGATGATGATGATGATGATAATAATAATAATAATAATAATAATAATAATAATAATAATAATAATAATATATTGAACTTCTATCCCAGCCTTTTTTCTCCAATAGTTTAAGGTGACATACATGGTTCTCTAATAATAATAATAATAATAATAATAATAATAATAATAATAATAATAATAATTAATAACAACAACAGGGATGCAGGTGGTGCTGTGGTCTAAACCACTGAGCCTATGGCTTGTCGATCAGAAGGTTGGCGATTCGAATCCCCGTGATGGGGTGAGCTCCCGTTGTTCGGTCCCTGCTCCTGCCAACCTAGCTGTTCGAAAGCATGTCAAAGTGCAAGTAGATAAATAGGTACCACTCCGGTGGGAAGGTAAACGGCATTTCTGTGCGCTGCTCTGTTTCACCAGAAGCGGCTTAGTCATGCTGGCCACATGACCCGGAAGCTGTCTGCGGACAAACGCCGGCTCCCTCGGCCTGTAGAGTGAAATGAGCGCTGCAACCCCAGAGTCGTCCACGACTGGACCTAACGGTCAGGGGTACCTTTACCTTTAATAATAATAATATACCCCACCCATCTGTGTTGCCCCAGCCATTCTAGGTGGCTTCCAGCATAATAAAAGCACAGCAAAACATCACACATTAAAAACTTCATGATACAGGGCTGCCTTTAGAAAGTTGAATAGTTGTTTATTTGTTTGACATCAGATGGGAGGGTGTTCCACAGGGTGGACACCACTACTAAGAAGGCCCTCTGTCTGGTTCCCTGTAGCATCATTTCTTGCAGTGAGGAAACCTCCAGAAGGCCCTTGGAGTTGGACCTCAGTGTCCAGGCTGAACGATGGGGGTGGAGATGTTCCTTCAGGTATACAGGGCCAAGGCCATTTAGGGCTTTAAAGGTCAGCACCAACACTTTGAATTGTGCTCAGAAACATACTGGGAGCCAATGTAGATCTTTCAGGACCAGTGTTATATGGGCCCAGTGGCTGATCTCAGTCACCAGCCTAGCTGCTGCATTCTGGATTAGTTGTAGTTTCCCATTCACCATCAAAGGTAGCCCCACGTAGACCGCATTGCAGTAGTCCAAGCAGGAGATAACCAAAGCATGCACCACGCTGGTGAGACAGTGCACAGGCAGGTAGGGTCTCAGCCTGTGTACCAGATGGAGCTGGTAGACAGCCTCCTTGGACACAGAATTAACCTGTGCCTCCATGGACAGCTGTGTGTCCAGGATGACCCCAAGGCTGCACACTTGGTCCTTCAGGGGCACAGTTACCCCATTCAGGACCCATTTAATCCCCACTACAGTCTTTTGAAGTAGGTTGGGACTTGCCCAAGGTCACAAAGTTCATGGCCAAGTGAGCTTCATGGCCAAGCAGGGATTTGAACCTCCCAGATCCTAGTCCAACACACTAATCACTACATTGTGCTGATACCTTGGGTGACAGGATTCTTCAGGTGCCATTATCTAACACCAGGGTAGCCAACCCGATACTCTGAAGGTGGTCTGAGACTCCCAGCTCTCATTATTTCCAACAATTTGCTGTATTGGCTGGGGCTGATGGGAACTGGAATCCAACAGCATCCAGAGAGCACCATGTTGCTCATCTGTGATCTAACACCTGCTTTACATGCAGAAGGTCCAATGTTCAGTTCCCACCATCTCCAAGTAGGGTTGGCCGAGAACCTAGCTGGAAACTCTGGAGAGCTGCTGCCAGCCAGTGAGGGTAATACAGATCTGAATAGACCAGTGGTCTGGCTCAGTAATAACAATAACAATAACAATTTATTATTTGTACCCCGCCTATCTGGCTGGGTTTCCCCAGCTACTCTGGGCAGCTTCCAACAAAGATTAAAAATACATTAAAATGTCACACATTAAAAACTTCCCTAAACAGGGCTGCCTTCAAAATGTCAGGTAGTTGTTTATCTCTTTGACATCTGATGGGAGGGCCTTCCACAGGGCAGGTGCCACTACAAAAAAGACCCTCTGCCTGGTTCCCTGTAGCTTTGCTTCTCGCAGTGAGGGAACCACCAGAAGGCCCTCAGTGCTGGACCTCAGTGTCTGGGCAGAACGATGGGGGTGGAGACGCTCCTTCAGGTCTACTGGGCCGAGGCCGTCTAGGGCTTTAAAGGTCAACACCAACACTTTGAATTGTGCTCGGAAACGTACTGGGAGCCAGTGTAGGTCTTTCAAGACCGGTGTTATGTGGTCTTGGTGGCCGCCCCCAGTCACCAGTCTAGATGCTGCATTCTGGATTAGTTGTAGTTTCCGGGTCAATTTCCAAAGTGGTCCCACGTAGAGCGCATTGCAGTAGTCCAAGCGGGAGATAACTAGAGCATGCACCACTCTGGCGAGGCAGTACATAGGTTGGTAGGGTCTCAGCCTGCGTACCAGATGGAGCTGGTAGACACCTGCCCTGGATACAGAATTGACCTGTGCCTCCATGGACAGCTGTGTGTCCAAAATGACTCCCAGGCTGCCACCTGGTCCTTCAGTTATAAGGCAGCATACTATTTTCCTAACACCTCGCTTACTGCTTCAGGATGTCATTTCCAATCCTACTAGGAGCTGTTGGGAATTGAACTTTTGGGACCTTCTGAGTGCAAAGGCTATGCTGTAGCAGTGAGTCACAGCCCTGCCACAGGTACAGAGGCGGGTGTGGTTGACATCACAGAGCACGCCTTCAAGTGGACTTTAACCTGGCTGGGATGGATGTAGTGGCAACACTCAGGTCATCACCCCTGTGGCTCTGTTGATCTTATTTCAGAACACTGAGGATAGAACCAATTGTCCCCAAATTTCCCAGAACTGTTTGTTCTCTTCCCAGATGAAAATCTGATGAGACATGTTATTACCTGAAAGGGCCTAGCAAATGATATTCCCAGCCTGAGTATATTTCCCTTGAAGATTAAAAGGGTGGGTTGGGCAGAAAACAAAAACAACAACCCTTTTTATTCCTCTTTCCAGCAAATTTAACAACAGATGATGGGTGGGTAGCTGGCTGTCAAATGCTGCTTTGATGCTGCCCGTCACAAGCAGTTGCTTATTCTTATTTTTATTTTCTGGAACAAAAGAAAGCGCATTCCTGTGGTTTGCTTTGAATTGCTGACCCCCTCCTCACCCAATTAAATTGTCGCCTGACGAACAATTTGATTAGATCTCTTACACCTGTCAAATGCCAAAATGATGAACAAATATGTCGTGTGCACATCTGCTTCAATTGGACTAATAGCCATCATCTGTGGGCTTTGAGGTAACAATCAAATGCATTAAAACTGAGTTACAGTTTGAGGTTAGCAGGACAGCTGTGATAGGAAATGGCAACAGTATGTTGACAGTCTTTGCGCTTAACTAGCACAGTTCAGGTGCACAGTGTGCCATGTGTTTATGGGTCTAGGGATCCAAGAGGAGAGTAGGGACAAATATTTGGGCCCCTTTCTTGTCTAGTCTGACATCCGCCTCTACATTTGCAGCCACAGTTGTCTGCATGTTAACTGGCTGAATTTGCAAACTGAATTATGAATGTGCAATGAGAGTAATTTTATGCTTAAAGTAAAGGTAAAGGTACCCCTGACCATTAGGTCCAGTTGTGGCTGACTCTGGGGTTGCGGCGCTCATCTTGTTTATTGGCCGAGGGAGCCGGCGTACAGCTTCCGGGTCATGTGGCCAGCAGAGCACACACGGAAATGCCGTTTACCTTCCCACCGCAAGTATTTATCTACTTGCACTTTGACGTGCTTTTGAACTGCTGGGTTGGCAGGAGCAGGGACCGAGCAACGGGAGCTCACCCCGTCACGGGGATTCAAACCTCCAACCTTCTGATCGGCAAGACCTAGGCTCTGTGGTTTAACCCACAACGCCACCCGCGTCCCTTGATTTTATGCTTAAAAGGTAAAGGTAAAGGTAAAGGGACCCCTGACTATTAGGTCCAGTCGTGGTTGACTCTGGGGTTGCGGCGCTCATCTCACTTTATTGGCCGAGGGAGCCGGCGTACGGCTTCCGGGTCATGTGGCCAGCATGACTAAGCCGCTTCCAGCGAACCAGAGCAGCACACGGAAACGTCGTTTACCTTCCCGCTGGAGTGGTACCTATTTATCTACTTGCACTTTGAGGTGCTTTCAAACTGCTAGGTGGGCAGGAAATTTTATGCTTAAACTTGCACAAAAGCCTATTAAATGTAATTTCATATATGGGGTGTGCAGCAAAGTTGGATGGATCCTGAACTGATAGAAGGTGTTTCAGACATATTTGGGGCTTGTCAGAGGTGAAACAGGATCTCTCGGAAGCACCTCTAACTGAGGCGAGGACCTCACGAATACTTATGGGTGCCTTGGATATTTGGACATTGAAAAAACACTGCAGACAGTGTGTCTGCCAAAACTCAAACATTTCTCCCCAAGCTTGGCATGTAATGAAAATGCCGGAGTGGGGAAACAGGGGAAGGGGGAGCACTTTTGTGACTAACAAGCCTAGCTTCCAATCAGAGGAAATGATATTTGACAGGACTCTCCAATTACAGTGCTTTGGAGGGAAGGAGTAATATATCACCTTGTTCTTGTGTGTTCTGTTCTCTTTGCTAGTTCTGTTTGTGGTGCTTGCTTGAAAAGTACTACATGTTCAAGTCCTGCCTCTGCTAAATGTCCATACATCAATTCCTGTCAATTCAGCTTTGCATTTCATTTCTGTGTTTTCTGCTGCAGACTGCGTAGAAAACAGGCCTGAACCTGGGTTTTTTGGGGGGTTTTTAAAAATCATCTTTACTCCCTAGCCCCTGCACCTATCCTTCTGAAACGTTACCATTTGCTTTCCTAGGGGCACCTCTACAATGTATGCCACAGGGAGGGAAGCAAATGCTTTTTAGTGTAGCACCTAAAATAAACTTTAAAGGTACTGATCACAAACCCCCCTGCATCCATTCTGAGTTGGGCACATTTCTTACCTAGGGGCACCTCTCTCGTGCATGCCACTTTCATACAAACAGATTTCCCAAAAATCCCATCTGAAGAGGCTACTATGCCTGAAAAATTCAACCAATTCTGCAAAAAAATTATGAAAGTTATAACCTTCTTATTTTAAGTACCCCCACAAAAAAGCACCCTGGCCTATTTGTCTGGAAGGCTTTATTCACACAGAAGGCACAGTTATGCCTACAAATTTTATCCACTTCTGTCAAAAGCAAGGGGGGGTATAGCCATTTTTTATTTTCCCGTAATAGTGAATAGGGGAGGAACAAAGCTTTTTTTCCCTTCGCAATTGGAATTTGGATTTGACCCCGAATGGAACCAGGCAAAGTTTGAAGCACTTGCTTTTCAACCGACTCTGCTGAGGGATTCAGGTGCAGCCGGCTTTTGTGCATCGCTGACTGACTGAGCAGACAAGCAGCCAATCCCGATCAGTCAGGGAGGCACTGCCCAATGGGGGTGAGCTCTGATTGGTTCATTTAAATGTAGCTTTTTGTTGGGCAAGCCTACCCTGTGGCCCAGCTGGCTGGGGAAATTCCCCAAGCGTGTGCCCTGACCAGTGTGGGTGCTGGCCAAATGCAATGGGTGTCGGGATTTTTATCTATCCGAGCTGCTCCAGCGAGTGGTACCATGATTTGTATACATCACGGGAGTGTCTGAGAGAGTGTGAGAAAGGAAGTCTGTATTATCTCTTCCTTCTGTTGGAAGTTGTTTTCACTTCTGTGTGTGTTGCAGTTTCTGTACTGGTGTTCAGAGAGCACGGACGTACTGATGGAGTCTCTGTATATAAGACTGTAAATAAAGTAGTTTTAGAATGACGATTGAGTCTTTCTTCTGCTATGATATACCAGAAAACTGGCGTGCTCTTTTCAGGAGAGAAGAGTCGCTTATTACTGGCTACTCCGGACTGAAAGAGATTTGCAGCCAGAGAGGGCCACTGGGGAACGCTCCGGAGACTTGGGAAATTTCCAGGGCGTTTTTCCAACAATGGGCTCCAACTGCTACCCACCCGGGAAAGGGGTAAACAGCCATTTTCAAATATGCCAAAGTAGAGCCCAAATTGTTGTGATTGATTCACATCCCTAATACATACATACATCTAGAACATGGGTCGGCAAACTAAGGCCCTTCTAAATCCAGCCCGCGGACGGTCCAGGAATCACCGTGTGGATCGCCAGTGCCTGCTTTCTTTCCCTCTCCCTCACACGGTGGCGCCTCCTCCCTCCCTCCTCCTGGCTTCTCCCCGCCCTGCCTAGAGGAGGAAGGGGGCTGGGCTTTATTGCTGCCAGCCCCTCTCTGGAACCCTTTTGTGCGCCGCTCATTGTCCCGCCGCCACCACCAGCCCCTGCCGCTTGCAAGACTCAGGAGCCGCGGTTGGCTGAGTGCCCCTCTCGAGCGGCTGCCATTTAAAGCAGCCCCTCTCCTGAGTCCTTTCACATGTCACTCATCATCCCTCTGCCACCATTCATTCTTTCTTCTTCTTCAAAATATAGTCCGCCCCCCCACAAGGTCTGAGGGACAGTGGACCGGCCCCCTGCTGAAAAAGTTTGAGGACCCCTGATTCTAGAAGAATTGTTGGAGGCGGTTAAGCGAATGGTGATAAGGAAGCTAGTTTGTTTGGGTAGTGGGAAGAGGGGAATATATAAATGTAGGGGTACATCTCCTTTACCATTACATTTTCCAGAGGAAAGGGGAACAGAGGGCTCACAGCTTAGGGGTTGAGAAGCCCCCAGGGTCAGCCCCTGTCATCTCAAGTTGAAGGGTCTCTGGTTTCAGGGCCAGATAATTTCTTTCCTTAAGATATTGGAAAACCACTGCCAGCCATGATAGACAGTTACTGAGGTACTGTATGTTACTCTGTTGTGTCTTTTTACATTTTTATATTGTAAGCTTCCCTGTGATCCTTGTATGAAGGACGGTATAGAAATAATAGAAATATGGAAATAGAAATAGAAATAAATAATAATACAGGGGGGCAGTGGTATTGAGGAACAGTATGACTTGCTATACAGTTTCAGATATGGGTCTTTGCTTTATGCCCAAGTCTTCTGCAGACACTGGCAGCACACCTCCAGTTTCTTAACCATGGGTCTGTGAATTGAAAGCCTACTCTTTTAAAAGTGAAAGTGGAGGTTATTGGGCTTCTGGAAATGCTAATCACCAGGCTGGTAGCTTGCTCGAGTCCACAGTCCCTGGTGCAATGGCGGCTATGCAAATCTCTTAAATCCTTTGGTTATGAGGGATTTGGGTCTAAGGATGTTGTGGTGGCTTAGTGGATTGAAATTCCGTGTTTTGCAGAAAGCAATGATGTGCCAAGGACAGGTAGCTGTGGATGAATGGGAATGGGAAAGCCTAGAATGCTGTCGCAGTCCCTAACACACTAGCGTGATGTACATCTGCTTTCAGTCTTCAACATCTTTCAGGCACAAAAAAACCCCTAAACAATTAAAAAACTTGGTAATTGACTTTGTGAAATGTTTTAGAGCTTGACGATAAATCTGATGCTAGGCGCGGAAGGTGGAGGACGATAATGGTGTTGTCAACACGTTTCCACTTCAAAGTGGACACTTGTTTATGCTGAAAATCACGCCTTTGATCAATAGGTAATTAGATTAGGAGAAGGGAGCAAAACTGTTTAGTGATTAAGAAGCGGGGGGTGTGTGTGTGTGTGTGTGTGTGTGTGTGTGTGTGTGTGAGACTGATTGAGTTTTTACATGAATTGCTGGCCCAGATGATGCGAGATCTGCTGTGATGCTAATATTTCACTCTCCAATCTTTGCACTTTGCTGTTCATACTTGGCTTTTGTAGTTTCATACTATGGGATGGATATAGGTGTGTTGTGGGTCTGACCGCCTTGTTCCCCACTTCCTTCAAGAGAACATGTCATTTGCTCATTTCCACTTTTATCCACCCAGCTTGCCAGTGCATAGAAGTGTGTCCACAAAAGTATGTTCAACAGGGAAAAGTCATTTACACACAAAGGCCCATGCACAAAGGCCTCCTTGATCAATAAAACACATGGACACCAGTATTTTAGGTTAATGGGCTAATAAAGGCCGCAACTCAGTGGCGTAGCCTGGGTTGTCAGCACCCGGGGCAATGCAAGTAATTTGCGCCCCCTAACCCGTGGATTTGCGCCCTCTAACCCATGGATTTGCGCCCCCTAACCCTAACCCCCAGATGTTGCACCCGGTGCGGCCGGCCCCCCCTGCACCCCCCACGCTACGCCACTGCCGCAACTTTATTGGTTACAGAATGTGAGCGGTATTGGCTTTAGGCATTGGACCTGACCGACTATATCTGACTCCTGCCTGCCATGCGGAAAGTCTAAAAAAGGTTAACCACCAACGGGGGGAGCTCTGTTGATGTACATCAACTCGGAGCTCCCCCTAGGGTCACCGTAAGGTCATGCCATGGCCCTAGCCTCCACCCAGGCTTCGGACAGGAACCATGACCCCAGGAATCCTTTAATAGAATACCCTTAAAGGGGAGGGGTAGGTGATGGCCACAACCTCCCCTCCCATAAACCAAGCTTTTCCAATGCCTAACTGCCAAACCTTACATTTTTTTTTAAAATTTCTTTAATCATTTTTTCAATACAAACAACCACAAAAGACACATACAACAAAAACCATAATAACACTAATAACACAATTTGACAATTCAGATTTGAATACACTGATATACCTATGACTACACCTTTTAACAATATTTTCCCACCACTCTCTCCTCTCCCTACTTCCCACTACTATCCGCCTTATCGCTGAAATATTCCTTCATATTTATCCATTCTTAATTTGCGTCAACATGCAATTCATCCGTATGTAGCTAATCTGTCCATATTATCAATCCATGTGCTCAATGGAATCTTTTTGCATCTCTTCCAATTTTTTTGCTTCTAATATAGCACGGTACATCCTTACAAAATTGTGACAATTTGCTACGAGGTAGGCGAAGACCAAGTGGCTGGTGCCAATCTTCCAAGTGGAAAAGTTCCTACCAGGCCCCTTCAACAGGTGACCAACTGAAGTCCATAGCGAGGTCAAGGTGCAGAATGCAAGAAAAAAGGGCAGGATGATGGGTGACCCATGGAAGCCGGGAGCAGAATGAAGAGCTCCTGGCTGCACAGCTGCTTAAAGCAGCAAGCCACGCCCCCCAGCCAACCGGATTGGCTGACTGCGGTCGTGACGCGACCCGGGGCTCCCTGATGACGCGGGGGGGGGTGTCTAGACACACCCCTACGAAGGGCGGGGGAGTGTGAGGCCAGCGCGCAACCCTGCCCCTCTGAGAAGAGGAGCGGCTTTCTCTAAAGGACTGGGAGCAAAAGTTCCAACGCAGTGGTGCTTTCCCTCATTATAACTAATAAAGCATGTAGACAATCATGTCTGTCTGCAGACAAGTAATCTGTACTCACCCCTGGATTACCTGCTGACAGTTCCTTTTCAAATAAATTCAGCCCCTAGTGTTAATTACTGCCCAGAACACCCCTAAATACAGTAATATTAAAGTAATTTATTTCCCTAAATATCCTCACAGTAACCTTGATAACCCCCCCCCCCAAATAGCTTTTCCCAAAATTATTTCCCGCAAATTATTTCATGCATCCTAATTGATTACTGTAAATCAATTACAGTGGTTTGAATCTATGTGGTGTTGACAGATCTATGTGGTGTTGACAGAGAGCCTTCACCTCCTGCGTTAAAGTGCAGGTTGGCGATTGCGGACATGAAGCTGAGAGTGGGATGTGTCGGACATGCAACTTTCTGACCATAAAGCAGACTTTCCTAAAATTAGGTGTTCAAACTTCACCTTTATTATGGATAAGTTCCACCTTCGTAAACATTTCCTTACACCGTCAATTTTTTTGGCACAGAGAAAGCCATCAAAGCAAAGTTTGCTCAATTAAAGCAAATGACTTTTGCATCCCATCCCAGGTCCTTAGCTCGCCTCAAAAGAGCTTGCTGTGTCAGCTCTTGAACAAATCAGCTCTACAGAACCTCAACTGCTGGAACAAGACAGAGCGTCTTACAAAAGGTCAGCTACTTTGCAAGGCTTTTTTTTTTTTTTTTGCTGAATAGGATCTCCTATTTAGCCCGAAACAGATTTTCCAACATATGCATCAGTGAGAAATTGCCAGTTGAAGAGATTCAGCCAGTTGTAGCAAAATGTTGTTGTTGTTAAGGATCGTTACACCTGTATCCCACCTTTCATGCAAAGAACTCAAATTTCTTCCACCCCCCATTTTATCATCACAACAATCCAGTAATGTAGATCAGGCTGAGAGATGGTGACTGGCCCAGGGTCACCCAGTGTGTTTCATAGATGTGTGTGTGGTGGTGGTGGTGGGGTTTGAACTCTGGATTTGCCTGCACTCTGACCACAACACCACATTGGATGGATTTCTTACCGAGAACCTTTAGTAACAGAATAGGAGGGAATGTAAATTTCAGAACAGAGACCCTTTTGGCAGTGGTAAACAAACAGAATATGTTGGGGTGGTGGGGGTGGCCAAAGGTTCTCCACCCTTGTTGTAAACTGAAAGCCACTGGGAGGAGCGGCAGTATTATAACTGCCCTGAGAGCTTAAGAGTCACCCATCTAATTTAGCATCTTGTTATCCAGCACTGTTTTTGTTGTGCTGCAGTTCAGATTCCACCAAATACTACATTGTTCATACTGCTCTCTGCTATTTTACATAACTTATATAACTATGTGCGTAATGTACTGGCACTTCAGTGTAATGGAGAAGTCAAAGTAATGTAAAATTCAACAACCTTATTGTTAATTATTGTTGGGATTTTTTGTTTTGTTTTAGATAAATTGATGTTAATGAGTGCAGATTGTAGTCACTTGACAGACATCCACTTCTGACCACAAATGAAGTGCATATTGCAGCAATTTCTGCTTCTGTTTCCATTTTTGTCAGAATTCTCTTACATCTATAGTATGAATGTTGCTGGTGGTATAATAATATGAATGATATCCCCGCCTTTCAGTGAGGTGGTGATGTTCTTATCATGGTTAATGTTTGCCAAAGTCTTCAACACTTATCTATCTATCTATCTATCTATCTATCTATCTATCTATCTATCTATCTATCTATAGAGAGCCAGTGTGGTGTAGTGGTTAAGAGCGGTAGACTAGTAATCTGGTGAACTGGGTTCGCGTCTCCGCTCCTCCACATGCAGCTGCCGAGTGACCTTTGGCTAGTCACACTTCTTTGAAGTCTCTCAGCCCCACTCACCTCACAGAGTGTTTGTTGTGGGGGAGGAAGGGAAAGGAGAATGTGAGCCGCTTTGAGACTCCTTCAGGTAGTGATAAAGCGGGATATCAAATCCAAACTACTACTACTACTACTACTACTACTACTACTCTTCTTCTTCTTCTTCTTCTTCTTCTTCTTCTTCTTCTTCTTCTTCTTCTTCTTCTTCTTCTTCTTCTTCTTTCTAGCTAGCTAGCTAGCTAGCTAGCTAGCTAGCTAGCTATCTGACTCCCTGTGAAATATTTAGCCTCATTTCTTCACCTTCAGCACTGGATCATTATTTATACATGTCCAAATACCCTAAATTAAATATAATACAACACAAAGGTTGATACTTTTTGCTCAAGCTTTCCCCAGTGCAATTCTTCCCGAGGCGACGCAGAAAGCCCTCCTCCAATATGGACTCGACCTCATTCCTGAATATTAAAGAAGTTGAGTTCAGTGGAATTCAATTAGTGTTTCACCTTCCACGCAGTTCCTCCAGCAACGGGCTTCTCTGCTGTGCCTGCAGTATTGAATTATGAGAGAGCTCATCTTAATTGAGTAGCTTGGGTGTCTTCGCTTTGTTTTGTATTTTTTCTTTTAAGAAAGGACGGGGAGGAAAGGAGAGGGAGATATTCCAAGTAGCCAGGGTGGAAATGCTCCCCACAGAGGCAACTGCAGGCTTGCATTTAAAAGAAGAATATGCCTTGATGTTGCTGCTTGCGGGGAGACCCGGGGTGGTATCCAGCTAAGTTTGACTGGAAGCAGACCCTTTTGGTATTAATGGATGTGGCTAAGTCAGCCATGCCTATTGATGTCAATGGGTCTGCTCTGAGTAAGACTTGATTGAACCCCACCCCGGACTTTGCACCAATAAGCAGTGCCCATATGTGCAGGCCAGCAAATTTTAATAGCCGAAAATAGGTTTTGAAGCTTGTGCATTTGCCTGACACTTGGACCTGCAGGTGGAGTCAGAGGCTGCGCTTCAAGCCTGGGATTCCCAACCCTGTTTTTGCTACTGACTGTGCATGTAGAAACATGGGAAGCTGCATCCTACCAAGTTAGAGCCTTGGTCCATCTAGCTCAGCGTTGTCTACAGTGATTGGGTGTGGCTTTCCATAGATTCAGGCAGGGACTCTATCCCTGGTGATACCTTCTGCAAACAAGGCAGATTCTTTATCCACTGAGACCTAGTCCTTACCTTGCATGTGGAGGGAATTTTCTTAGGGGAGAAGTGACAGGCAGGATTTGTGGTCATATTTTCCCCTTAGCATGTTTGCCCCTCCCTCTTCTCTGCAATCCACTCCAACCAGTGTGGATTGCAATCAGTGAGAGCCAGTGTGGTTTAGTGGTTAAGAGAGGTGGACTTGTAATCTGGTGAACCGGGTTCGCGTCTCCGCTCCTCCACATGCAGCTGCTGGGTGACCTTGGGCCAGTCACACTTCTCTGAAGTCTCTCAGCCCCACTCACCTCACAGAGTGTTTGTTGTGGGGGAGGAAGGGAAAGGAGAATGTTAGCCGCTTTGAGACTCCTTTGGGTAGTGATAAAGCGGGATATCAAATCCAGACTCCTCTTCTTCTTCTTCGTCAACCATGCTCTAAGATCAGAAAGAGGCTTCATCTGAGGTTGGTGTTTGGGTTTCTTCTGACCTGGTTCTTTATCAATCCACAGATTTTAATGAAAAGTTGTGTTTAGATATTTAAGGACATAGGAAGATGCCTTCTACCATTGGTTCATGTAGCTCAGGCTTCCTCACCCTCAGCCCTCCAGATGTTTGGAGACTACAATTCCCATCATCCCTGACCACTGGTCCTGCTAGCTAGGGATCATGGGAGTTGTAGGCCAGAAGCATCTGGAGGGCCGAGGCTGAGGAAGCCTGATGTAGCTCAATACTGTCTACACTGACTGGCAACAGCTCTTTGGGGGTTGAGTTGGGAATCCTAGCTCTACCTGGAGATGCCAGGAATTAAACCTGGAATTTTCTTCTATCTTCCTTCATTTTTAAATTTGTGAATATGATGGGGGGCAGAGAGGAGAAGGAAAAGAATGGAAAGCATACCAGAAAAACCCAATTTCCTGATGTATGAATTATATTTCACCAATCCAGATTTATATGTATGAATTATACATAAATTATTGTACATAGACGCATTTGTGTCACAAGGGTTCAGATTCAGTGTTTCCAGATTTCCTGGTGGGAACCTTCTCAGGCGGAACTAAGGAAAATACAAGGGAAAAAGAAAACAAAACCTTGAAACATCCTTCTGGATTCACAAAGTGAAGAAGAATAAGATTTTCTCTGCCCACAGAGAATGAGCTGGTTGTGCCAAGTGTGGGTGTTCAATAGGCACGGTGTTTATTGAGGCTGGAAACTGAAGAGGTGGTGGTGAGCAAATTCACTCACACACATACTTTTCCAATGTGTTCCTTTTAGTTTAGTACAATATGCAGAATATGCCCCCCCATTAGATCTTTTATCAAGCCGCTTTGGGATGCTTTTATTCTGTTTGCAAAAGGTGGGGCAGAAATTCCCCAAATAAGTGTGTCAATCAGTTCTGATCCCACTCCTTTTCCAAGTCTGGTCCTGGCCATCTTTGCAAGATGTAGGCAATAAGGCACCCTCCAAATGTTGGACAACAACTCTTGTGGCCTATGGTGGCTGGGGCTGATGGATGTGGTGGTCGAGGGGTCACCAACCTCTTTGGACCAGTGGGCACATTTCAAAAGTGCCAGGGGCACTTGTCACAAAATAGCTGCTATTTGGGGCATGGCATAATATCAAATGCCTGCCACGGGGAGTGTGGCATAACAGAAAATTCTTCTTTGGTGATCACTCATAGTTGAGTAAGATTGTCTTCCATAAACACGGTTTTAACAATGAGTCCGTAAGCGACTGTGGAGGCCAATTCTGGATCCACACATCCTTCCACAGTGGGGACATTGGTTTCCAGGCAGGAGCTGATCACGGTGTGGATTTGCCAAGCGTGCCTTCCTCTTAGCACATTTCTCCCTTGCGTCCTGAGTTCGAGTGTCTTCAAAGCCCATGACGCCTTTGGTAACAGAAAATTAGAGAGAAAGCCACTCCTGACAAGCTTATACTTCCAATGGGAAGTCAGTGGATTTTTACAAACACTCTGACTCTGGAGTTGCTGGAAATCACAAAAGGGGAGAGTGCTCTGGTTTTTGAGTCCTGATTTTGGGATTCCACAGACCCTCCAAGTGTCCCTGTTTTCCAGGGACAGTCCTGAATTTACAGAAGCCATCCTGCTTTCTGATTTGATCCTGGAATGCCCCTACTTTTCCTTAGGACATCCCTGTTTTCATTGGAGAAATGTTGGAGGCATCTAACGGGCCATTCTGAGAACAGGGTGCTAGGCCATTGATCTAATCCAGAAGACACTTCTTGTGTGCATATGCTCTTGCTATATATTCCTGTTTATAATTTTCAGCTGATGTGCTGTCTTAGTTTCCAAGAGTTGCAATGCACAAATGTTGTCTTGCTCTTCAGTTGTATGGCACTTATGAGACCGAGGAAAGCACAACCTGACCTAGGGAACATATGATGCTTGACTGTAAACTTGGGAAATAATGTTAATGCTGAGATCTGAATAACTGCACCTTCATCCTTAACTTTCACTTTTGCCTTCCACGGTCTACCCTAGGGCAGCTGGAAATTGCTCAGCTCCCAGCAAAAGTCTCCGAGACTTTAAGTGTTTCCTTTTAGGCAATTTTCATTTATTGTGTTTATATTTAACAAAGCTAACCCACTTGATTGCATTTCATTGTGAATCACTTGGAAACTGGGACATTGTGTGCTCTGAGGAGGCGCAAAGGACAGCCTGGGTAGGTGGACATTACAGAGGCACAGTGAGTCATATTTCCTGCAGACCAGTAATTGAATGACATTGCCAAAATGACATTTCCTTTCTAAAAATCAGTCTCGGGACCATCTCAATATACAGTGAGGGTTTTTTTGGGGGGGTGGGGCAGGGCTAGGTTGTATGCCTAAGACCCTTCTAATTCCTGGATCCGGCAAGGTTAAAATCTAATGGAGGATTCAATTGCTGGAATAGCCAGGTCAACTTCATGGCAATGGACCCCTAATATGGGTCACCAAGGTAACAAAGGAAGCGACTCTGTGCTAGAACACAAATGAGTGCCTGCCCTCAACCCTCAGGTAGTTAGAAGGACAAAGGGCAGAGTTGAGCTACAAGTTAGAAGCAGGCTGAGCAGTGGAGAGACTGAGTCATTCTTGGTTTCTGCTGGAATCCAAGGCTATGGCTGTGGGATGAAGAAGACCCTCTTGCGGTATTAATGCTGTAAGCTCCTACACCGTAGGCTCAGGTTGTATGTATGTGCAAATAAATCATATGTCATAAGGACACTGAACCTCATCCCAAGGGGCTTGGGACTCCTGGAGTCTTACACTGCTTGGGGACTGGGGTGATGTGCAACAGTATTTTCATACATTGTCACAAATGGGAGACCGTGCTGCCGAGATGTAAATTCTCTTGGAGATTGGGAGTGGAAGAGTTTTTGTTTTGTTTTTAAAGTTTTTGTTTGCAATTTCAATATAACAAAATATCAAAAACATATTATATTCATTATTTTTCCCCTTTTCCCCCCGCCTCCCCAATACCCCCCCCCCGAGCATGTAGCAATACATGAATAAATTGTTTTCCTTGGCAAGTCTTGTTCTACAATCCCTAACAGAAATGCTTCTGGTTTTTCTTACAAATGTCATTTTAAACATTTTCTTCAATTCATTATATATCATTTCCCATTTTTTAATTTCTCTACATTCCCACCACATATAATAAAAGGTCCCTTCCTTTTCTTTACATTTCCAACATGTGTTTGAACCGGTTTTGTACTTTTTTGCTATCTGTACTGGTGTCATATACCATCTATACATCATTTTCATATAGTTTTCTTTCAAAAGAGAACAGTCTGTAAATTTCAAATCTATTTTCCACAGTTTTTCCCCAATCTTCAGATTCTATGTTATGTCCTATATCTTGTGCCCATTGGATCATGACCGATTTCACCTCCTCATCTTTTGTTTCCCATTCTAATCGAATACTATATGCACCCTTCAGCAACTTCACTTTCCCTTCTATGACTAGGAGTGGGAGAGTTTTTGATGGATCTTATAGCAGCACATAGAAGAGACTACAGGTGTAACTGCGGTTGTTAGCAGCAGATGATGAAGTCTTAAGTACATAAAGAAGAACCTTCCTGGATCAGACCCAGAGACCAGTCTGGTCCCACACTTCCCAATCAGATGTCCATAGAAAGCCCACAAGACCCTAAATGTTAGCTGATGCTCTTATTCCTCATTCTCTCTTTCCGAAAACAACCTGCCTAGGGAGTGCCAGGGCACCACCCCCTGTCTTGAAGTCAGTATGTGACTTCATAATACAGTGGTGCCTCGCAAGACGAAAAGAATCCGTTCTGTGATTCTCTTCGTCTAGTGGTTTTTTTGTCTTGCGAAGCAAGCCCATTGACGGATTAGCGGATTAGCGCTATTAGCGGCTTTTAGTGGCTTTTAGCGGCTTTTAGCGGCTTATCTGCTGATCGGATCAGCTGATAAGCAGCTTAGCGGCTTAGAAAAAGGGGGGGAAAGAAAAAAAAACCCAGCAGGAACTCGCAAGACATTGTCGTCTTGCGAAGCAAGCCCATAGGAGATTCGTTTTGCGAAGTGCCTCCAAAACAGAAAACTCTTTCGTCTAGCGAGTTTTCCATCTTGCGAGGCATTCGTCTTGCGGGGCACCACTGTAAGAGCCTGTTGGAAAAGGTCATTGACCCATCTGGTCTAGTGCGCAGTTCTCACAGATACCTATGAGAAGCCTGAGCACAACAGGATTCTTGCCTCTTGCCCTTTCCAGCAACTGGCAATCAGAAGCAGATTGCCTCTGTCAGCGGAAGCTGGAACTCAGAGACTTCAATTTCCCTCGGCTTCCAGCTTTCTCTTCCCTCTTTATCTCCTGTTGAATGGATGCTAGCGGTCAGTTCCTTGCTGCCCCACAGTGAAATCAGCATTGTGCTAGCATAGGTGTTTTGATTGGCTTGTGGAGAGAGCGAGAAAGGTATGCAGGACACATCCACTCCAGTTATCTCTCAAGACATGATTTACTGCCAGCCATTGCGGTATTGCAGTAGTGTATGCAGACTTCTTTCTCTTCCATCCTCCCCCCACCCCACCCTCGCTAACTTGATGTAATGAGAGCTGGAAATAAACATTCTCCAAGTTCTGCCCAGAATACATTAAGGAGTCATTTTAATTTGGACAGCGCCTTAAATCAGAAGCAAGGGTTGTTTACTACCAGAGACCTAATTCGCTTCCAGGCCATTTCAGTAAATGCGCATTCAGATTCCACATTTCTTCTTGGTCCTTGCAGCCAGCATCATGATGGGAACCCAGGCCAAGAAAATTGCGCTAAGCTGTGGACATTTTGCACCATTAGGGCTATTAAATGTTTTGCTATAATTATATCTTCCTGTGTCTACATTAAAAAAATGTAAACCTGTCATTGCGCAGCTCCCGTTGGAGGATTTGTAATCCCTCATCACTATCCCAGATTAAATGCATGAAGTCCAGGTGGGGTAGGGGAGCAAAAGGGAAGGTGGGTTGCAAAAGAGACTACAGTGGTACCTCGGGTTAAGAACTTTGAGAAAAGCTTTGGAGTGGTGAGCCATGTTATGACCCTGCTATCTTGGAACAGATGGGCAGGCAGCAAACATGGGTGTGTGTCTCACTTCTGTATGGTAGATTCTGTTCCCTTTGTTTCTTGGTTTATCGTTGTGATGGTTTTCAACCTCCTTTTATAATTGTATTATTAGATTGCTGTAACCCACCCTGGGGCCTTGTGGGTGAAGGGCAGGTAGGAAATATATACACCCACCCACCCCTTGCGTTACGAACTTAATTCATTCTGGGGGTCCGTTCTTAACCTGAAATTGTTCTTAACCTGAGTTACCACTTTAGCTAATGGGGCCTCCCACTGCTGCCACGCGATTTCTGTTCTCATCCTGAAGCAAAGTTCTTAACCCGAGGTAATATTTCTGGGTTAGTGGAGTCTGTAACCTGAAGCATCTGTAACCTGAAGCGCCTGTAACCCGAGGTACCACTGTACAGTGGTACCTCTACTTACAGATGCAATCTGTTCCGGGGTGACGTTTGCATCCTGAAAAGTCCGTAAATAGAGCTCCGCTTCTGCACATGCGTGTGACGTGATAGATCACTCCTGCGCATGCGTGAAGCTCGCAGATCACTCCTGCACATGTGCGAAGCAGCAAACCCAGAAGTAAACACTTCCGGGTTTGCCGCGTTCGTAACCAGAAAAAAACGCAACGTGAAGCAAACACAACTTGAGGTATGACTGTATGGCATAGGAGCAAGAAGGGGGGGACACTGAGAGAAGGAAAGCAGTGGTTTAAAACAATGGAAGAAGTTTGAGTAAAGCAGGGATGGGGAAATGGCTGTTTTAAACAGCACCAGAATTTTGAGTAAAGTACCTTCAAACACTGGAATAATTGAGGACTGCCCACCATTTATCTCTCTCACACAAGGCAGCTGGAATTGGGAGAAGTTTGAGTACAGCGAGAAAGTAGCGACACTGAAAGGTAAATAGTTGTTTTAAACAATGGCAGAAGTTTGAGTAAAGTGGGCGTGGGGTGATGCAGAAGAAAATGGTGGTTTTAAACAGCAAAGGTCTGAATAAAAGCTGCAGAATTGCTAAATAGAAGCATGCACACACCTCTGCTAGTTTTCTAGCAACAATAAGGTCGGTAGGCTCAACCCCATCCACCCACCGAAATGAAAAATTATTAACAGTGTCTAAAGCAACTCGTGAAGGGGGGTGTTTTGACAGTGGATGGACTTTTGAGAAATTGGTTTCAGATCAGCACCAGTTTGAAGTGGATTCAGCAGTAAATATCCTCTTGATCTGCTTTTGTCAGTATGATGCTAGCTTCCAGCTGTGTGACTCTGCAAGAATCCCTGCTTTCTGGAACAGCAAGTTCTTTACAACATGGATGATAATGAATCATCTAGGAGAGATTTCAACAAAACCTTCATTTCCCTCACCTCTCCCTCCACATAAACACTTCATTGCTAGTCACAGAGGGGATGGCAGGCTTTCGATAGGCTTAAAAAATTATATCTGTTCATTAGATACTGTTGCAGTTTTCTCACAATTGGCATAATGCTGATTCTATCAAGACTTGACAACGAATCCCCTGTTGATATTAATAGCTTGGGATGAGAAAGTGCAGCAATCTGTGGTTTTCTTTTACTCTGTACATTTCCATCTGCCAAATACAGGGGTACCTCTGGTTACGAACTTAATTCGTTCTGGAGGTCCGTTCTTAACCTAAATCCATTCTTAACCTGAGGTACTACTTTAGCTAATGGGGTCTCCCACTGCCGCCGGGCCGCCGAAATGCGATTTCTGTTCTCAGCCTGAGGTAAAGTTCTTAACCCGAGGTACTACTTCCGGGTTAGCAGAGTCTGTAACCCGAGGCATTTGTAACCTGAGGTTCCACTGTACGTTTTTGGCCAGTTGAAGAGAGCATCACTCATCTTTGCATGTAACTTCATCTAAAGCTTCTTGCATATGTCATTGGGGTCAGAATGGACTGTAGCCTCTTAGGAAATGTCTTGAGATCAATATAAGAGACCGGGTGAAAAATGCAGCCTAGTGACTGTGAAAACGGCAAGATCAGTGTTGAAGCATTGCTAGGGACCGAGATTAAAGCAGCAAGTGTGGTAATTAGGCTTGCACCTCAGGTGTGGTGTAGTGGTTAAGAGCGGTAGTCTCGTAATCTGGTGAACTGGGTTCACATCTCCGCTCCTCCACATGCAGCTGCTGGGTGACCTTGGGCCAGTCACGCTTCTCTGAAGTCTCTCAGCCCCACTCACCTCACAGAGTGTTTGTTGTGGGGGAGGAAGGGAAAGGAGACTGTTAGCCGCTTTGAGACTCCTTCGGGTAGTGATAAAGCAGGATTTCAAATCCAAACTCCTCCTCCTCCTCCTCTTCTTCTTCTTCTTCTTCTTCTTCTTCTTCTTCTTCTTCTTCACTAATGTTAATTTTAAGGTACATTTTCAGGCCAACCAAAATACTGTATTTTTTATAATAAAAAACCCCCACCCTGAACTTAAACCATATAAATCATTTCTATGCCTGATGTGCAGTTATTCTGTGGCTGTTGTTGCTGCTGTTGTTGTCTGTGGGGGAGAAGGCAGTCATCTGTGGGGGGAATAGTCACATTTATGATCCCAGCCAATCACAGATCATGTCACATTATGATGCCGTGTAGTCAATCAGATGTGGCTTTATGATGTCACAAAGCCATCTGTGGGTTGCCCTCACTCTGACTGGGTAATACTTTTGCTCCCTCTATATAAAAACAATCACACACTTTCTGCTTTTTGCAGCCAAGATCTGCATAACCTCACACAAGGACTTTGCTTGGGAAAAGAACTGCCCGTGCTACATAACATACTCCCCGTGAAACCTATGGGACTTTAAAAAGCAGTTTGTGAGGCAGCATTGGGGACAGGTCTGATGTTCAAATAAATAATTGCTTTTCTTTCCATCGATTCATTTATCTGTCATTGGATTTCTATATCCAAATGGCTGTGCTGTTTGGTTACAGCTAAAATAGATCTTCGGATCTTAAACCATGTTTTATCTACCCATTTTATTTTGTGCATAGAAGGCAAAGGTGAGGGAGGAAGGTGGCTAGGAGTTTAGCCTGTTCTGCAAGAATGCGACGTGAAAGGAGCAATGGGGGAGACATGCTTGAAGGCTCCTTGAAGATGTATTTGATAGCATAAATACATTAACAGGTGCTTTTTAAGTATTCTCCTCAGCGGAATACATTATGGATATGACATTGCATGTAACCTATTAAGATATTCCCGAAAGTTCTTCTTTTCAGCTGGATGCACAATTTGACATTGACTACAGAATGAAATTACCATTTCTCTCTCTGTGTGTGTATATATGTATGTGGGTTTATAATATTCCTGCCGGTTTCTCCTCCGTGAAAGTTCTAGGCTAGCGAGTTGACAGTTTGAGTACATGTCACACAAATCTTTTACCCCACAAAAAAAATCAGCCAAGGACAAGTGCTGGAGTGTCTTATCCATGCTAATTTCATTTTTAAATTGCCCTGTGTATCCATCTGTACTTTATAGGAAGGCAGTGTATTCATATACGTATGCGATTTGTAAAAAAATTGTTCGGAAAAGCAACTAGGCGAGTGTCTTGCGGGAGATATTTAGGAAATATATTTGGGACTTGGAATAGCTCCTGGAAGACAGTGAGGCACAGCCAAGGATAAGACGCCGAGTGAGCAACAGTGCGCAAATAAAGGAAGGTGGAGGTGGAGAAGAAGAAGATGATGATGATGAAGAAGAAGAACCAAACTTAACCAATAAATTGAATGAAGAGAGAGTGGGACTCTCATGCAAGATAAAGAGTTTATAAGCTTAGGGAAACATAATTTATTTTCCCCCCCATTTAAAGATTGAGAGATGAGGGTACGGTGAGAGAAAATAAGAAAAGGGAGAAAAGAATAGGAGACACTAATCGAGGGACGCCTACTGTGCTGTTTCTGCCCTGCAATTTAAAATGGTCTTCTGAACTCACATAATATATTGTTGAATGCCACCCCAATCTCTGAGCAGTGTGAGAGCTCAGAGGGTTTCCTTGGAATGAGGAACAGCAGAGACTGTGGATATATCGTTCATTTACACATATATACAACCTGGACAGGTTCACAGCATTAATATCACAAGAGGAGCCAGGTGAGGGAGGCGGGTTGGCTGCTAATTTGCACACACACACCCCCAGCATGAAACAACTTCCTTTCTGATACTAAAGATCCATACTTAGGGCCATTACCCAAGATGCTGACCTAGCTACTTCAACAATGGAAATGGGATGTTCTTAGCAGCCAGCAGAAGCACCCAGCCATCTCTACCTGACTGATCTCCAGAAGTAAACGGTTCTACATTTTACATCTGGAGAAATCTTTGAGAAAAGCTTTGGAGTGGTGAGCCATGTTATGACCCTGCTATCTTGGAACAGATGGGCAGGCGGCAAACACTGGTGTGTCTCTCACTTCTGTATGGTAGATTCTGTTCCCTTTGTTTCTTGGTTTATCATTGTGATGGTGTTCAACCTCCTTTTATAACTGTATTATTAGATTGCTGTAACCCACCCTGGGGCCTTGTGGTGAAGGGCAGGTAGGAAATCTCTCTCTCTCTCTCTCTCTCTCTCTCTCTATATATATATATATAGTGGTACATTGGGTTAAGAATTTAATTCGTTCTGGAGGTCCGTTCTTAACCTGAAACTGTTCTTAACCTGAAGCACCACTTTAGCTAAGGGGGCCTCCCACTGTCGGCGTGCGATTTCTGTTCTCATCCTGAAGCAAAGTTCTTAACCGAGGTACTATTTCTGGGTTAGTGGAGTCTGTAACCTGAAGCGTCTGTAACCCGTAGTGTATGTAACCCGAGGTACCACTGTGTGTGTGTGTGTGTGTGTGTGTGTGTGTGTGTGTATGTGTATATATATATATATATTTGCTTTCGTATATATATATATATGCCAGCTATGTAGAAGTAAAATCTTTCTACAGCCTTACTTCCAACTTTCCATTCAGCAAGAAAGAGGCATTAGTAGAGTTCAAGGATGCAATCCAGTTAGGTTAAAGTTATTGGGGTGTGTGTGTGCACACGCACACATGTGTAGAGGCACCAGTGTGCACAGACGATTTGGGGAGGGGTGGCAGCATGTCAAACATGTGGCATTGATGTCAGGATATCAGGAGGCGCTGGGGTGGAGCAAAGTGCAGCAGCCTTGCAGTTTCAATGGCGGGTGACTCCTCCTCCTTGCACCACCTACAATGGGAGTCTTATTGGACCCTCCCTCCCCTGTGTGGCAGAGGAGGAGGAGCCGGCTACTGGAGCTATGCTGTGCTTGGCTCCATGCTTCACCTCTGTGCTTTTTAGACATGGGGGCTGGCCCCTACATCAGTAATATTTGGGGGGGCCCAAAGGGCTCGGCCCCGGGAGCTGGAGCCCCTGTGCGTGTGAGAGAGAGAGCACACACACACACAGCAGGCCTGGTGAGAGGTGTGGACTGAGGAGAATGGGTGGTCTCCATCCCTGGCTTACGTGCTGATTCCTACTGTGTTTTAAGGGAATATATCTGTCTAATGAATCAAAACATAACGTATAACATATACCATGTATTAACATATCACAGTAATGAAACAATTGGGCTGATGTTTTATTTCATTCTGAATTTCTTTTGGGGTCTTGTCATATGGACGGCAACAATGAAGTTATAGAATAGCCTCTCCCAACTTATATATTAATTAAACAAATGTATAGACCACTTTGCAGCATAAAGCCATCCAAGTGGTGTTCACAGTGCCTTACAGGTGGTGTAGAATGCAGCTCCCATCATCCCAGACTATTGACCATGCTGGAAAGGACAAATGGGTCTTGTAGTCCAGAACATCTGGAAAAGGCACCAGAGCCATTAATTCTTTGCTGAGTTCTCCTTCCGGTGCCATCTGCCTGCACTGAATTAAGATAGGTGTAGAAGAAGAAGCTTAGTTTATATGGTGGAAATATGAATGGCATGAGCTTAACAATGGAGAGAAAGAGTACCGTAATCCCTCCTTACTTTTCAGAATGCAGAGGACTATTGAAAGGTCAGCTTATGCATCAGCCGTAATGGCATAGAATCTGTTCTGGATATGTGCTTCTTCAGCAGCCCAAGTCTAATAGGATTTGCATAAATTCATATTTAAAAGCTGCCACCCCACACACACAAAACACTGATTTATGTGCTACAAGTTTCCTCAAGTCAACTTTCAGATGACCTGTGTAAGTTGTACAACATTGTGCCAGAGGTATGGTCCCCCTTATTTGCAATAAGGATTGTTGTGAATATGATTTAATTCTTAAGTTTGCAGTTGGTTGAGGGGGGAGATCCTGTAGTGCATGATTAAAGAGACTATTGGACCACATAAGTCTTAACTGTGAATAGAAGGTGAAGGCCAGAGGAGATAGGACTCCTATGCTGGACAGTGCGTAAATGGTGGTATAGCTGAGATGGCAAACTTAAAATATGGGCTGCCAGATGTTGTGGTGTTCCAATTCCCATCAGCCTCAGCCAGCTTGGTATTCCCAAGGATGATGGGAACAGCAACATCTGTCCAGCAACATCTGGGGGACCAAAGGTTTAAGGAGGCAGGGAAATAACTAACTAATGCTCTCTTGTTTAGTCAACTGGGAGAAGATGATTCCTTGCCACAGCAGATCAACCTAATAACTGATAACTGTTGTTAATCATACTCAATGTAGCTTCATTAAAAACAATGGACTAAACTTGATGGATGTTAATGGGTCTACTTTGACTTAGCTGGATGCCACTCAACAATGCAGAAGTCTCTGTCTATTGTCTGTCTCCTTTTCTTCAAGGAGCTTGTGGTATATCACATGTTGTGTCCTCCCTATCTTGTCCACATTTTATCCTACACACACTTGATCTTAGCCAAAAGGCCGAGAAGCGACATTTTATCTTCACAACAACCTTGTGTGGTGGGTTAGATTGTTCTTGTCCACAACCACCCCTTCGCAAGCTTCTTGGCTGATTTGGGATTTGAACCCAAAGTCTGTACGGTTGTTTCGCAGCACTTCTGTCTGCTAATGCACACTTGCAAAGTGATGCTGAAGAAAAGAACACTGTTATGTTTTATAGTTGTGTGAAATTGTTTAAAATAAAGGATCTGCTTTTGAAGCTGTGCTGCTTCCTTCTCATTGGTTCCTTTGGTTTTTTGTTTTTTTTTAAGCTGCTAAAGCTCAGTATCAAGATTGAAATTGATTAACAATTCTACAAATTTTACCCAGCAGCTATAATCATTAGTTGCCTTAGCAACCTGCTTGCTGAGATCACAGGGCACATTAGAACTTGTGTGTGTGTGTGTGTGTGTGATGAGATTTAGATAGCTTCCTGCCCTGTGAGATGTCCAGTTCAAGGAAGGGCACAACCCAGCAGGGGTTTATCCTGTACAAGCCTCCTGGAAATGAGTAGTTGTGATGGTGTTCAGGAGTGATGATTACAGTGATGATCAGGCACTTGTCCATGAGAGGTTCCTCTTAGACATACTCCGGATGTCCCTATTTGATGAAAGCTCCTTTGGGACATCATTGTCTCAATTTCATCCTTCCTTCTTCCACAAAGTGAAGGAAAAGTGCTATAATGACAACCTACTGGCAGCAGGGCAATCACATTTCAATTGCAGCTCTATCCTGCCCTCTTGCAAAACTTCAGGGTGGTGAGCAGCCACATAAAACCTTCTAAAAGCAATACAGAAAAATCATTCAAATGGCTGGCTACTCAGGAAAATTTTGAGCAGCAGCAAAGTCGTATCAGCATAAAAAGGACTTCAAGAGGTGCCTGAAAGCCAAAAGTTGAGGATGCCTGTCAAATCTCTGCAGCGATCATGCTCCACACCATGGTGCCAGCAACTCAAAATGCCAGGCTTCCAAATGAATCCATCTGGGCCACTGTAACTCAGAGCTTTCCAAAATGCGTGTCACGACACGTTAGTGTGTCGGCTGCAGTGTATAGGTGTGTCACTTGAAAGCTCTTATAAAGGGATGGTTTAACCGCCCGTTTGCTAGTAAAGCTGAATAACTGTGTCGTGAACTATGCAGAATTAGATAAATTAACAGGAAGGATTCGAAACCTGCGGGACCAGAGATTCTTAGAAGACTGAATATATGAATTACGTGAAAAGCAATTTAATGAACAGATTACACTAGTAGGACTGCAAGAAGTTCTGTAAGGAGGACCATTTGAAATATTGCAAGAAAGACTATGAAGAGAACCATTAGTTAATGATAATTAAGAGTAATAGAGAAAGTAAGAAATGCAGAATAAGTGATAAAGAATGGAAAATCATCAGAGGTGGTTGACGGATGTCTAAAATATTGTATAAGATAAGAAGTTATGTTAAATGAATGTTGGAAATGATATGTAAAAAACCCCAATTAAAATGTGTGTGTGTGTGTGTGTGTGTAATTACTGTGTCACGAAATGATGCATGTCTAAAAAGTACATCACCAACCTGAAAAGTTTGGAAAGCTCTGCTGCAACTCTTTAGTTCAGCATGTGTGCCATTCTAGTGTTTTTTCTATCATTTTGTAGCATGATGTCTACTAACAGGAATAAACTACAGTGGTCCCTCTGGATGCGAACGGGATCCGTTCCGGAGCCCTGTTCGCATCCTAAAGTGAACGCAACCTGTGTCTGTGAGTCTGTGTATGCACAGGTTGAGATTCGCCTCTTTTCATGCACATGACGTCATTTTGAGCATCTGCGCATGTGCGAGCGGCGAAACCTGGAAGTAATGTGTTCTGTTACTTCCAGGTTGCCGCAGAGCGTAACCTGAAAACGCTCAACCTGAAGCACATTTAACCCGAGGTATGACTGTATATGTGTATGTTGGCATCCGTCTGTCTCAGGAGACAATGGAGCAGTTTGGTTTGGGGGGTAAACTCAAACTGTTGTAAGGTTGCAGCGTCTGCTGTGGCTCTAGAGATTGATATGGGAAAGACGTGTTTTGTTGCAGCTGGGGCAGATGAAGGCGTCCGGTTGGGCTGATGCAGATGTACCATGGCATTTCTTCTCTCTGCGCTCCTCCCAGCGGTCATTCCTCCTCTGTTCACTGCTATGGATACACAACCTGACTGTCTGTCTCCAGGCACTGCAGTTGTCTGCAAGCAATTCTCACACAGCAGGGTTGATGTTGCCTGCCTTTATCTTCCTGTGTTTGCACAGACAGTCCTGTATTCAATCCTGGCTCCTCCAGTTAAAATGATGTGCTAGCAGACGACTGGTAGAGCTGCTGACAGAGTGGAAACTACTAGGCTAGATGAACAAATAGCCTGCCTTTCTAGAAGGCCACTTTCTATGACTTATTGGAACAATCAGCAGGTAATATTATTTAGCTTTGTGCCATGAGAAGCTGTTGATTTTGAATATTAAACCACTGTTACTCAGTAGTAGATCAGACTTTTCTTTTTCTCTAGACTTGTTGACAATCCTGACACGCACAGTTAATGTTGCTGCTGTTCACCCCTTCCTCACAAAATGAGAATTATTCACCTTTGCCTCCGATCCTCCGATTCTTTAAACATAACTATTTCAGGCAGCAGATTATAACGTGGTGGTGCAATTTTTCAGGCCGCAGATGTTCCCTTCAAGGAAAACACTTCCAGTGGGACGTGCAGGGAGCAAACTCTTGCAATCAAAACAAAAGTAACCACCCCTAAATCCATGTATACAATTTTGCTGAAAGGCTCTGAATTGTCCCTCAAGTGATAACACTCTCACTAAGCTTATAAGCTCCATAGCTCAGCTACTTCTGTGTTTGCTGGCTGCACTGCACTGTTAAACATTTTTCGAAAGAAAAAAATTGCTTTACCAGATATCAGCATCATCATTTTTTTTACTTACAAGGCTGTATTTTTGTGAATGGCACCAATTTCTTTACAATAGCACAGTCATTTAATGGTATGTGCCAGAGGTTTTTATTTTCTTCCTTATGGGGCTGTAACAATGTAGTGTACGCAGCAGTTTACCTGTTTAGTTAACCCAGATTCTGAAAATGTGAGATGGGTCATCTTTCTTGGCTGTCAGATTGGGAACCCCAAGAGGCAAGGGTTATTGTAGAGGTGGGGTCCTCATTGTGTATCCCTCTCCTTTTTTAAGACATTGTATTACACAGTCTTATGCTATTGTTTATTGCTCTGTTTTCCTGATGTATTATTCCCTGCCCTCGATATATGCATTCCATTGTGCAAGCCACTCAGAGGATTTGGTTGGGCCTTATAGTGGTGTAAATAAATATATCTTGAAAATAAGAAAAAAGAAGCCAGAGTAACTATAAGCTGCTCCCTGACTTCCATCTCTGTAGTGGAGTCTTTTGACAAAGATTAGAGGGTCAACTTGAGGGGGTATAGCTTAGTGGTAGAGCATACCATCCTACTTTTTTGAATCCGAAACCGGAACACGTGTCTTCTAGGACGTGGTCCGGGCATGTCATGTGACCCATGCCACACTCTAGCCTAGAGGTTGGAAGGGTTCACTCCAGCAGAGGTCTCTCTGTGGATTGGATTGCATGCACTTGTGCGCCCACGATTTCCAGTGTCTGCGTCTACACAGATGCGATTTCCAGCACCGCGGAAGTGAGTCCCTGTGCTGCGCTGCGCATGGGGACTCACCAAGTGGGCAGCTCTGTTGGGGCGTGCCTCATGGGCCAGTTAAACGACCCCTTGGCCCACTTGTGGCCCCTGGGCCTTAGGTTGCCAACCCCTGCTCTAGCCCCCCCAAACCACTTTTTGGGAGCTAGAGAGTGGCCCTAGAGCATGTGATATTGTGGCACCCAAAATGGCCACCAAGATCTTGCGTGAAAAAATGGGATGGCCATTTTTTTCCCTGGGGCACTTGGCAGGTCAGGTAGAGCACATCCTTTTCAGGTGGAAGGTCCCAGTTTCCACCACTAGTATCTCAAGTTTAAAAAGGAACGGGTAGCAGGTGACCTGGAAGGCCTCTGCCCCAGGCCCTAGGGCAGGTGTAGCCAATGTGTTGCCCTCAATATGTTGTTGGACTATAATTCCCATCAGCCGCAGCCAGTATGGCCAATGACCAGGAATAGTGGTATTGTAGTCCAGCGACATCTGGAGATGTTGCCTCCCATGCCCTAGGGAGTTGCTGTCCATCAGAGTAGGTCTTATAGGACTAGATGGACAAACTGTCTGACCTGGTATAAGGCAGTACCCAGCGTTGCCATTAGTATCTCCTTCCAGTAAGTGGGAGGCATAAAGCTATGAAGAAATTTGCTGTCGTTGTGGTGGGCAGAGGGTAGTGGAAGCAGGACTGGTGTGCATTGCAGGGAACATGAAACCTGCTTCAAATATTCCTCTCCGTGGGTGTTAGGCATCCAGGGCCGGGGATAATAACAGGTTTTGCCATTAACATAGCACTTACTTTCTGCTTAGGAGTTAATGGTATCCATCCATTTGTACGTGCAAAGATAAATGTTCATAAATGAGCTGGATTTTGTGGTGAGCAGTGCAGTGGCCAAGTTTGCTGTCGATGCCAAATTGGGCAGGGTGGTAAAGAACAAAAAGCGATTCATGTGCTGCTCCGAAAGGCTCTCTCCAAACTGGGCAAATGGGAATTGAAATGGAAAACGTGGCTCAATGTAAGCCAGTGCATTTGGGTTTTGTGGGGCTTTCTGGCCCCAATGTGCTTCACTTAATGAGTAAGCAATGTTGTTGTCGTCCATCTGTCTTGAGAGACAATGGCTGAAGTCAAACCACTGCATTAGCAGCACTGAAGTGACAGTGTGTGTGGAGGTCGTGGGCTGCCCAGATGACAGGACTTCATATACACACTTGTGGGTCTGATCTGGGATGTTGGAGAATTGGTAGCGTGTTATAGGCTGCATTGATCTTACAATAAGCAGAGTGAGGCAACCTTCTCAAGCAGCTGATTTGAAGTGTCGTGAAAGGTCATGGAATTAGAATCATAGAATCATAGAATCATAGAGTTGGAAGAGACCACAAGGGCCATCGAGTCCAACCCCCTGCCAAGCAGGAAACACCATCAGAGCACTCCTGACATATGGTTGTCAAGCCTCTGCTTAAAGACCTCCAAAGAAGGAGACTCCACCACACTCCTTGGCAGCAAATTCCACTGTCGAACAGCTCGACAGTGATAGTGGTGGAATTTATTGTTGTTGTTATTGCCAAGGCAGGGGAGAGGTGCTTGTGGAATCTTCCACCTCACAGCCTTCTCTTAAAGGTAAAGGGACCCCTGACCATTAGGTCCAGTTGTGGCCGACTCTGGGGTTGCGGCGCTCATCTCGCTTTATTGGCCGAGGGAGCCGGCGTACAGCTTCTGGGTCATGTGGCCAGCATGACTAAGCCGCTTCTGGCAAACCAGAGCAGCGCACGGAAATGCTGTTTACCTTCCCGCCGGAGCGGTACCTATTTATCTACTTGCACTTTGAGATGCTTTTGAACTGCTAGGTTGGCAGGAGCAGGGACCGAGCAACGGGAGCTCACCCTGTCGCGGGGATTCGAACTGCTGACCTTCTGATCGGCAAGTCCTAGGCTCTGTGGTTTAACCCACAGCGCCACCCGTGTCCCTCACAGCCTTCTCTTACATGCTGTATATTTTGGAAAGATGCTTGTCTGCTTTGCATTTGGACATTTCTTAAGATATTGTAGTAAAATAATAATAATAATTGCATGGTGGTTCCTGGAATCAGGGAGCAGGTTTTGTTTATGTTTGTATAGAACTGGAAAGCGTTTTGAATCAAGGTGGTGGAGTGAAACTTTCAAAACTGCCCTGATTTACGCCACTGATTTCAAAACTGCATTGACTTTCTTGAAATTCCCAACCAAAACTAAGGACAAGACTTCTCATGGTTCTGTATGTGTTATTCTTTAGTAGGTATTGTTTGCCAGTTTCCAAACAATAGCTGTATTCGACCCTAAGAATCTAAAAGGGCTAAAAGACATATAGTTCAGCAAAACAATTTCAAACTTTTCCACCAGGTCAGGAAACCCTAAGCCAAGTAAACAGTTGCGTGTAGAACGAGAGAAACAGAATGGATGGGATTTGTTTCAAATGGATTTGTGTAATAAAAAATAGTTACTTCTACAGTAATTTCTCTCCCCCCTGCCCAGGCTAGAATGAAGTACTATATTTAATTTACCTTCCTGTCAGGAACAGTGTGCTATCGTATTTGGCTTCCTCTTTAATCCCTAATTAAAGAGGCTTCTGTGATGGATCTCAGATGCTGTAGCAGGTAAGTAGCAATTAAATACATGACTGATTAGCACAGTGGAATATCTTGGGACCCTCAGTGTGAAAATGGAGCTAGGCTCAGTTGAACAGTTGAAATCAATAGGAGAACTTGCACAAGGTCTCTCCCTCTCTTTCTCTGTTAATTTGACTCCTTTGGGATTGTGGAGGGCAATTTGGATTAATCATCCGCAAAGTCAGAGCAGGATAAAATTCTTCTTCTTTTTTGCCTGTGTGGTGGAAGCGAATGCGTCAACCTTCTAGTTGCATTGCGGTTGTGTTGTACAGTACATGCTTCATGAATGAAAGGAGAATCCTGTTGAATCCAGACTTTGGGAACTGTGATTTGTTTAAATGCTGGTTGATAAGTGTGGGATGTAAATGTGCAGTCAAGTGCAACATTCCGACAGAGGACTAACGGCCTTCGTGTTCTAACCGGTTGCTGTGACAACCAGTTTGTCGGTTGCTGGTAGTTTTGAAAGATAACTGCTCAGTTGCAGTCACCTCAGGACCAACTTTCCTCTGGTATACAGTGGTGCCCCACAAGACGAATGCCTCGCAAGACGGAAAACTCGCTAGACGAAAGAGTTTTCCGTTTTGGAGGTGCTTCGCAAAACGAATCTCCTATGGGCTTGCTTTGCAAGACGAAAATGTCTTGCGAGTTCCTGCGGGGTTTTTTTCCTCCCCCCCCCTTTTCTAAGCCGCTTATCAGCTGATCAGCTGATCCGATAAGCCGATAAGCCGCTAAAAGCCGCTAATAGCGCTAATCCGCTATCCATCAATGAGGTTGCTTCGCAAGACAAAAAAACCGCTAGACGAAGAGAATCACAGAACGGATTCTTTTCGTCTTGCGAGGCACCACTGTAGTTTATTTGCTTGTTATGTAACCTAAGCCTGCCTTCAGGTACAGTTCTGTAAACCTGAATGAATCTGAGAGTAAAATAGTTTTATATTAACATGAATCAGATTCGTGTGTGTATTCTTTAAGAGGGATTCAAAGGGATCTTTAACCAGGAAGGCATTTTTATTAGTAGAACTCAGACGAGTCAGCAACAAGCTGATTGCTGCATAAACTTATACAGTGGCCCACAGGAATCATAGAATCATAGAGTTGGAAGAGACCACAAGGGCCATCGAGTCCAACCCCCTGCCAAGCAGGAAACACCATCAGAGCACTCCTGACATATGGTTGTCAAGCCTCTGCTTAAAGACCTCCAAAGAAGGAGACTCCACCACTCTCCTTGGCAGCAAATTCCACTGTCGAACAGCTCTTACTGTCAGGAAATTCTTCCTAATGTTTACGTGGAATCTTCTTTCTTGTAGTTTGGATCCATTGCTCCGTGTCCGCTTCTCTGGAGCAGCAGAAAACAACCACCTCAGGTTACATACGCTTCAGGTTACAGACTCCGCTAACCCAGAAATAGTGCTTCAGGTTAAGAACTTTGCTTCAGGATGATAACAGAAATCGGGCTCCAGCAGCGCGGCAGCAGCGGGAGGCCCCATTAGCTAAAGTGGTGCTTCAGGTTAAGAACAGTTTCAGGTTAAGAACCGACCTCCAGAATGAATTAAGTACTTAACCTGAGGCACCACTGTAAAGGGGATTGTTTAACTCTGCTAAAGTAAACCTTCCCACAATAAGAACAAGCCAGGATCAAACTGGCTTCGGATCCAGATATGTTCTGAAACCATAATTTAATACAGTCATACCTCATGTTACATTTGCTTCATGGTACATTTTCTCAGGTTGCGTCCCGCGGCGACCCGGAAGTACCGGAAAGGGTTACTTCCGGGTTTTGCCACTCGCGGATGCGCAAACGCACAAAATGACGTCATGCGCATGTGCAGAAGTGGCGAATTGTGACCCGTCCGTGCGCAGATGTGCCACTGCGGGTTGCGTTCTATTCATGTTGCCAATGGGCCTCCGGAACGGATCCCATTTGCAACCACTGTACAAGAGATGGGTGAACAAACCCCCAAATGAACTCTCCATTGGAGTCCCAGATAAACCAATTAGTTTTTGGAAACTATCTTGAAACAAATTATTCGTTTCCTGCGCCGATCCTGGGGTCTTAAGGATTCAACACCACCTTCCTATCAGCTACCCAAATACCCTCCCTATCAATCCTTTTCTTTACCTTCTAGCAGGGTTGGCAAGGCTGGCAAGATTAGAGAGCAGGAAGAAGGAAGATTGTTTCACTCTCTCCTCTCTGCCCTTGTTGTCCAGATGTGCTTTGTCCTATGGCAGGACTGACAGAGCAGTAGCACCTAGAAGTTTGAGTCTTCTCAGTGGCCACTACTATTGTGCATGGTGGAGTAAAAGGAAGAAAAATGGCCTTCAGCCTGCAATCTGTACCACCATCCTCGCTGGAAAGCAGGAAAAGAGAAGGGTAGGGAGGGTGATGGGAAGCTCAAACTAGAAGGAACCCTTTTCTGAGTCAGATATTGTTCTGAGCTACCGCATAGATTGCAAAGAGAATACAGAGGATGCGTGTGCTGATCTTTGAAATCTTGACTCTCCTTTGGAGAATGCTTTCAGGAACCTCAAAAGTTTGTTTCCAAGCCAGTAGTCCTGCCGTTGTCCATTAGAAAGTAGTCCTGCAGCACCCATAATTTAAGCAAACTGCAGTCCCCTGAGTTTGGATGTTACATGGAACTGTTGAGCTTCCATGCTCCTCTTTCTGGTATATGAAAGAGGAGACGAATAGGGAGCACAAGGTTTGCTGTGACTCATGCAGTAGGAAATCATAGTTTATTGTTGCTGTATGAACTAAGTCATGGAGTTAGATCTGTCAAAGACATTTGTGCCTTCCCAATTAAGTTCATTTCTGTCTCTTATTTCCTAACACACCTAAATTGGAGAGAAGTCATTTTCCAGTAGAACTGAATTTGTGAAGGAAATGTGAATTACTTTGGAAGTACTTTGTGAAAATGTGAAATACTTTGGAAGGTGGGTTTTTTTTTTTTTCATGGAGATGTGAGTTAAAATTTACCAAAGAAAACTTTTCAAATCCTCTCTGATTCATTTCTGCTCTTGTTCTGTTAAAATGTAGCAATTGCAGTATATTTAAAAGATTACACATTTTGAAATGCTTCCCGCACACAATCAAGTGGTCCAAAAATTTATTTTTTAACTGAGTAGTAATAATGAATGATGACGGTCCTTGACGGTTCTAAACTGGAGCTAAATGAGATGTGAGGAGAGATGGCTGATTTTAACTCTGGGAAAGAGGAAGCAGTTAAGTCACTGTAGATGTTTTAATACTGTCAATCTACAGAGGTTCTGCAGCATCTTTGAAAATATCCATGAAGTCATGGACTCCTAGAATTATAGAGTCATCTAGTCCAACCCCCTGCAATGCAGGAATCAGAGCTAAAGAATCCCTGTAAGAAGGCCATCCAACCTCTGTTTAAAAATCTCCAAGGAAGGAGAGTCCACCACCTTCCAATAGCCACTCTATAAACCTCAAGTAGTTTCCAGTGGTGTTTCTTGGCTCATGGTAAGTCTTCCATCAGCAGAACAGGGAGGGAAGAAATTTTATGTGATTCTCCTTTGCAGCCCCTGTGCTCTAATCAATCTGCTTTGTTTGGTCCCACAACCCTCTGGAGCAGATTTGGGGGGGGGGGCGGTGAGGCTGCAAGGTGGAGGGTGAATTGCTGAAAATTGCTTCCCTCTTCAAGTGACCTGCTGGACCCAACTAAGGATGTAGCAAGGCGCTGATTTATATTCCAACCCATGTTGGTCACTGTGGCGATCACACAGGGTCCCCGGACGTTTCATCATCTATTGATCCCTGTGCCACCACTTTATTTCTTCCTGCCCCTACCCAGGCCCTACCTGGATATTGGAACATAAACTTTTGTTTATTTATTGCAGTTTAACAAGCGATATAATAAACGATATCGGTCAGTTACAATCATGGGGTGCCTATCCAGATCTATAACTTCCGCTACCTGTTCTCACTCACTAAACCACCTCTCAGATATTTACCTATCTTCCTAGCCCCTAACTATTCATGACTCAGCTTATTTTGCTACACTAACTCAACCTACCCACAGACTCTATCCCAATTCACTTCCACTCCAACCAACCACCCAACTCCCAACGAACTCCTCCCTTTGCCCCTCCCAGAGCTGGTTTTATAGTCCCTCTGACTCCACCCCCTTGGGTAACCTGTTTAACTCTTTCACCTCCAGCACTCTCATATGTTAACATCACATTCACATGTAGTACCGTTTCCATTCTGCTGCAGTTCAGATTTCAGCAAAGACATTACTTGGCTTCCTCTCTGCTGTAGTGAAATTTTACATAATTATGTTATTATTTTGTTATTCGACACCATTCAACACAAAGGAAATGCAGTGCAAATGGCAGTGCGGGGGTGAGTAATCAATTATATATTGCTGGTGGAGTGAAATAATAATAATAATAATAATAATAATAATAATAATAATAATAATAATAATAATAAATTTATTATTTATACCCCGCCCATCTGGCTGAGTTTCCCCAGCCACTCTGGGCGGCTCCCAATCAGTGTTAAAAACAGTACAGCATTACATATTAAAAACTTCCCTGAACAGGGCTGCCTTAAGATGTCTTCTGAATGTCAGGTAATTATTTATCTCTTTGACATCTGATGGGAGGGCGTTCCACAGGGCGGGTGCCACTACCGAGAAGGCCCTCTGTCTGGTTCCCTGTAGACTCACTTCTCGCAATGAGGGAACCGCCAGAAGGCCCTCAGCGCTGGATCTCAGTGTCCGGGCTGAACGATGGGGGTGGAGACGCTCCTTCAGGTATACAGGACCGAAAGCAGCACCAATTGTGAATGCCAATCTTTTTCGTTTGAATAATTGTCATTCCAGACATGGGATGGACAAGAGGACACTGGCAATTTCCATGCCCATTTTCATCAGAATTCTCCGGCATCCCTAGACACAACCTGGCATTCCCCATTGAGATGTAGGGAAAATGTCTTGTATGATGTGGTCCTAATTTTTCAGTCCAAAGTTGCTTGGTAGAAGGGGATTGTGGGAAGTGTACACAGAGTGCTAGGATTGCGAGGGCTTTGTGCTAATGAGGGATGAAGCAAATTGCTGGTTCCTGTTTGGATGCTTGAAAGGAAGACTTCTTCTTCTCTCTTCTTCCTTGTGCGTAAGTTCAGCAGATGGCTACATGCTGTGGTCAAGAGCAGGAAAGGGACAAGGAGAACGTGACTGCTTCTTGGACTTAAAAAAAAGAGAAAAGAATGCTGTATCTCTTTCCGAATTGGCAGACACGTCTGTTGCCCATGTCTCTAAAGAAATGGTAACTTTATTGCGGGGAGAGGAAAGGCACTTCATTACATTGCTTAAGTTAGTTGCACTTACCGTATTTTTCGCTCTATAAGACGCACCAGACCATAAGACGCACCTAGTTTTTGGAGGAGGAAAACAAGAAAAAAAATATTCTCAATCTCAGAAGCCAGAACAGCGAGGGGGAGCAGCCTGCATTCACTCCATAACACACACATACATTTCCTCTTGCTTTTTAGGAAGGAAAAAGTGAGTCTTATAGAGCAAAAAATACGGTAGTTCCCGTAGTAATCAATTGGAGGTAAATTTAGTCACGACTAGGGTGCATTCAGATGTGGTTATTGTTGTGTTAGTTTTTCCTGGTGTTTCTTTCCTGTTTCCCAATGCTCCATTCACATTGCAGTATCTGTTGTGTTACAGAACTGTAGCTTTTTGACCAATATACCAGCATGCCACACTGAATTTTGTTCGCACCATTGGGCATGGTGTGGCAAAACAGATGTCATTGGACAACACTGCTAATTCTCCGCCCTTTCCTCACTTGCGTGCTTCTGTTCCCCCATGATAACAGCAAACAGGGGTGCCAACTTGTATAAAATATTGGGGGGCCCAGGTAAGCCCCACCTGCATAATCAATCACGTGATGCGGTGCACACACACCTTTGAATGGCAATGCCCATCAACGTTTGGGGGTCCCAGCCCCCTCGAATATTTTATTGAGGGGCTAAAGGGACCTTGGCCCCTAGCAGTTGGCTCCTATGTCAGCAGGAAAGAACCGTATACCAGGATACCACCCCAAATTTTGTGGCATTGCTTCTCTGATTTTATGGGTTAAGGATGCTGCAAACAGATATGTTCTGGAATCAAATAACACCGAAATGAGCACTAAACATGCATTATATTCAGCTAGTTTTTTGGAAGTGGCTTTTACATCCAGTGGCATAGCGTGGGTTGTCAGCACCCGGGGCAAGGCAAGTAATTTGTGCCCCCTAACCCGTGGATTTGTGCCCCCTAACCCGTGGATTTGCGCCCCCTAACCCTAACCCCCAGATGTTGTGCCCGGTGCGGCCGGCCCCCCCTGCACCCCCCACGCTATGCCACTGTTTACATCATTTGAAAGCTCAAATACAAGCAGGAATTAACAGCTCTGTTAATGTGTCCTGAATCCCATTGATTTCAATGGGAACTAACCTAGGGTGGATCCAACCAATTGCATCTCCCACTTCCATTCTGTAACCTAGAACGTCTTACCACCAGAGAGCCCATCATTCGGCCCCAAAGGCTCCCAGTTTGAAGCAGGGTATCCCTGATGCTGTCCTATATGTTTCAAAATGTGGCGTTCCTTGTGGGTGTTGTAGTGTAAGGAGCACAGTTATTTATGCATCCATTATTCCGTAGCACTTAGGAAGCAGCAACTTTTCCTCATAAATCAGAAATATATTCAATAGCCTGTCTGCCTCCCCACAGTAAAGCACTGTATTGCTCAGTGTGTGGCCTCATAAAATGTTTCTCTGCAAATATTCACCCTCCCTGGTGAGGTTTGGACCAGCTGTTTTTGGAGACCAGATGAGCAGTTCTGCTCAGCTGCATGCTAATTAAAGCTGAGACTTTATTGAATTTTTGCATTTCAAGCCCTGGATGGATAATGCCTACTCTCTGCACCAGCATTTGAGCACTGATAAGGGGTGTGTATGACCTATATGAGGCTTGGTCTTCTATTTCCATGTGAGAAACTGGAGCAGCTCTCTCTTTTTTTAAAAAATATATATAATATTTATTAAAAGTTTAAGGATTAAAGAAAAAAGTAAAAAAGAAAGAGAGAAGATAGACAATACAAATCAATACATTACAATACATATAAAAAAGCAAAAGACACAATACATCAAAACAAAAACAAAAGCAAAAACAATTAAAAACACATCCAATATTTCCATATCTTTGTCTTTCATTAACTTGTTTCATCAACCTCCTCACACCTCCCTTTTTGTGTTCTAGTTATTAATTAATTCAGCAAATCCTTTCCATCTTTCACTGTTTTCTGTCATTTAATTATCTTAATTTATTTTAACCTTATCTTACCATTAAAACCCTAAAACTTATTTATACTTAACTCCTTATAACATTTATACTAAAGCCATATAATTTCATTCCAACATTTTTCTAACACTCATTAATTTTGCAACATTTTTCTAAATATTTTTTTAAAAAAACTTTTTTTCCAATTTTCTTCCACCGTCTCTTCACCCTGGTCCCGGATTCTGTCAGTCCTTTCTATCAATACCATATGGTCCATCAACCTGGTGCCCTTCTGTCCGAGGCTCTTAATTCTCTTCCATGTCCCTTCTGCAGATCTTCTTCATATTTATACATGCACTTTACTTTATCTTCTGCTGATCTTGTTCTTAATTTCCTTCCTCTGTCACTGAGGAGTAGATCTCGGGGAAACTCCAACCTAACAATGTTGGAGCAGCTCTCAAATCGTGCTCTCCGAGTTGTGGCAAACTAACACACACACAAATGAATGAAAGCGTCAGTGAGAGAGAATGGGAGTTTGGAAACTTGGTCCAAGAGCACAAATTTGCTAATTCAAAATCTTCCTTGACACTTTTTTTTTCACCCCCAAAGTGTGTTGTTCTTCCTCCAAAAATCAATTTTATACAATGAAATATAGCAGGTGCTGGCAACATGACCAACCAATTCAGGATCCAGGAAGGATGCATTTAGTCAAAGGACATATCTGTCAGCAAATCTATTGACAAATCCTTCCAATAATCTAGTACAGAGTTTGGGAAACTTCTGGTCTCCCAACTTTGAATCCAACAACATATTGAAGGCCAGGGGTTCTCCATCTTTGTTCTACAATGGCCAGCAGCATTGTAACCTTCTGTGTCTGCTTGATCGTATATCGCATGGGGCTTGTAGTTCATGCATTCCAGTGTACAATGTGTGATTATTGGAGTTTAAAATTGTACCCAACCTCTTGGTTTTTTTTTGATAAACAGGTCTGAGCATAGACAAGAACCACAATGTGCTATAAAACTTCCCAGGGGACAATCCTGAAGCCCTTTGTTGCAGTGAATCACATTAAAACCAATGAGATAAATTCTCCCGGTGGAGAACTGACCATTATTTTGTAAGCTGGAACGGCTTAAGATCATTAAAGTCAACTTGTGCCTGCTCCATTAACTTAACTCCAGCAAAATTACTGCAAGAATGACTGCACACCATTGTATCAATCAAACCCAGTTCTTACTACTAATACAATGTACATTAAGAACATATGGGACTATAAACAGCTTAACAGCAGCATTCGTTAGAAAGTATGCGTGGTTTTATAACCATAATTAAAACAATAGATACGTTGGACACCTGTTTAAACCAGAATGATGTTTTCAATAACACTCTGATATTATACTTGGTTGCCTTTCCTAGCGCTGCTTAATCCACGTAAATCAAGCAGAACTTGGAAGCAGAGGAGCCAACTGTAAATCAAATGACTGCATGTCAGACTTACAAATCCACTTTAAATTTTGTCTCTTATATGGGACATGAAGTATTTGATGATCAGCCTTTATTGCAAATGGGTTGTCGCTTGAAATATAGCCTAATTCTTCCAACGGGAAGGAACTATACGTGATCGTTCAGGAATTAGCTGAGACCCATAGAATCTAGTACTGTAGTCTTCGTGTTCTTACAGCTACAGTGGTGCCTCGCAAGACGAAAAGAATCCGTTCTGTGATTCTCTTCGTCTAGCGGTTTTTTCGTCTTGCGAAGCAAGCCCATTGACGGATTAGCGGATTAGCGCTATTAGCGGCTTTTAGCGGCTTATCTGCTGATCGGATCAGCTGATAAGTGGCTTAGCAGCTTAGAAAAAGGGGGGGAGGGGAAAAAACCAGCAGGAACTCGCAAGACATTGTCGTCTTGCGAAGCAAGCCCATAGGAAATTCGTTTTGCGAAGCACCTCCAAAACAGAAAACTCTTTCGTCTAGCGAGTTTTCCGTCTTGCGAGGCATTTGTCTTGCGGGGCACCACTGTATTTTGAGTTTAATAAACATTTCACATTTGTCATCTCAATAATTCTTCCATTAACATGCAAAGTAGGTAAGAATTGTTGTTGTTGTTGTTATGCCAAGCTTAATTTTGTGAGTTTCAGTGTTTATGTCAAAATTTGTTCTGTTCTCAGAATTTGATAAATGGCTTGACTTATTTCCAATCCTGTTCAAATCTGACTCCCATAACCACCCTTGAGGGCAAATATATACATTTATGTACTATGTGTTGGAATTGCAACAGCAGGGATTGTTCAATTTGTAACTTAAGGGTTAATTCTGTTCATAGCATTAGTCCGAGGGCGTGCATGTGGAGGTGTTGCTTAGCAACCAGTGAGATTGGATTTATCTCTGGTGAGGTAGCACATGCTCTGATTGGCCGTATCGTTCTGAGGTAGTTTCCCTACGTTTGTTTTTCGCTGCGTGTTTTCCTGCTATGTACAAGGCCTGAACTCAGAAAAACATCACCTCTCCATTTATTTTTCCTCAAATAAAACATGTTCAGTTTGCTTGATAAAATGTTATCAGGATTTATTTTCTTTCTGGATTCCATCTACGTTTTTAAGTGACTTTGCTGACGTAGTGCTCCTGGAAACAATGCTGTGTGATCATTTACAATAATTTCCAGAGTCATTTCTTCCAGCTCCGCTTTGAAACTTGGAGGTGGCACTATACTTTTTAGCTGCTCTGTAAAAGCTTTTACTAAAATAAATAAATAATATTAATAAAGATAGAGAAGAAGCTCTTAGAACAACTTCATATTACAAACATATTACAGCAATCCAGCCTGCCTCAGTCTGGTGTTCTGCAGATGTTTTCAACTACAGGTCCCATCAGCCCCAGCCAGCATGGTAAGGAAAGATGGGACGTGGAGTCCAACAGCATCTGGAGGGCACCAAGTTTTGAAATGCTGCTGTAAGCTAACTAGGTAAAGGGACCCCTGACCATTAGGTCCAGTTGTGGCCGACTCTGGGGTTGCGGCGCTCATCTCGCTTTATTGGCCGAGGGAGCCAGCGTACAGCTTCCGGGTCATGTGGCCAGCATGACTAAGCCGCTTCTGGCGAACCAGAGCAGCGCATGGAAAGGCCGTTTACCTTCCCGCTGGAGTGGTACCTATTTATCTACTTGCGCTTTGAGGTGCTTTCGAACTGCTAGGTTGGCAGGATCAGGGACCGAGGAACGGGAGCTCACCCCATTGCGGGGATTTGAGACACCAAACTTCTGATCGGCAAGTCCTAGGCTCTGTGGTTTAACCCACAGCGCAAGTAATCCCCTCCCAAATATCCATCCCCTCCTCATCTCTCAGGTGGGTTTTGCCCCTTCCCACTCCTCACAAAAGGGGACATTTTGATCAACCCTGTTTCAGTAATGTTGTCAAATGCTAAACACTCATTGACTATCAGCTCTTGGAAATAAAATATCATTGGATATCAAATGCAGGCAACAAATAGAGAATATTCATTTGGCCAGAAGGCAGTGGGAGAACGTTAGAGGTCTGGAATACATAAATGAAAATTACAGCAGGGACTAAATATATTTTAGCTCTGCAATTCTGCTATATGAATTAATTGTTAAAATAGCCTTTGCAACTCAAAGGTTTAGGCTTAATTGCTCCCTTCTTTAGAGGACTAGCCATTTTTTCATCCTTAACGGGTGTACCTCTGACAAACACATCCATGGCTGACTGTGGAGGTTAGGTGGCTCCAAACCATGATTGCTATATTCTACCTTCACTGTTGGAGGCAGTAGTTTCTGAATACCATTTCCTGGGAATTATGAATGGGGAAAGTTGCTGTTGCACTCAGGTCCTACTTGTTGTCTGGTTGGCAACTGTGAGAATGGGATGTTGAACTAGAGGAGTCATTGGCCTGATCCAGCAGGTGGTTACTGTTATTGTTGTTGTGTTGTTGTTTTGTTTTAATTTATTGCCTGCTCTTCACCCTCAACATCCCAGGGTGGATTACATCAATTCAAAATACAACTTTTAAAAAATACTCCCTTATGTGCCATCTATTGTACCCTATTATTGTTTCCTTGTGGCTTAGAATTGCATGGTTGAACCAGATATCAAGTTTATCCTCGGGAACAGAGCGCTGGCAGCGTCACCACCTGGGGTTTGGGTGAAGCTATTCCTTAACAAGCAAAGTTTAACTCCCTGCCTAAAGCAGAGGTACCTTAATCTATTTGTGCTGCTTTAAATATAGTGGCAATATTAAAAATGAAAGGGGCTGTCGGTTGCATTGCTAATGGTATAGACTGGGTCACATGGTGTTTGCTGAATGGAGTATGGGCGTCCATTTATTTCGTGGAGCAGGTCCTCAGAATTCTGGCACAACAAGTGAAGATCCATTGTAGGAAGAAGCCAAATGACTTCGTATTTTCCATGTATGCATTTTGTTACAGCCTTTTGTCATAATCATCTACAAATCCTGTTGAACACACCTTGCAGGTTTTGACTTTAGGTGACCTCTTGTTTCTAGTGAAGAGTCCTGTATAAAAATAGCCTTCCCTCTGCTCTTGTTGCCCATTGATGTGATTTGGCCATTGCGTACTTCAAGGTCCTTGTAGCACTGCAACTGAGCGTGATCTTCATTCCTGTGTGAAATCACACATTGCATCTAAGAGTGTCACTTATCTTCAGCTAGGACAGCTTGTAATGTTCCATGTCGGAGGCACGTTTGGTTATAGCTGTAATATTAAAAAGAAGACAAAGAAATGAAGTACCAATCCCTCTTTGAAAAGATAGGAAGGAAAAGAGGGAATATATATATTCTCCTGGTGCAACACTGTCAATAGAGTGGTTCTTCTCCAGCAAAAAAACAAATGCATGGTTTACAAAAGCAGCAACAGTGGCTAAACACATAGTGTGGCAAAATAAGAAAGGAAAGTGCATACCCAGCTTTAGGCACAGGGAGTTCATGGACCTGGTGAAGGCTGGCCCTACCATTGGGCAAAATGAGGCAGCTGCCTCAGGTGGCAGGTGCTGAGGGATGGTAGTCAGGTGTTGGAGTGTGAAGCCACTTCTGGAAACAAGTTTAGCACTCATTTCTGTGTTATCAACAAATGGATTTTTTCCCCCTGGAATCAAGTAACAAGCAAATAAACTTGTGCTATATTTTTAAAAATAATTTTTATTAATGCTTTTCTTAGTTTACAAAAGTACGTGCCACTTTTTCAGGTTGTGTTTTCTACAGATCAGTTACATTCGTTGTGAGACGTTAGTGTTGCATACAGTCTAAGGTTGGGAAGAGAAGAGGGGGTTGCATGGCGTGTGGTATATTTCTGAAGTCATGCTTTTATGTCATGTGGAGGCTCAAACAAAATTTGCAAATCAGCAGTGAGGGAAACATCAGGAAAATGAGATAAATTGCCATGTGAATACATCCCAGCTAAGTTTGTGGTTAAGGTTAGGGATTCCTCCCCAACTGCTACCCACAATTATGTGGGGTGCTTTGAATACTTTCTTCTAGCCTAGGAACATCTAGCCTGGCATGATCACATGACCATGCAATGTTGCTACCCTTAAGAAGAGCTCCGCTGGATCCCACCAAAAACCCTTCCTAGTCCAGTTTCCTATTGTCAAAGTGATGTCCCAAGTGAAGCCCGCAAGCATTCTCCCTATCTGTGATTCCTAGCAACTTATATTCAGAGGGTTACTGCCTCCAGAATGCATATACACCCCTCCATATTTTTTGGAGTCACACTTGCTTTGGCCCCAACTCCCATTATGAAGGTTCAGCAGAGTTCTACTTCTGCATCACTTTTCTGGCAGGGGATGAGGGCATCAAGTTGACCTCTGGAGATAAGGAGACCACTGTGCCCAACACTGCCACTAGGTCGTGTAAGGACTGGAGCCTGGACCCCCACAGGCACCTGCTCCTGAGGAGCCAGAAGTTGCCCATTGCACATCACCAGTCCAGCCGCGCACCCCAGGAATGCGGCTATAGAATGGATGCTTGTCAACATCCATAGTGCTTTGTTATTATTCTCTTTAACGGCTGCTCTCTGAAGCTGTATAGTCTGCAAGGTGAGAAGTGAAGCTGACAAGGGAATTTGAATATTTCAGTTAGGGTTGAGGGAGAAATTTGATTCAGTTTGCACATCAGGGTGGACCAAACCTAATTTACACCCTCCGAAAATGATGCACATACTGAAACACAGCCATCCTTCAAAATGTGCAGGTTTCTGAATTTTGCAAGGCAGTTATCCAGTAATGTGCATACACTAGGGTCAAGTTCGCATTTTAAAAAGGCATGCCTTTGTGAAAATAACATTAAATTCTGGGGAAATTGCTTGCAAATATGAGTACATTAGGAAAAATTGCACGGGAGAAATTCACACTAAAATGATTGTGAATTTTATATTTCACAGGCTGATGTGAAGAACTGAACTTAAGATTAGGGGGTGGGGTGGGGAGAAACTGTAAGACATCGCCAGATCCACCCACCCCTTATACTAGCCTGTCTTCACCATTCTCCCTCTCTTACACACTTTTAAAGAAAAAAAATCAAACTCTTGTGACCATGGACCACCTGTTTTTTAGGGTGCAAATGAGAAGGTGCTTGGTAGGGAAATCATTCTGGAAGATGAGCACAAAGAAAAAAATGTTGGGAGGAGCGACAAGCAGCTCTGGACCCCAATGTGTGGGCATGGGCTTTTGGGGGATAGGTGTTAATAGTTTTCCCCAGGGGAGAGCTAGAAGACTGGGAGTGACTTGGAAGCAGCTGGATCTCCCTAGCGAGTAGGGAGGAAGGTTGGGCAGGATTGGTTTGCAGGAGTTTGGCCAAGTGACAGTGTCGTGGTTACGTTTTGTGCGTTAAACAACTACTCTCCTGGGCCTTTGAGACCTGGACAAGCTATGGAAAGATTAAAAAAATAATCTTCATGTACTTCATTCTCACTGCAACATCACATATCCAGGAGGTTTCCCCCCCCTCTCTCTTTGAGCTGTTCTGATTCTTAGCTGCATAACTCAGAAACAGAAGCAAGGAGTTAAATTTCAGCAGGCGAGAGAAGCAGGAGGTGAGTGCTGTGCTTCACTAGTTTACTGCGGCTCCTTTCATGCACTCTCTCTCACACACATGTAGTTTGTGGTGTCACTGCTAAAGAACTGCAGACAGACACTTAGCAGTCTGGATGTGAGCTGGATGCAAAGATTCCTCACCCAAGACCTCCTGCGGGCAGTATGTAAATATACCTGCCTGCTGGTCACACACTAGAACCTTATTCCCCTCCCTTCACTTCTTCCCTCCTCCTCCCCCCTCCTCCCCACCACAGTCAGCTACTAGAACTGAAAAAAGACCCGACAAAAGCGGCAGTAGCAAAACAGTGAAAAGACCTGAGCCGTTGCCACTATTGCCTCTGAGCTCCGGTGGAAGTTTATTGTCGGTGTGGCTGGAAAAAACCCTCGCTGCCTACGATGCTGGCTTCGATCTGGTATGCGAAGAAGCTGGGACGCAGGTTTGTCCATAACGCCAGGAAAGCAAAGGCAGAGAAGGTATGTTGCTACCAAAGGGAAGGAGCCTCTCTGCTGGTACCCGCGGGTCTCTCGGTGTCCTGTGCTGTGTCTGATTGTGCCAGTCGAAAACATGACCTGCTTAACAGTGTAATGTGATTAATTCAAGGAACGCACTGCGACTCCTGTGTTTATTTATTTCTTCACCCATGTCATCCTCTCCTTCCCTGGCTGGTCTCATTTAAATCCTCAGCAGGTGATTTCTTTTGAAAGTGTTTTGTAGGACCTTTTTTCTTTTTGGACAAAATAATCTGCTGTGCATCTGGCCTTTGTATGTATTGACACTCAGGGGTGGTGGGGATGGGGGGGGGGAGAGTATGCTGCTAAACTTGTTGCAGTTCTACACTATAAGGCACAAATGCATCCGGTGCTTCTTAAATAAGTGACTCTATTTTTCTTCCTTTGCATGATTTATCAGAGGATATCTGCCCTTGTTTTGATGCCACATGTGCATGTGAAATAAGTCAATGGAGAGCCTTGTGTCTGACACTTGTATTTCTCGATACTTGTTGCAGTAATGTAGTGCAGTTGTGATACACCTCTTTAAAGGGCTAGTAGCTAGGATTACCAAACCGAACAAAACCCACAAGCCACCCCTTTGACCTTACTTGCCTAATTTATCTAACATGCACTGTTATATTATTTATACTTCACCTCTGCCGCTTGTCCAGCACCCTCCCGTACCAGAATGTGTGATGCCTTTGTGTTAAATGATACATTTTTCAGCAATCAACCTTAGTGGTGGGGTTTTGTTTCAGATCTGTCCCTTAAGGACAGCACTTAGTGATTTCAAATTTATGGTCCTGACAATGGGCAGGAAAAAGAGGAATGAAGATTGTTTTCGATTTTGGAGGGGAGAGAGGAGATGGCCATGGGCTCTGCAGAGTTCTACGGTATCGGCTAAATGACATGATCCCTTTTCCCAGAGTGGGATGGTTGATGTTCTGAAGAACTCTTAAGCCTTGGGTTAAGGAGGTGGGGGAGAGAGCCAGAAGTATAAAGGTGTATTGTGAGCACCTTCGCTGCTGAGATATGTCAACTCCCAGGGTTTCTATGGTCTTTGATGTATCAAAAGAATTTGTCCGGTTATTTCTTTGGTATTCCTTTTGTGTTTGGCAACCTGATAGCCAGACCCTGCACACAATTGCTCATTCACCTGGTCGGAATAAATTTTCCATGATCCAGAGCAACCATAGAAGGTGATTTATGAGGAATGTGAGTCCAAGGTATGGTGGCATCTTTGAGTTTTTGCTAGTGAAGAATTGTATAGTGCGAGAGATTTATTCTTCTTCATTTTTTAAAATGTTGCATGCTGATGGACAGAGCAGGATTATTTCTAAAATTCTGTTTGCTGGTTTATAGTGTGATACCACTACCTGAACAACTACAGCAATGCACTCAGGAGAGTAAGTCTTATGAAGTCAGACCAGCAGTTCAATTGCTCCAGTGTGCTGTCTCTAAAAATGGCAAGTAGCCAGGGTGCACTTAAGCTATTAAAAAGTGCCTTACTGGATCACACCCAAATGCTATCTTGCCCATTTCTAGCAGTAGCCAGCCAGATACCCTTAAAGCCCACAGCAGGGACGTGAAGGAAACAGTCCCTCCCACCATTCTGTGACTATGCCCAGCACCTGGAAGTTCCATCATGGCTGGTAGCCCCATTGATACATACATCCTTAATGAATGAATTGAGGAAGGGCCACAGCTCCGTGGCAGCACATCTGCTTTTCATGCAGAAGGTGCAAGGTTCAATCCCTAGCATATCCAGGTAGGGCTATGAATGTTTAAGTCTGAAATGCTGTCATTCAGCGTAGACGATATTAAGCTAGATTCAGGTAGGTAGCCGTGTTGGTCTGATGCAGTTGGGGTGTGTGTGTTAAAAAAATTAAAATTAAAAAATAGTACCACCTTAGAGACCAACTAAGTTTGTTCTAGGTATGATCTTCCGTGTGCATGCACACTTCTTCAGATACGAAGCTAGGCAGACCCAAGGTCTGATTTAAGCATCTTCCCATCTTCCTGTGAATGGTCCAATCCCCTTTTTGAAAGAAAGTAATGAGAAGCAACACTTCCTCTCCTTATTCTTGGGTCTGTTGACAACTACTTTTACTGAATGACCCAGAGTTTGTGTGTGTGTGTGTGTGTGTGTGTGTGTGTGTGTGTGTGTGAGAGAGAGAGAGAGAGAGAGAGAATATTATTCTTCCTATTCATTCTTCCCACCCCATTCAGAATTTTGTAAACGTCTTGCCCTCCCTAGAGCAGTGGGCATTGATAACATACCTTTTATGTTGTTCCCAGCTCCAGGCATTCTGAAGCAGACAGATGCCTCAAGTATAATGATGCACCTCCTTGGCAAATAGCCATTGATATTCTCTCCCTGCCACTCCCACACACAAACATTGCATGAAGCACTTTCTTTGTGCACTCTGCTTTGCAGCCCTTGTTCCATTTAGCACTTCTCCTTCTCCCTTTTCTTTTCTTTCTTTTCTTTCAAACAGAAATGCTTCTACTTGTTTTGGAAGCCAGCTTACATGACAGTGTGCATGCACAGAAGAGAGAAGGCAATGAAAAGAGGCTAATAAGGGGGGGGGGGAGAGACACATCAACAATCTCCATCACTTTTGAAAGAAAGGCCCTTTCTCCATCTATCTCCCAAATGGGAATCTATCTGAGACTGACAGCCACATTCCATGCCCTTCTGATATTAGCCATGCAAAACTGAACAAACTTGTGTTGTGTGATTTTGCTTTTTATTTTTTTGCAGCAAGTTCATAGAATTCTAGTGAGCAAATCTAATAAAAGAGACATTTCCCTTGTGGTCTAGCAACATGCGATATGAAAACGTTTTTTGAAATTGCATCCCTGTGAAATGAACGTCTTTTCTACCACCACCAACGCATCTCTCCACTTTTTAAGATGTCATTGATGCTTATATATGTATTCCCCCCCCCCCGTCCTATGAGATCTCCCAGAACAAATATTGGAGTTTGCAGCGTTCAGGATGTAGTCGGAAAGGTACAGGCAAGTAAAAGAAATGAGCAATAATATAAAGAGCCTTTTCTCCCCTGGCAATTGAGAGACTAGCAGATTTATAACGAGGATTAGACAAATCAGTGAAGGATAAGGCTATCAACAGCTACTCATCTGGGGTAAGAGGCATATTTCTGAATACCAGTTGCTGGAAACCACAGGAGGGGAAAGTGCTTTTGCATCCACGTCCTACTTGGCGCTGTGGGTTAAACCACAGAGCCTAGGACTTGCTGATCAGAAGGTCGACGGTTCGAATCCCCATGATGGGGTGAGCTCCTGTTGCCCGGTCCCTGCTCCTGCCCACCTAGCAGTTCAAAAGCATGTCAAAGTGCAAGTAGATAAATAGGTACCGCTCCGGTGGGAAGGTAAATGGTGTTTCCGTGCGCTGCTCTGGTTCACCAGAAGCGGCTTAGTCATGACACGAAGCTGTACGCCGGCTCCCTCGGTCAATAAAGCGAGATGAGCGCCGCAACCCCAGAGTTGGCCACGACTGGACCTAATGGTCAGGGGGCCCTTTACCTTTACCTTTACCTACTTTGTGGGCTTCCTATAAGCATCTGATTGGCACTGTGAGAACTGCATGCTGGACTATATGGGGCATTGGCCTGATCCAGCAGAGTTGCTCTTACATTTGCTGGATCAGACCAAGGATCCATTCATCAGGTAGCTTCTTAGGCACTTATCATGGCATGAGCTTACGCTACACTGGAACCGGCCTGTTGGTCTCTCAACTCTTCATTCTCCATTATTATTGTTGTTGTTGTTGTTGTTGTTGTTGTTATTATTATTATTATTATTATTATTATTATAGATCATTTACTCCCTGCCCCTTTCCCAATGTGTCCTGGATTTTGAAATCCATTATTTTTTTTCTGGGAGATCTTATATGCTGCATGGAAACCAACAATGTCTAAATGTTGGAGAGGGGTACAGTGGTACCTTGGGTTCAGAACTTAATTCGCTCTGGAGGTCCATTCTTAACCTGAAACTGTTCTTAATCTGAGGTACCACTTTAGCTAATGGGGCCTCCCGCTGCCGCCATGCGATTTCTGTTCCCATCCTGAAGCAAAGTTCTTAATCCGAGGTACTATTTCTGGGTTAGCGGAGTCTGTAACCTGAAGCGTTTGTAACCTGAAGCATCTGTAACCCGAGGTACCACTGTATTGAGGATTTGGGGGGGGGGGTTCATTTTCTAGAGTGACACTTTCAAGTATGGTTTCAAGTACAGGGTCGGGGGTGAAGGTCCATACAGCTGCTGCTCATAATACAAAGCTCTAAAAAAATATATCTCTCTCACTCACTCTCTCTATCATCTATCTAGCTTAAGGTTGAGATTTGGCGGCTGCTCTAGTGAAGACCTATAAATAAATAATAGATGATAGATGATAGATGATAGATGATAGATGATAGATGATAGATGATAGATAGATAGATAGATAGATAGATGATAGATAGATAGATAGATAGATAGATAGATAGATAGATAGATGATAGACAGTTGAGCTTATTAGTCACTTGTCGCCCAAACAGTCTCCAAGCAACTTACATTGGGGGGGGGGCGAATACGCATATAAAACATTAATATTCTATACAATTTATTGAAAACAGCAACAAAGCAGCCCCCAGCCCTCATAAAATTGATAGAAAACATTTGGCAGCATGCTCACAACAAGGAACAGAACAATACTCTCATCCATTAATCATCAGACAGAACGAAAGAAATCAACATCGGCACCCACTCCAGCCCAGAAATCATTCGCATCAACCCTGTGATTATTTTTTTTTTAATCTTCCTGCAAAACCCAGAAATCCAGAGTCGGTGCCAGCTGCTGCATAACATTGGGGAGTGAGTCCTCTGAGGATGAGCCAACAGCTCTCTTCAACATCAACAACTGCAGAGCAGGGAAATAGGGCAAAAGGTCAAGCACCCCCATTGTATCCATGTTGCCCCTTTGTGCTCGTACTGTAGTGGGTGCTGGAAATGCAGGATGTGCCCGGGATGTATTAAGATAACAGCTGCTCAGAATGATCTTAATGCTTAGAAGTGGGCTGATAATAAAAGAGAACTCAATGAGGACAGCCTCTAACTCAGAGGAAAGAAGGCCCAGGCACAGTAATATACAGAGGGAAATTGGTTAATATACCTTGACTAAAGAGCCCCTGATGAGTTGTAATGGATAACAAAACTGAACATGACTCAGCCGTGTGTGCTGTGACTTAAAAGGCCTAAACCTCTTCAGGATGTACTAAGAAAAGCCTATTATCACAGCCCTGGGGCCTATCATTCTGTCCCCCCGCCCTTCCCCAGGCTCTCTTATTAAATTGCTGTGTCCACTTGTGTGTCGGCTAGATGGATTTTGAAGAAAGATGCTGACAAAACTGAAAGGAAATGGGGGTGGACAAGACGGATGAGGAATGATCCAAAAGACAATTCCTCCAAGGAAAGGCTTCGGGGGACGAGGCGGAAAAAAAGTCACAACCCTGTGCCCATTTTCTTTGGAGTAAGTGCTACTGAAAGCAATAAGACTTCTAATTTGATGCATCTAGGCTTGTCCTGGACCATAAAGAAGGCTGATCACCAAAGAATTGATGCTTTTGAAGTACGGTGCTGGAGGAGACTCTTGAGAGTCCCATGGACTGCAAGAAGATCAAACCTCTCCATTCTGAAGGAAATCAGCCCTGAGTGCTCACTGGAAGGACAGATCATGAAGCTGAGGCTCCAATACTTTGGCCACCTCATGAGAAGAGAAGACTCCCTGGAAAAGACCCTGATGTTGGGAAAGATGGAGGGCACAAGGAGAAGGGGACGACAGAGGGCGAGATGGTTGGACAGTGTTCTTGAAGCTACCAGCATGAGTTTGACCAAACTGCGGTGGGCAGTGGAAGACAGGAGTGCCTGGCGTGCTCTGGTCCATGGGGTCACGAAGAGGCGGACACAACTAAACGACTAAACAACAACAAATTATTTCATTGACACAACCCCACTTTGCCAGATGGAAGAGAATCAATCTTAGGCACTCTGCATTGTAGTTAGGCACCCAGTTTTCAAAGGCTTAGGCATTCTCATGTGCCAAATGGACAAAGCAGGTGTTTCTTATAAGGGGTTTAGGCAAATATATGAAGGAGATGGTGCTAGTCTTACTGGCTAGGACCAGAGATAGCATATCTCTGAATTCCACTGTGTGGTGAACAGCAGCAGGCAAGGGCTTTTGTCATCATGCCCTGCTTCTGGACTTCCTGAAGGCATCTGATTGGCCTCTCTGAGGAGCAGGATGCTGGGCAAGATAGACCTTTGGTGAGATCCATCAGGGTTATTCTCTGGCTCGACCAGCATTGGTGGCACAGAATTAGAGAGATCTAGTGAAACGTTATTTCTTTATGGCATCTCCCATTTGCAAGCTTTTGTCCATAGAAGTTTAGAGAATGCTTTGATGGCATCTGATGGTTTTTACAATGGCACAGCTCAACAGCTCTCAGCCTAGGCAGTGTCAGGATAGAAAACTTTTTTGGGGGGGGGCATTCACTCTGACCTCCTGAAGGATATGTTTTCATCTTGTCCTTCCTTCAAAGAGCTTAGGAAAGCATTTTATGTTGACACAACAACCTTGTGAGGTAGATTTGGCTCAGAAAGGTGATTGGTCTACAGTCATCTGGTAGACTTCAAGGCCAAGAAGATATCTCAACCCACATTTTCTGAGCATTCCAGCACACTCTGTTTCACTATGCTGGTTCTCCTTTACTTTCAAGTCCCTGAAATCCAGACACACTTTGACTGCCAATAAAGTACTTTAGGAAACAACCAAGGTGGCTGCATCTCCATATCCAATCTAAAGCTCTGTATAAAAGTATATATATAACCACAAACGGCAGTTCTGGTGGACAATGGCAGGATTTACTATAATCAGATAACAGTGGTAGATTTAACAGTCTGTAAAGTCAGTAAAAGCACTCCTTTATTTCATGACACTATCAGGACATGGAATTAAATGGGATTATTTGAACAGAATAGCAGCACAGTCTTAATCATGTCTGCTCAAATGTAAGTCATTTTGAATTCAAGGAGACTTGTGACACCTGACTGTATTTCTGAAAGTATACTATCACCAAAACATCACATACTATCTTATGCCCTGTATATGCAATAACCAGCAATAATAGGAACAGTAGAAATCTTAACAACATTTTCTGTGTTGACGATGCACAGAATACCTTGTTCCTTTAATATTTCTGTATTATGTTACTGATGGAGACTTAAGGCTGAGAGCAAGTGCTTAGCTTAAGCCCACCTTATGAGTTCATGGTAGAGAATAATAATAATAGTAATAATAATAATAATTTATACCCCGGCCATTTGGCTGGGTTTCCCCAGCCACTCTGGGTGGCTCCCAACAGAATAATAATAATAATAATAATAATAATAATAATAATAATAATAATAAAGCGGTAAAACATCAATCATTAAAAACTTCCCTAAACAGTGCTGCCTTGTTTATTTCCTTGTTGGACTCAACTCAGTTTCATTGCCACTGTAATGGCAATGTTTTGAAATTCTTTGATTCTAAAGGTCTTGCAGTCTCTGAAAAACCTTAAGTTCTGCCCAGAGGAAGTTAGTTGCAATCTACTACCTACCCAGTGAAATCGGTAGGATTTCAGTGTATCACCGAATGCTAAAATATCATAGGCTCGAATGATATTTGGGCTTTTAAAATTTTGATTAAAAGGCAAGTGAGAGGGGACATGCTAGAGGTATATAAAGACTATATATGACATGGGGAAAGTAAACATGCGTTGTCTCATAATACTGGAGCCTAGGTCATTTGATGAAGCTGAATGATGGAAGCTTCAGAACAGGAAAAAACATCTTGACAACCTGTCATTGGAAGTAGCACAAGCACCCGGCCATTGATAGCCTTCACCTCCATTAATCTATGTAATCCTTTTTTAAAAAAAATCCTCCAAATTGGGGGCCATCTCTACATCTTGCGAGAGTAAATTCCATACTTTAACGATGTAGTTACAGATAGGTAGCCGTGTTGGTCTGCCATAGTCAAAATAAAAAAATTCCTTCCAGTAGCACCTTAAAGACCAACTAAGTTAGTTCTTGGTATGAGCTTTCGTGTGCATGCACACTTCTTCAGATAATAGAAGAAGAAGTGCAGATATTATTCTTCAGAATAATATCTGAAGAAGTGTGCATGCACACGAAAGCTCATACCAAGAACTAACTTAGTTGGTCTTTAAGGTGCTACTGGAAGGATTTTTTTTATTTTAACGATGTACTGTGTGAAGAAGTGTCTTTTTTTGTTTGCCTGGAATCTTCCCATCGTTAAACTTAATTAGATGGTCCTGTGTTCTAGTGTTATTTGGTCTACCTAGGATTCCCACCACCCCAACCCCAGGAACCTCCATGTTGCTGCCATGTGATGACTCGCTACCCATGTGATGACTCAGGGTAGGTGGTGATGGCTGGGGGAACTCAAGTTTCAGCAAGCCAGGTGCAACCATGGACAATTGCAATGCCTCCTTCTCTTCCAGGTAGCTCCTGTAACCTTTCCTCCTCAGTCCTAACTTCTTTTTTTAAAGATATTGTTCACATTTTAAACAAAGTGAAGCACCAGAAAAGCAGCATGGCATTTGGAAAACAACTTCCACACCAATGCTTCCATTAATTGCTAGTTTGGGAGCTCCTGCTGTGAACTGAATGGAGCTAGTTTGGATTTCTTGCTAATGAATAGCCTGCTTTTATTACCACTGATCAAGGGGGGTGGGGAGGTATAGAAAAGTTAAGGATCTTGGCTAGCTTTCTCTGTTTTGGATCGTATTGAAATGTTTTTTTTAAAAAAACCAAACATTAGCAGGTTCAAAACACTCAAAAGTCTGCTGTGTTCCAATACAGAGATTGATTTTCTCTGCCTGCATTTAATATATCATTCTGCTACCTCTGCAATGCTCTTAGGAATGCATTTAATTCAAATATTACCCAGTGCTTTATAGACCCTCTCAGCCACCCATTTTGTCTGTTTCTGCACTTCAGAAGTGCATTAGGAAATGGTGCACCTGACGAGCTAGAATAATTGCCTTTGGCATCCGTCATTCAGTTGGTGACATTCCTCTTCTATGCGTAATAAAGCAGAGTGTAATTCTTGTTTGCTTCTGAGAACCAGCATGGTGTCATTTATTTTTTTTGTTGGGACATTTGGGTGTGAATTTACGGATGGAGGAGAAATTGATTTGGTCCACATTTTGAAGTGAACTGGTGTAATTTACTGGCCCTAGAATTATATATAGGCTGGAATGCAGATTTCAACCAGCTTTGTGTCCCTCCTCTGAATTTTGCAATGTAGTTTCGGTTCCAAAATGTGCACAGAAATGCATATTTTAGAGGGGGAAAGGTGCTGGGAAGCATATTTTAAAGGAAGAACGTGTATAAAATTGGTGCGGTTAGTACACGTTGTCCACTTGTGATTTCCAGCAACTGCTATTTGGATTCATGCTGCCACTGACAGTGGAGATAGAACATAGTCATTGTGGCTAGTAGCCACTGACAGCCTTAGACTCATAGAATTGTAGAGTTGGAAGGGACCCTGAGGGTCATGTAGTCCAACCCCCTGCAATGCAGGAATCTCAACTAAAGCATCTATGGCAGACGACCATCTCTGCTTAAAAACCTCCAAGGAAGGAGAATCCACCAGCTCCTGAGGGAGACCGTTCTAGAGGTGGGGAAGTCATGGAAAGCAATGAAGGAAGCAGAATGAGGGGTGTGGAAGTGTTGGGGCTACATGGGCTGGCATTCTCAGAGCGCAGCTTGTGCTGCACTCATGAGCAGAAACTTATAGGGTGAACCACCACCAACACCCGGCTGTAAAGATGGGTGAATCTACCCATTTCGGTTTCTCTCAGTTTCTCATCTCTCCCACCACCACCACCACCCCCATTCCTTAAACTTGGTTCTCAACCTTTTCACATCAGTTTGCACTTGGAAAAGGAAAAGAAAGCCCATCCATATTTTAGTGCAATTTCCCCACCTAATATACATTTTTGCATATATTTCCCATACAATTTTGTATGCAATTTTGCCCAATCTTTGTAAAACAGTTTTAAAATATATTTTGAATGCTATTTTCACTAATATATGCATTTTCCTGCACACTTTACATATATATATATATATATATATATATATATATATATATATATATATATGCAGGTTTTGGTGTCTTCGGGTGTCTTCCCGTGTAAGAGTTGGGGTGTCTAGGCGACGTTTCGACGAGGTCTCACTCGTCATCTTCAGGCTGGTGCTTTCGGCTTCTTGTTACTAGAACAGAGCAGGATCTCAGTGTTTGAGTTCCTATAAATACTGTTGAGGGGGTGTGGTGTATAGCCTCCAACGTTCTGGGCAGAGAGGAAGTTCCCAGGTTAGTGTGCCTTTTCTTCTTTTGTTCATTAATTACTTGAGGGATATCTTGAGTGATTTCTTGAGTGATATTCTGAGTACCACTTAGGAGGGTCATTAGGTGTGGATTAGTTGCTAAAGCTTTCGTGTCTTGACCTCTTGAGCTTGTGAAGAGTTTTTCTGAGAAGATGGCTGTACTGCACTTAGTTGTGCTCTGGCTTGGCTTCGTGTATAGGGGCGAGCTGTGGTTTTGTGCCCTGTGCCAGCCAGATCTGTGTAGGGATTGCAGGGGGGTGCAGCATCCGGAGGTGCCACTATGGTTTGGCTACTGGATGGTGTCTGTAATTTATCTGTGGAGAGGGTCTGGGTTTGGGTCTGGTGTGGTTGATTGGAGATGGCGTTCTGTGTGCCTCTGGTTCTGGTGTCGGTTTTTGTGGGGAGGGCTAATTTCCAGATGTCTGGCAGGCGGGACGTGTCGTCACGCTTGTTCATGTTCATGCATCCCCACGGAAAACATCATATGCGGAGTCGAAGCTAGCCTAACCAAAATCAACCCAGATGAAGCCAATAAAATCAGACTTGAAGTCACCAACATCCTCTGCTCCAGCAAACCACCCAGAAGCAATCTACACAAAGAAGAACAGAAAGCACTCACCAACCTGAGGAAAGACAACAACATAATCATTCTCCCAGCAGACAAAGGTAATGCCACTGTTGTGATGAACACATCGGACTACCAAGCAAAACTATCAAATCTACTCCAAGACCCTACCTACCAACCTATAAAAACAGATCCCACCACCTATCTGGAAAAAACCACCAAATCCAAAATAAAAGCCTCTCCTATCAGTGAAGAAATCCAGCTAAGAATCATCCCCAGAGAAAAATCATCCAGATGCCCCAAACTCTACGGTCTCCCCAAGATACACAAAGAAGGAACACCACTCAGACCAATAGTCAGCTCCATAGGCTCACCTCTACAAAATCTCGCTAAATTTCTCGCTAAGCAACTTCAGCCCTATGCAGAATCTATCGCTTCACACGTTACAAACTCCTTCCAGTTCATAGAAACAATAAAGAAGCAAAACCTACATCCCGATGACCTACTTGTGAGCTTCGATGTTGTATCTCTCTTCACACAAGTGCCCATTAATGAAGCCTTGACAGCCATTCAAAACAAATACAATCCCCCCGAATACATCCTGGACCTGACCAACCACTGCCTAACCAACACGTACTTCATCCACAATGGACAAAGATACAAACAGATAGAAGGAGCACCTATGGGATCACCCCTCTCACCGGTCATCGCAAATCTGTACATGGAACACTTTGAAACCAATGCTTTAGACAAGTCAGAACACAAACCCAAACTTTGGCTCAGATATGTTGACGACACCTTTGTAATTTGGCCACACGGGAAGGAAAAACTAGATAGCTTCCTCACACATCTCAACAGCCTACACCCCAAAATACAATTCACTATGGAAATAGAAGCCAACAACCAACTTCCCTTCCTTGACGTCCTAATCTACAAAAAACCTGATGGCTCCCTAGGACACACTATCTACCGGAAAAAAACACACACCAACCACTACTTACATGCACAATCACACCACCACCCTGCACAAATAAACTCCGTAGCCAAGACTCTCATCTCCAGAACCAAACGCCTGGCTGACAAAGACCACTTGACAACTGAGTTACAGAATCTCTCAAATGTGTTAATCGCCAACGGATACCAGCAAAACAGGGTTACGAAGCTAATCCAAAAAGAAACACCCCCCAAAAACCAAGACACAGAAGAAAACAATGGCATGGCCCTCCTTCCTTATATCAAGGGCACTACAGATAAAATTAGCAAAATCCTCCATAAACACAATATCAAAACAGCCTTTTGCACCAACCAAAAAATAGCCAATATCCTCAGAAACCCAAAAGATAAAATCCAGTTAGAAAACCAAGGGGTCTATGAAATACCCTGCAAAGTCTGCCCAGCCACGTACATTGGACAAACAAACAGACGAATAAATGCACGTATCGCAGAACACAAGAATGCCGTCAAAAAAGAAGAAAAAACTTCCTCTCTTTACCAACACATGAAAGAAACAGGACACGAAATTAATTTTGCAGATTCCAAATTGCTCTTTAACATGGAACATCACCACAAGAGAATAATCATGGAAGCCATCGAGATAGAGAAACACCCTCACAACATGAACAAGCGTGACGACACGTCCCGCCTGCCAGACATCTGGAAATTAGCCCTCCCCACAAAAACCGACACCAGAACCAGAGGCACACAGAACGCCATCTCCAATCAACCACACCAGACCCAAACCCAGACCCTCTCCACAGATAAATTACAGACACCATCCAGTAGCCAAACCATAGTGGCACCTCCGGATGCTGCACCCCCCTGCAATCCCTACACAGATCTGGCTGGCACAGGGCACAAAACCACAGCTCGCCCCTATACACGAAGCCAAGCCAGAGCACAACTAAGTGCAGTACAGCCATCTTCTCAGAAAAACTCTTCACAAGCTCAAGAGGTCAAGACACGAAAGCTTTAGCAACTAATCCACACCTAATGACCCTCCTAAGTGGTACTCAGAATATCACTCAAGAAATCACTCAAGATATCCCTCAAGTAATTAATGAACAAAAGAAGAAAAGGCACACTAACCTGGGAACTTCCTCTCTGCCCAGAACGTTGGAGGCTATACACCACACCCCCTCAACAGTATTTATAGGAACTCAAACACTGAGATCCTGCTCTGTTCTAGTAACAAGAAGCCGAAAGCACCAGCCTGAAGATGACGAGTGAGACCTCGTCGAAACGTCGCCTAGACACCCCAACTCTTACACGGGAAGACACCCGAAGACACCAAAACCTGCATTCCTGTACCCGTGAAAATCTACGAAAGCAAATATCTCACCTCTACGGGGAGGAAACCTTCCAGCTGACAAGAACCTACGAGAAACTAGAAATCCGAAGAGCCACCATCTTATGTGATCTCTTGTTCCTACGCAACTGCCGAGACAACAACTTAATTCCCACATGCTTCCAACTTAAATTCCACTCTAAAACCCCAGCTACCGAAAGGATCCTGAAACGAACTGAACTATCCCTAATCAGAAACGAACTACATAAGAAAAGATACCTACTAAACCAAACCAACAAAGATCTGCTCACTCTTCACCTCAAACTCTGTAACAAAATCCACCCTGCACTCTGGGACAAATGCAAACAACTAGCCGTTTGGAGAGCTGAAACAGAGTCCTCACATAAGACAGACACACACACCAACAAACTCCACAAACTAGAGAAACGCCAGAAGCCCAGCCACCCTCCACAACAACCCATGAAACAAACAGTACATAACATATCAGACAGGATCCTCACCTCAACTGAAACCAAAGTACTCTCCAAAGGTTTCAACTTTGCAGTCGCCCCGAGACGCATCCCCACGGAAAACATCATATGCGGAGTCGAAGCTAGCCTAACCAAAATCAACCCAGATGAAGCCAATAAAATCAGACTTGAAGTCACCAACATCCTCTGCTCCAGCAAACCACCCAGAAGCAATCTACACAAAGAAGAACAGAAAGCACTCACCAACCTGAGGAAAGACAACAACATAATCATTCTCCCAGCAGACAAAGGTAATGCCACTGTTGTGATGAACACATCGGACTACCAAGCAAAACTATCAAATCTACTCCAAGACCCTACCTACCAACCTATAAAAACAGATCCCACCACCTATCTGGAAAAAACCACCAAATCCAAAATAAAAGCCTCTCCTATCAGTGAAGAAATCCAGCTAAGAATCATCCCCAGAGAAAAATCATCCAGATGCCCCAAACTCTACGGTCTCCCCAAGATACACAAAGAAGGAACACCACTCAGACCAATAGTCAGCTCCATAGGCTCACCTCTACAAAATCTCGCTAAATTTCTCGCTAAGCAACTTCAGCCCTATGCAGAATCTATCGCTTCACACGTTACAAACTCCTTCCAGTTCATAGAAACAATAAAGAAGCAAAACCTACATCCCGATGACCTACTTGTGAGCTTCGATGTTGTATCTCTCTTCACACAAGTGCCCATTAATGAAGCCTTGACAGCCATTCAAAACAAATACAATCCCCCCGAATACATCCTGGACCTGACCAACCACTGCCTAACCAACACGTACTTCATCCACAATGGACAAAGATACAAACAGATAGAAGGAGCACCTATGGGATCACCCCTCTCACCGGTCATCGCAAATCTGTACATGGAACACTTTGAAACCAATGCTTTAGACAAGTCAGAACACAAACCCAAACTTTGGCTCAGATATGTTGACGACACCTTTGTAATTTGGCCACACGGGAAGGAAAAACTAGATAGCTTCCTCACACATCTCAACAGCCTACACCCCAAAATACAATTCACTATGGAAATAGAAGCCAACAACCAACTTCCCTTCCTTGACGTCCTAATCTACAAAAAACCTGATGGCTCCCTAGGACACACTATCTACCGGAAAAAAACACACACCAACCGCTACTTACATGCACAATCACACCACCACCCTGCACAAATAAACTCCGTAGCCAAGACTCTCATCTCCAGAACCAAACGCCTGGCTGACAAAGACCACTTGACAACTGAGTTACAGAATCTCTCAAATGTGTTAATCGCCAACGGATACCAGCAAAACAGGGTTACGAAGCTAATCCAAAAAGAAACACCCCCCAAAAACCAAGACACAGAAGAAAACAATGGCATGGCCCTCCTTCCTTATATCAAGGGCACTACAGATAAAATTAGCAAAATCCTCCATAAACACAATATCAAAACAGCCTTTTGCACCAACCAAAAAATAGCCAATATCCTCAGAAACCCAAAAGATAAAATCCAGTTAGAAAACCAAGGGGTCTATGAAATACCCTGCAAAGTCTGCCCAGCCACGTACATTGGACAAACAAACAGACGAATAAATGCACGTATCTCAGAACACAAGAATGCCGTCAAAAAAGAAGAAAAAACTTCCTCTCTTTACCAACACATGAAAGAAACAGGACACGAAATTAATTTTGCAGATTCCAAATTGCTCTTTAACATGGAACATCACCACAAGAGAATAATCATGGAAGCCATCGAGATAGAGAAACACCCTCACAACATGAACAAGCGTGACGACACGTCCCGCCTGCCAGACATCTGGAAATTAGCCCTCCCCACAAAAACCGACACCAGAACCAGAGGCACACAGAACGCCATCTCCAATCAACCACACCAGACCCAAACCCAGACCCTCTCCACAGATAAATTACAGACACCATCCAGTAGCCAAACCATAGTGGCACCTCCGGATGCTGCACCCCCCTGCAATCCCTACACAGATCTGGCTGGCACAGGGCACAAAACCACAGCTCGCCCCTATACACGAAGCCAAGCCAGAGCACAACTAAGTGCAGTACAGCCATCTTCTCAGAAAAACTCTTCACAAGCTCAAGAGGTCAAGACACGAAAGCTTTAGCAACTAATCCACACCTAATGACCCTCCTAAGTGGTACTCAGAATATCACTCAAGAAATCACTCAAGATATCCCTCAAGTAATTAATGAACAAAAGAAGAAAAGGCACACTAACCTGGGAACTTCCTCTCTGCCCAGAACGTTGGAGGCTATACACCACACCCCCTCAACAGTATTTATAGGAACTCAAACACTGAGATCCTGCTCTGTTCTAGTAACAAGAAGCCGAAAGCACCAGCCTGAAGATGACGAGTGAGACCTCGTCGAAACGTCGCCTAGACACCCCAACTCTTACACGGGAAGACACCCGAAGACACCAAAACCTGCATTCCTGTACCCGTGAAAATCTACGAAAGCATATATATATATATATATATATATATATATATATGCACACATACCTTGGCTGCGTTGCAAAATTTGGAGGAATGCACATTTCAGAGGAAATGGCTGGTTTGCATATGGTGGTTTGCACATTGCTTTGGAAAGTGCAAATCAGTTTCCTTATTTTATGACATGAAGATTGGCTGATGTTTCCTTCCCCCCCTTAGTGATGTTTTCTGCTGATATAAACTGGCCAATGTTTTAAAATGATAGTTATTTGTTAATACTACTTCCTAGGGATTTGGGATCTGTTTTGCTTTTTTCTATTCTTTCCCTGAAGTGTATTTCACCTTGAGCGGACTGTGTCCCAGAAGGCAGCTTATACATAGTTTTATTCATAAGTCCTGCACCTTTATATTTGCATGCCCCCACCTGTCAGAGCTGACAAAAGGGTTTGACAACTCCTCACCTGTGAATAAACAAATAAAAGTAATGAGACAGCAATATGCAGGGTGCTATGAGGGTAATTGCAAAGGGCGGTGGATGGGAAGCCACAAAGCATTTTAGAAAATGCTGTAGATACCTGAACATTAGTAGTAGATATGAATAGTAGATATGAATAGTAGTAGATATGAACCTGAACCTGAACATTAGTGTAGATATGAATTTGATCAAATATATTGCTATCAACGGCCTTAAGTGTGGTATTAAAAGCTCCCGGGAAAGCATTCTGGCTCCAGCTAGTCCATACATCTATTAGGTACATGGATTGCCTTCAAGTTCTCTTAGACCAAAGCGTTTCTCCCTCCTTCTGTCAGGATAAAAAAGGGTTCACTCTTGAGTGGGATGTAAACATTAATTTGCAGGCAGAACTGCTGGCAGTCGAGAAATGTACTGTAAACCATGGCTGCACAAAGAACTCTGAAGGTGTCTAGATGTTTTTCATATTGTAGTGTTTGGCGGGTGAGGATAGCTGACCAGGCACTTGCCTCAGTGAAGAATTTGGCCTTCCTTGGCCTCAAGTGTGACTGTGCTGGGCTTCTAAAACCATTTCATCAGGAAGATTTGAGGGACTTTTAGGCAGGAAACACGGAAAAGTTAAACACACACACACACACACACACACACACACACACACACAAAACAACACTCTTACAACCTTCATGTAGGGCAAAAAGCAGGATACTTCTGCGCTCCCTCAGTTTTTTCATTTCATTGTTATAATTGGGAAATAATAATTTTGATAGGCATTAATCAACCACAAAGAGCATAGGTTTGTGTGAGTATCCTGCATATAGACACACTATGTTTTAGACCAAAGCTTAAGGAAATACCAGGCCACCAAAGAGAACATGTTTGACTGCAGGGTTATTAAAGAGCACTCATTTCTACATATTTTAATGTACACTTTGCCTTTGTAAAGGTTATTAGAGTGCTATTTTACATATTGTGAGGGAATATTTTTTTTAGTTCTCTACCTTAACTCATTTTTTTTTTTTTTTTGTAACACTGCTAAGGATAAGTTAACACTTTGAGTTTCTGTCAGGGCCTGTCAGGGCTCGTAGAGTGTGAGGCAAAGGCAGGGGACCTGGAGAGTGACCCCCCCAAAAAGACCAGTGATTTATGGGGTGTGATGCCACCCACAAGGCAGGAGTTAGGGGAAGAAGGGGAGTCAGGGCAGTCTGAGACTGCTGTCTCCTAGAACCAGGAGGGGCGTGAAGTGGGAAGAGCAGCAGCGCCTTCCATGCAGGAGTAGTCTCAGATTGCGGGCACACAGCCTGTCAAGGGAAGGGTATATAAGCCAGCAGAGCAGTGGGCTTTCCCTGTTGCTGCAGCTGTGCCATAGGACCCAGACCTATGCCAAGAGGCTATAATCATGTGTGCATCTGGAGCATCGTGGAAGCTGCTGCAAGTATTCCTCTTGGCAATAAAGAATTACCATATTTTTGCTCCGTAAGACACACTTTTTTCTTCCTGCAAAGTAAGGGGAAATGTCTGTGCATCTTATGGAGCGAATGTGTGGTCCCTGGAGCTGAATTACCCAGGGGCTAAAAGCAGATCATGCTTTTTTTTTTTTTGAAAGAGGGAAGTGGGTGTTGAAACAAAGCCGCTGATCAGCAAGTGATCGGGAGGGAGATAAGGGACGTTAGCGGTAAAGGAGGCTACCTAGGAGGGGGTAGGTAAAAGCCCATGGATCCTCAGGATTTTTGCATTGGGTCACCCCAAATTCACCATCAGATCACATAGCATGTCCATGGCTACAGCCTGTACCAAAAACACACACGCACCCACTGTTGCCTGGGGCCACAATGGCGCAAAAACATGGTTACAAAGCATGGATCCACATGGATTCTAAGGATTTTTGCATTGGGCTACCCCAAACTCACCGTCAAATCACATGTCTGTGGCCACAGCATGAACCACAAAATTCATACATCCACTGTTTCATTCAGAATATTTTCTTCTTTTTTCTCCTCTAAAAACTAGGTGCGTCTTATGCTCAGGTGTGTCTTATGGAGCAAAAAATATGGTAACTGTCAGACATGTTCTTTCCTTAACTAGTATGGGCTGTGACAGTTTCTGTGGCTTTTTTCGGCAGACCTTCCTTTTTAATTTTAATTTTTTTGTGCACAGGCAGCTTGGGTTCAGGCATAGGTGTGGGCAGCTGGTGGTGGATAACGGAGGGTGGGGTGGAGCTTAACAACTTTTTGGATGATTGTAAAAAAAAATCTCAACAACTTTTTGTGTCTGGAGTTTTACCTCTTGAAATATGGCAACCCTACTACTGTGTGATTACTTTGTTCGTAGGTGGGTGGAAGCAGTCAATGGGAAAGACCTTTGCTTGAGATGCTAAGCCTGAGCTGCTACCAGCCAGAGCAAACTTTACTGGGTTCTATGGACAAACAAAATGACCTGGTACAACACAACTTCCTACATTCCTCTTTGGCCGCCAGACCCTATACAAGCATTTTTGGCTTTTCGTGGAAAATCCACCTGAGGAGGATCTTCAAAATGTACTTTGATTTTATCCATTTATGCTTTAGACCAGCCTTTGAGAAGGGGGTGAAAGAGAAAGTGGTGACTCAGGGAGAAGGGATGAGTCCAGTCAATTTTTTGCTCAGACCACACCTGCCAATGGCTTTGACTTTAAGCACATTTGACATGTGGCCCCTTACAAAACACCCCTGGTGGAATCTAGACCTCAACATTAAAAATAAAAAGGTTGTGCAACCCAGTCTTTTAACGGGACACATGGAGGAGTTAAACCAAAGCTGTAACGTAGCAGTGTGTCGTGAACAGCGTCTTGGCACCATAGGGGGAAACTGGATGGATGGATGGATGGATGGATGGAGAGGTGGAAGCTGTTTATTACATTTCCACATGTTTTTATCATCCGCTGGCACAAAGAGATCCATAAAGCAGGGTTCTACTTAGGTGGCTGCTGCTGCTGCTGCTGCCGCCGCCCAGGATACAATTAAGTCTTTTGCCATTAAGGAGGAGGTTTAATTTCAGCAGAGCACCTTCAGCTTTGCCACATTTAGTAATTAAATATTTAGTTGTGTATTAAATTAGGCATGCCGCGCAATCATTGGGAAAGGGCTCTTCATTTTCCGCAGCATAAATGTTTTACAAGGCACTGTATTGCTTCTGGTAAATTAATAATGAATATTTTTTTTTTGGAGTTTAAACTGATTATTAAAATCTGGAGGAAAATTAATTTAGGGACGCAAAGTCAACATCTAGAGTGGGCGATCTCAATTTGTTGTGGCATTGGGAAAGTGCTAGTTATCAGCTAATTGGAACGGCAGTGGAGAAATTAAAAACTGAAGCAATTTGGTGTATGGCTTGGGGCTGATTTCCATATTCATGTTCCTAAGCAGAGATTGATCCTCCCCCTCCACACCCACTTTTGCAGACCCAGCATAGCCCAGAATGTCTGAATTGGGAGCTTCATTGTGTGGGAAGATACAGGTCAAGACCTTTCCAACTTTCCTGCCCCCCAAACAAGCCTTCGCACAAACCAAGTCATACATTTCCTAACTTATCTCCCTGCTTTAGAGTGCTTGCAAGTGAAGGTTGGGAACATATTGCTTCTCACTGCACCACAAAGTGCATACTCTTATATGTATGCATTTATTTATGAATTGCTTCTCTGCTTAGAAATGCCCAAGGCAATGTCTAAGAAATAACAAACACAAGGCATTTAAACAATTAAAGATACATTATGGGGTCCCATGCTGAGTGTGGAACTCACTATTACAAGAGAGACCAGATTGATGCCCCAAAACAGTAGCCTTCTGTGGAAGAAAATTGAACCTTTATGCTGTGATTAGGGTAAGGGTCTGTCCAAGGCAGACCCTTTATTAAGGCAAGGCAATTGCATTGGAGAAGACCCTCATCAGCCAGGACCACTTTGAAACTGTTCAATAGGATGTTTTGATTACATACAGGGCTAAAAGCTTCTTGGAGAGATTACAAAGTCCTACCCTCCAACATTTCTCCAGTGAAAATAGGGACATCCCATTCCACAATGATATTTTTTACTATTTATGCCCCACACATCTTACTGGGTTGCCCCAGCAACTCTGGGTGGCTTCCAACATATATAAAAACACAATAAAACATTTAACATTTTTCATCTCCCCCAAGCTAAGCAGTTAGCTCCTTACCTCTCTCGCCCTGACCTAGCCACTGTGATCCACGCGACGGTCACCTCCAGACTTGATTATTGTAACTCACTCTACATGGGGCTGCCCTTGAGACTGACCCAGAAACTCCATCAAGTGCAGAATGCTGTGGCGAGACTCCTTACAGGATCAGGTTTAAGGTGCTGGTTTTAAACTTTAAAGCCCTATACGGCCCAGGACCTCGTACCTACAGGACCGCCTCTCCTGTTATGCCCCACGGAGGACCTTACAGTCTTCAAATAAAAACATCTTGGAGATAATGGGCCACAGGGAGGTTAGGCTGGCCTCAACCAGGGCCAGGGCTTTTTTGCCCGTGGCCCTGATCTGGTGGAACGCTCTGTCACAAGAGACTAGGGCCCTGCGGGACCTGACATCTTTCTGCAGGGCCTGCAAGACAGAACTATTCTGCCAGGCCTTTGGCCAAGGCTCAGTCTGACCTCCTCTCTCCTTCTGTAATCCTCATAGAACTCTAGCCCAATGGTTGCCATTAATTTGATTCTGAGTTGATTTTAGAATGTATTTCAATTAATTGACTGTGATTTTATGTAAACTGTGCTATTTTAATTGTTGTTAGCTGCTCTGAGCCCGGCTTTGGCTGGGGAGGGCGGGATATAAATAAAATTTTATTATTATTATTAACATTAAAAAAAGCTTCCCTATACAGGATTGCCTTCAGACAGCTCGGGGGGGCTGGATAACTCCATACCCTCCAACATTTCTCCAATGAAAATAGGGACATCCTAAGGAAAAACAGGACATTCCAGGATCAAATCACAAACTGGGATGGCTTCTCTCAATCAGGAACGTCCCTGGGAAATAGGGACACTTGAAGGGTCTGCAAAGTTGTCACAACAGGTGTAATGAGTAACCACAAGGAACTAGCTTTACAGGAAAAACAGCATCACTGAAGTAAAAACTCCCAACATTCCATACTTCCTTCATTCTTTTGCCTTCTCTCCCATGTTCATACAGACTTCCTTTTTACACTCTTAAGACTTGGCCTTAAGATCTAAACAGGTTCAGGCCTATTACAGGCCCCAGACCCATACATTCTGCTTCTCCCGCTTCCACTGAGTTCTCCTCATCCCCTCTACAACATTTTGGCGCATAAATGGCATATAAATAAATACATAATGTGCATCGTTTAATGCTACATATATTTAATTTAACAATTCATTTTTTATTTAGTTATTTTACAATAGTGTTTGATTTGATTTAACGATAAACAATAGAGTAAAGTTATTTAAATATGAATAATTAGTATACAGTGGTGCCTCGCAAGACGAAAAGATTCCGTTCTGTGATTCTCTTTGTCTAGCGGTTTTTTCGTCTTGCGAAGCAAGCCCATTGACGGATTAGCACTATTAGCAGCTTTTAGCAGCTTTTAGCGGCTTATCAGCTTATTGGATCAGCTGATAAGCGGCTTAGCGGCTTAGAAAAAGGGGGGGAGGAAAAAAACCCCGCAGGAACTCGCAAGACATTGTCGTCTTGCAAAGCAAGCCCATAGGAAATTCGTTTTGCGAAGCACCTCCAAAACGGAAAACTCTTTCGTCTAGCGAGTTTTCTGTCTTGCGAGGCATTCGTCTTGCGGGGCACCACTGTAATAGCAAATAAATAAAGCAATGGCGGCAACAACATCATGTTGCTATGTAGCACATTTTCAATTACATGTCATGGTGTTGCAGCCACATGGGGTGGAAAAACATTGTATAATAATGACACACCACGGGTTTTAAATTTTGTTGTAGCTCCTATGGGATGGATGGATGAATCGGTCAGTTTCTAGTCAGCGTGACATTTGCATGTGATCTTTCTCTCCCCCCCCCCCCAACAATACAGGTCAAAATTTGTTTTTACATAAGCATTTAAAATATTTTTAAACAAAGCTGGGTTGTATCCAACTAAGTTCTTCCCCATGAAATTAATGGACCTGTGTTAGTTATGATGATTTAATTTCAATGGGTATATTCCAAGGGTGATGGACACTGGATACAGCTCCTCAAAACATGCATTTTGAGTTGAGAACTGTGCTGAAACATCCAGGAAGTGTGAAAACTGGTGGATAAACAGCTCCTGATCTGCATGATAACCTGGGAGATGTGTATTAGGCCAATTCATATCAGTAAACCACAAAGATCAAATTATTTGCCTATATTATGATGAGTGGGGAATTGACACTCAGCTTTCAGTGATGACCTCATATCACATTCCACCCTAGAACCATAACAATAAATTTTAAAAAATCATAGTAATAGCAATAATAGCAATAATATTAATAATAGGTCTCCAAGTGGCATACATAGAAAATCAACTTGCATTCTCGCTCCCAATTTGAAGCTGCCAATAGCAGTGCTAATTACGACTAAAAACTACATTAAAAGCTGTGTTAAATAGGTTGGCTTTCTCCATATTCCTGAAACTTAAATGATATTGCTAAGGTAGGTGGTATGCTACCATAGAATGTGCTTCTTCACACCCTTGTTGATTAGACCTTGAGTAGCACAATCAAAACCCAAGTTGTGTTGGGATGAGAGTGCTTGGATCCAGTGGAAACTTGAACTTTCCTATGTGATCCATTGTAAGTCCCTCATCACAGTTCAACCAGGACTTCGCCAGCAGAACCTAAGCAGGTCTAAGTCCCCCAAAAGAGGTGTTCTGGGGGGTGCATGACAGGGGCAGGATGGGGCAAGGAAAGACTTACACCTTTTCCAAACCCTGCTCAACCTGGTATTGTGACCTGGGGCACAATTCTCAAAACTCTGGCCCAGACACCCCTGCCAGCTCAGACTCCAGGAGTCCCTCCAAGTTCTTCCTGAACTGAGTTTAGAATAGGGGTAATTTACACCTTCATAAATTGTTGTTGTTTAGTCGTGTCCGACTCTTTGTGACCCCATGGACCAGAGCATGCCAGGCACTCCTGTCTTCCACTGCCTCCCGCAGTTTGGTCAAACCCATGTTCGTAGCTTCGAGAACACTGACCAACCATCTTGTCCTCTGTCGTCCCCTTCTCCTTGCGCCCTCCATCTTTCCCAGCATCAGGGTCTTTTCCAGGGAGTCTTCTCTTCTCATGAGGTGGCCAAAGTATTGGAGCCTCAGCTTCAGGATCTGTCCTTCCAGTGAGCACTCAGGGCTGATTTCTTTCAGAATGGATAGGTTTGATCTTCTTGCAGTCCATGGGACTCTCAAGAGTCTCCTCCAGCACCATAAGTCAAAAGCATCAATTCTTCACTGATGGCCCAGCTCTCACTTCCATACATCACTACTGGGAAAGCCATAGCTTTAACTATATGGACCTTCGTTGGCAAGGTGATGTCTTTGCTTTTTAAGATGCTGTCTAGGTTTGTTATTCCTTTTCTCTCAAGAAGCAGGCTTATTTTAATTTCATGACTACTGTCACCATCTTCAGTGATCATGGAGCCCAAGAAAGTAAAACCATTGGCCTAAATCATACCAGATTCCTATAGTTAAGTTTTCCCTGTAACAGATGGAACATGGGAATAGTGCCATTTTCACCAAGGTATAAAAGAACCCAGGTTACTGAGACAGGTGTAAACTACTTCCACTGTGCTCAGAAGCACGTGTAGCTCCACGCTTGAAAATCTTTTTTTCTGGCATCGAGTCCCAGTATTATATTAAGTTTTCCTCCTATTTCAGTCTTTGACAAAGGTTTTCTCATTGCGAGATATAACACAGGTGTGTGGTGGGAGGAATCTGTGTGTGTGTTCTAAGCCTAGAGGTGCAAGGTGATTTCACAGTCTCTGCTATTACTAATTAAAATGGGGGGGGGGCTCTGAATCCCTTATGAACACAGTGGGCCCAATTCCAAGCACTCATACCAACAACTGAAAATTTGATACATATAAATAAGAATCCTCTGCTCTCTTGAAATAGGTCATATCTGCTGCAGAGAAGGATGATTATTTTAATTGGCATAATTAACTTTTCTTGTGATTATCTTCACAGCTTTAGAACGCATGTGACTTCTCTTCCCTCCTCCATGCACGCACACAATATAACTGTTTTGCTCAGAGAGCCAAATGTGCTGCGTCGAATAATGAAGATGGCTTTGGAAGGGCTTAACAGGTACATTACTGCAAACTAACCTGCCATAGTCTTCTGTCTGCAGGATGGTTAGGAGAATAAGGAGTATCCATAATTGAATAGAAGGTAATGGAATTAACTTCTGTCTCCTGAACATTGTTTTCATTAAGCACAGTAATAAGCATATTTATAAAGCAGTGCCGGCTTGAGGGAAAATATCTGTTAATATGAAAAATCCTTTGTAATTAAATTTGTATATAAATTATTGAACAAGCTTAGTGAATTTCACGCAGGATCCTTGAGTGCTTTGGCAGTGTCACTACAATAAAAAGGATATGCCCTAGTGCAGGGAGTTATGAAGAGAGAGATATTAGTCTCTCTTTTTTTAAGTCGTTGCAAATCCTGGTACTTGCTTTCAGATCTGACAAGGTCGAAACAGGAAGCTGGGAGGGAACTGGAGAGCAGGACTGAGATGAGTGAGACACTCCAGGGGGAAGAGGGAACAAAGCTCTAATTGTTGACCCGGATGACAGAATATGATGATGTGGGTGGCTGTGGGAATTAAAAATAATAATACGTGAAACAGCTGCCATATTGGTGGTATGGCATTCGGGGTTGCTGGGGAAGTTCAGGGTTGTCAACAATTTTGAAACAAGAGGCCACTGTGTGAAGTGTCCTTGCCATGGTGAAAAGTTTCCCTTGTGGGTTCGGTAGCTGAACCTTACATATGCAATAGTGCACATTTTGAGTATGTTTCTTGAGCCAAGAAATGCATTGCGAAATTCAGAGAAGTATAAACCCTAAAGCATGGGTAGGCAAACTGAAGGCCCGGGGGATGGATCCGGCCCAATTGCCTCCGGGAATCAAAGTGTTTTTCCATGAATATAATGTGTCCTTTTATTTAAAATGCATCTCTGGGTTATTTGTGGAGCCTGCCTGGTGTTTTTTACATGAGTAGAATGTGTGCTTTTATTTAAAATGCATCTTGGGGTTACTTGTGGGGCATAGGAATTCGTTCATTTCCCCCCCCTTCAAAATATAGTCCAGATCCCCACAAGGTCTGAGGGACAGTGGACCAGCCCCTTGCTGAAAAAGTTTGCTGACCCCTGCCCTAAAGGATCGCTGCATTCTCATCCGCATACTAGTCCAGGAAGTGGAGGTTGATTCTCTTTAAAATGTAGTCAGGATAAAATCCTCAATGACCCACCCCTCCAAGAAAGAAAGAACCCTGAGAACAGGAGGAGCAAATATCCTAAAACTTCAGGCCAACTTTTAAAAAAATGCTCAAGAAAAGAGGATAGATTCTGCTTTGGCTTAAAAGATAATCGGCACACATGATTAGGCAGGGGATTCCGGGAGCAACTTGAACTCTGGAATCAGCACCTGCCTAATGCTAGATTCCCCTGATTCTTTCTCCCTGCTGCATTCTTGCCAACACAGGCAACATTCAGAAGCATGGAAGTACGAGGCTTCAGACTATAGAACCATTTCTTGTAAGGCTCAGATTGCCATGTCTCCTTCATCTTGGTCTCATCATTGCACTGAGAAAGATTTGGTTTCCTGCCAGCCTCTTTAAGGCTTCAGATGACTTGAGACATCTTCCTATAGCTCTGCTAGCAGAGCATGTTTGGAGCTATCCGTGGTCCTGATCACTGCTCAGATGACTTGCCCTGCCCATTCTTGTCATTCCTGAACTTAACTTGATGTGACCTTTTGACTGGCCACTTCCAATCAATGAGACCTGACCTTTTGCCATCAGCATCCATCCAACTCAGCTTGCCTCTTTCACCGCAGGCCCAGAGAAAAAATAGGGTAGAGCATAAAACTTTGATTTACAGCTTTGATGCAGCTCTTTTAATCCTTAAACATTTGGCACCTCCTGCTCTTTGTCTGCAGAGGAGTCTAAAGTTAGTTTTTGTTGTAATAGAGTGGCATAAGTGTAGGCGTTGCAGAAAGAAAATAAATGGAAGTGTTGGAAGAAGTCTTGATTTTTCTAGCAATCAATTTCCTCCCAAAAAAATATTTAATGGACTTTAAAAAAAATACTGCAATGGTTCTCTTGTGCAGAAATATTTTCTATATGAAGTTCCACTTTAGTTGAGTGCTTCTGCTGTTTTGTTAGTGATTGTTCTGCGGTGAAAACTGTTTTTGCTGATAACTTACTTAACGCTGCCTCTCTGCCACACCGTGTTATTCAAGGTCATCCACAAGAGGATAAAATCCATCAAAAATGCAATAACTGTACAAACCCAATATCAACAAATGAAATGCAGCTGCTGCTGCTGCTGCTTCTTCTTTTAAAAAAGGTCTTTTTAACAAAGTCTGAGTACAATAAGCCTAATGTGGCATTGGAAGTAAAAAAAGAAATGAAAGGCAATTTTGACAGTTTAGAAGGAGGAACAGGGCTAGATTTTGGTCTAGACCACTTGAGAAAAGCTTGAACCCATTTAATATCCTTAAAAAAAAAATTACCAGGAAGAGCCTCTCCACCTAAACCTATTAGGGTATGTGAGAGCGTAATATATGCATGAATGGATTTTAATCTCTAGAAGGTTGGACCTGCACTATCTAAGGACAAAAATTAATCTGTGGTGTCTAAGTAGTTTGCATACAAATGCCAGCATCCAGGCTACTGTTCAGTTGGTGAAAGAACTTGGAAAATATTGACAGGTGCCAGAGTTTGAAATTATTATTCCCTCTACTCCCTAATTCAGAGGTGAGTGCCAATCCTTACATGGCTGACAGTCTTCCATATTGTTGCCATTCAGCCAAAGGCCCCCTCTTCAACCAGGCCTTTGGCTAATTAATATTCCGTGGCCTTTTAAATGAATGTGTTGTGGGGTATTGTTTTGTTTTTGTTCTAGCTATTTATTTGTGCTTTTATCTTGTGAAGTGCCCTGAGATCTTTGGATGAAGGGTGGTATATACATTTCATAAAGAAACAACAACAACAACAACTGGTGACTGTCTGAGAGTGAGCATGCAACAGCAAAGAGCTGACAAAACACACATTAGCTGGCAGTGTAGTCTCTCTTCCCGTTCCTCATGCTATCTTGGTTAATGTGTAGAGCAGGCATAGGCAAACTTGGCCGATGGTCAGGACCAGTGGTCAGGGATGATGGGAGTTGTAGTCCCAAAACATCTGGAGGTCCGAGTTTGCCTATGCCTGGTGTAGAGCACATGCCTTGACAACGTCTCTGTTCCTATCTAACCTTCCCTTATTTAGAGAAAGAAAAAATCTAGGGGGACTCTAGCACCCACACTTCGGGGTATTTTTTTATTGATATCCTTTGATCTCTGAGAGAGAGGAGTGGAAGCCCCAAGTACTTGAATTTAGGCAAGTCAGTGAATTTGAGGTCTCATCCCACCCCCAAATAGGTGCCTAGCATTCCAAAGAAGAGTGATGTGGCTTCTTCTGCCTTCACTGATGTTCATAAAGCTGATGCCACTGGTGTAGCCATCAGTCTTTCTGACTCTGTCACATAAGCACATTCGTTGCATGATCCCTGATAGGTTGGGCTGCAACCAGGTACAAAACATGGTATGGGAAAGTGGAGAATAGAAGGTTTTCAGGGTGCTTTTTGTATCCCTCGAAGCTGCAGAAGAAGAAGAGGAAGAGGAAGAGGAAGAGGAAGAGGAAGAAGAAGAAGAAGAAGAAGAAGAAGAAGAAGAAGAAGATATTTATATGACACCCATCTGACTGGGTTCCCCCAGCTACTCTGGGCAGCTTCCAACAAATTAAAGCACAATATGACATCAAACATTAGAAATAAATAAATATGTGGGTGGAAATTTTGTATCCCATTTTTCTTCCATCATGCAAGGCAGTGTTTGAATAGTTCTGAGGTGGTCTCACATCCAGGCACCGCTCAACCTCCAACCCGCATAACTTTAATAAGATGGATGCATCCTGCACCTTTAGATACATTTGTGAGCTGAACAGATAGTAGAACAATGACCTGAAGAAGCCAAGTGGGGAAATATATTCACATTTGTCTTACAGAGGTAGAATTGACTTGTATTAAAATGCAGGTGTTTGGGAATGTTTGGGTCCTTGGAAGCCCTGGGCTTTAGGCAGATCAGTAGAGAGGTATTATAAGATTGTTGCTTAGGCTAGGCTGGTGGGAGGTAGAACAATTTGATTTTGACTATTTTTCTTTAAATAAATGCACATATATTAGCCATCTGTCTAAGGCAACTCTGTATGAGTTGGCATGTTGTCTTATGCATTATTCAACATCAGAACCCAAATAATTGCCAGAGCTGTGTACTGAACTGATCCTGTCCAGGGACAAATGACTGCTGCCGGCCCTGTGGTTGTATTTCCCCTTGTGTAGAAAATCAGTGTTTGTGTTGGTTGATACTTGCCTATGTTAGGGTGTGAAACCTAAGACGCTGGCAAGTTAGCAATGTCATGTGACTTTAAGTAGTCAAGCTCGTTAAGTTGTTAAGTTGTTAAGTTGCTCAGTATATAAAGAGTGTTTGTTTTCTCTGTGTTTGGGGCGTGAAGCAAAAATGTCCGAAAGCTCCGGAGGTGTTTCTGTTATAAACCTGTCTTTGGAAAGACAGGCTTCCCTGTGTCGTTATTTCTTTGCTGCTGAGACTCTGAAGCCTTGTACTGCAACAAGAATCTCTGCACTGGACTTAATTAATACTCTGCAAAGAGAGCTGTTGCTGGTGGCGCAGCGGAAGCGTTTACTGGACCAGTACAGAAACTCTCTTAGGTTATGGACTCTTTCTACGTTTCTACAGCTGTATTGTGTGCAGAGAAAGTGAAAGCAGCTTCGGATGAGAGAAGACCGGCTTGGTCATAAATCCAGCTCTTAAAGGAGGCTGGAGGCGTCTGAAAAGTGAGTAAGACAAATCCCAAGGGGAAAGAGAAGAAAGGGCACACAGAGGGAGTAGCAGCAGACCCCAAGAATGGCAGTGGAAAATTTCCAGGTTCCCTTTACAAAGTTGAACTCTGCTAATTACGTGCAGTGGTCTAAGAGGGTTCAAGTCTGGTTGGAAGCCAAAGAAGTATGGGCTGACTATGTCCAGAGGCGAAAGCCGTTTGTGGCTGTTGCAGCAGATGCCACAGCAGAGCAACAGGCTGCTGCACATGCTCAGAACAGGGAACATGATAAAATGGACACTAAAGCTAGATGCATGTTGATGGTATCGATAGACGATTCCCAATTACCTCATGTGGAAAATTTAAGGTCTGCATTTGAAATTTGGGAAGCTCTTAGGCGAATTCACCATAGAGCCACGCCCGGAGAGAAGGTGAACATTATACGTGCTTTGTATGAGTTGAAATTGAAGCCAGGGGATAGTGTGGTTGAACACACGTCACAGATGACTGAGTATTTCAACCGACTGTCATCTTTAGGTGTGAATTTTCCTGAAAATATTAAAGTTTATACTCTGCTTAGCAGCCTGCATGCAGGGTTTGAAAACTTAGTACTAACTTTACAAGTTTTGCCAGAGGACCAGCTGAATATGAATTATGTGACTGGTAGATTGTGTGAACAAGAATATCAACATCATCGAAAACGTATTGATAATTCAAATACCCCAAGGGTTGGATGTTCAGATAATTCCCAGCGTGGGAAAACTAGCAGGCAGAGCTGTAAGGAAGCCTCACAAGTGTCTGCTATGGCCAGCAAGTCATGTTTTCGATGTGGCAGCAGGTTTCATTTGATAGCAAAGTGTCCAGAAAAGCAACAGGAATTTCAACAGTCCAGGGCCAGTTTCCGGAGTTACAGGGGAAGACGACATGAGAACTACAAGAATCAACGCTCCAGAGGGGGAGCAGGTGCTGATAAGGGACTATCTGCAATGGCAGCACAACAGAGTCCTAAAAGGAGCCAACAAACCTTGAAGTGGATAATTGACAGTGGAGCAAGTCACAGTTTAGTTCCAGCGACATCTATTGGCTGCTTGATGAACTGCAAGACATTGCCAGTTGCAAAAACCGTGACTATAGCAGACAATAGTAAACGAGAAATGAACCTTAAAGGCACAATTTATGTTAACTGTTTGCAAACTAACCTTCCTGTTTTTGTTCTTCCAGGAATGAAGAATGGACTTTTGAGTGTGTCATGCCTGGTAAAAAGTGGTTTTAAGGTTGAGTTTGAAAATGATGTGTGCACCATTTCGAAACAGGGAAAGGAGCTAGTTAAAATTCCCTGTGAGGATGGGCTTTTTGTTTTGGATGAAGAGCAGTTAGCAGCAGGTAGATGTTCAACAGGTGAAGCGCAAGCTAAGTGTGTAAATAAGGCTCCTCATACAGGTTGTGCACATCTACTACACAGAAGGTTAGCTCATATATGCTTTAAGTATGTAAGCAAGATGCCAGATTTAGCTGAGGGGTGTAACATTAAACCCTGTCCAAATTTTCTGGATTGTTGTGCTTGTAAACATGCTAAGGTTAAGACATGTAACTATCCTAGATCTGATAGAGTAAGTAAGAAACCCTTTGAACTTGTGCACACAGACGTGTGTGGCCCTATGCCAGTCAAATCGCTTGGAGGTGCGAGATTTATGCAAATTTTGGTGGATGACTTTTCAAGGGCTAGTTGGGTTTTCTTTCTGAAAGAAAAATCACAAGCAGCTTCCATCCTGATGGATTGGATTGAAGAAGTCGAATGTAAATTTGACACCAGGGTACGTAAAATACAATCAGATCGTGGTGGGGAATTTGTGAACCACACGCTGGAGACATGGTTAAAAAGGAAAGGTATAGTTCATAGACTTACCAATCCCTATTCACCACAGGAGAATGCAGTTGCCGAAAGAAAATTTCGAACATTACAGGAAGCCATTACTGCTTTGCTGTTTGATTCTGGACTTCCACAGCGTTTTTGGGCTGAGGCTGCATTGTATGCGAATTATACTTTTAACAGAGTGTACAATAGCACAGTAGGCAACACTCCTTACTTCATGCTATTTGGGAAAAAACCAAAAATTGATCATCTAAGAGTTTTTGGATGTCGTGCTTATGTGCTAGTGCCTAGGGCACAACGTAGGAAAGGCGATCCTAGGTCTAAAGAAATGTTTTTCTGTGGTTATCAAGCAAACACAAAAGGTTGGAGATTTGTGAATGTAGAAGGCAATCAAACGAAAATCACAATCAGCAGAAGTGCGGAATTTTGTGAACAGGATGGTTGGAATAAAATTCATGGAAATCCTGACATACTATTTGATGTGGTGAACAGTAGCAATGAAACTCAGGCCCCAGGGCAGGTATTAGTTCCAGAACAGACTGAGGAATTTGAGTCTGAGGACAAGGGTGAGAAATCGCCTAGTTCACCCAAGTCTGTAAAATCAGAATCTTCTAGCTCTAAAAGTTCACCTGTACAGCAAGAGAGACGTGTAAAGTCAGAATCAGAAAGTTCTTCAACTACTAGTGACAAACAGGTGACAACTAGTGATTCTGGGTCAGAGGGGGAAACTGAAGGAACATCACAGGAACTGTTAAGGCGTTCTAAGCGTACCAACAAAGGTAAACCTCCTGAAAGGTACCAAGCTATTAGTGTTTGGGCTGGTTTGGCAAATTGCGAACCTGAAAGTTTTGAGGAAGTTGAGCAATTACCCCAGGAGGAGGCCAGTAGGTGGCGTGAGGCCATGCAAAAGGAGTTGAATTCTATGAAAGAACTGGGTGTGTTTTCCATCACCAAACTGCCAGAAGGTACCAAGGCAGTAAGTTGTAGGTGGGTGTACAGGATAAAGACAACAGCGATGGGGAAACCAGAGTACAAAGCAAGGCTTGTAGCTCGAGGTTTTACGCAAAGAAAGGGGTTACATTATTCCGAAGTCTATGCACCCACGTCAAGGAGTGAAACCCTACGGGCACTATTAGCAGTTGCTGCTCAGAAAGGGTTCAAAGTGAATCAATTTGATGTCTCTACAGCTTATCTTCATTCAGACTTGGCTGAAGAGCTCTATATGGAGCTACCGCCAGGATTGAAAGTTGGTAAATCAAATCAGGTATGGAAACTACATAAATCTATTTATGGACTCAAGCAATCTGCTCATAATTGGAATGAGTGTTTGAATGACGTTTTGGTAGGCATTGGTTTTAGCAGGAGCAAGGCTGACAATTGCTTATATTTCAGAAGTTCAGGAGATGCTCAAGAATCTTTGCTTGTTTATGTAGATGACCTGATTTATACTTCAAAGACACAAGAACAAGTAAAAAAACTAGCCAAAGAGTTAAATAAACACTTCAAAGTTAAGAATCTTGGTGATGTGAAGGTCTATCTTGGTGTTCAGATAGATAGGACCAAAAATGGCAGTTTTCTACTGAATCAAAAAGGCAAGATATTGCAAATGTTGAAAAAGTTTAACATGACAGAGTGTGCAGGTGTTAGAACACCAATGGAAATGGGTTTTGTAAAAGACAATGAGTTCAAGGATAGTGCTGAATTCAAGCGTGCTGAAATTTTTCAGTCAGCACTGGGAAGCTTACTTCATCTTTCGCAATGGAGTAGACCAGATATTGCTTACGCTGTTAACTTACTCAGCAGAGAAGCTTCGAAGCCTAGTGTAAATGCATGGAAAGGAATTCAAAGAGTGTTAAGATATTTACAATACACCAAAGATTTTTGTCTTGAATTATCTTCGGAAGGACAAGCACAGATTACTTGTTGGGCAGATAGTGATTGGGCAAATTTAAAAGATAGAAAATCAGTGTCTGGCTGTGTAATAAAATTTGGTAACTCTCTGATTGGGTGGAGATCCAAGAAACAGAACCTGATTGCTTTGTCGTCAACAGAAGCTGAGTTCTGTGCCTTATCTGAATTATGTAGAGATCTAGAATTTTACAAATGCTTGGCACAAGAGATGTATGAAAAGGCCATCACTCCAATCACTGTATGGGGTGATAATCAACCGTGTCTTAAGTTAGCACAAAATGGGCAGTTTAAAGGTCGTACAAAACATTTGGATATCCGCTTTCAATATGTTTGTCAAACGGTAAAAGCAGGAATTGTTAAATTAAACTACTGTCCCAGTCATGAAAATCAAGCTGATGGTTTTACAAAACCGCTTGGGTTTCAGCGGCATGAAAACTTTTGTGAAGAAATGGGTCTGAAGTAATTTTGTTTTTTGTATTGCCAGCGAGAGGGGGTGTTAGGGTGTGAAACCTAAGACGCTGGCAAGTTAGCAATGTCATGTGACTTTAAGTAGTCAAGCTCGTTAAGTTGTTAAGTTGTTAAGTTGCTCAGTATATAAAGAGTGTTTGTTTTCTCTGTGTTTGGGGCGTGAAGCAAAAATGTCCGAAAGCTCCGGAGGTGTTTCTGTTATAAACCTGTCTTTGGAAAGACAGGCTTCCCTGTGTCGTTATTTCTTTGCTGCTGAGACTCTGAAGCCTTGTACTGCAACAAGAATCTCTGCACTGGACTTAATTAATACTCTGCAAAGAGAGCTGTTGCTGGTGGCGCAGCGGAAGCGTTTACTGGACCAGTACAGAAACTCTCTTAGCCTATTTCTGCTGATCTGTGCCTAGCATTACTGACTATTTTTTATGTAATTATATTTCATGTGATCCCGATACGGTGGTTATCTTGCTTCCAGCTTCCAGGCTTCCACAAACAAAACCACAATTTCATAATAGCCCATAAAATTCCGTAGCTATACAATATGAAAAAGGAGTTGGGTGGGCAGATAGAAATTAAAACAGGATGTGTTTCTGTTTGCACAAGTGCATACCCAGACCCACAGATGTACAAACGTATTTATTTTTTTAAAAAATTGTGCACTGCTTGACTGTAAAAACAACAGCAACCTCAAAACAGTTTACAAATGATAAAATAGTAAATATGATTTCACCACACCATATTTCTTGTGAACAGATCAGTGTAGGGAGCTTCCTTATAAAAAAGTCAGACCACTTGTCCATCTAGTTCCATATTGTCTACACTGAGTGCCAGCCATAGGAGTCAACTCCTAGGGGCTGAGTTCCCTTTGGCCCCCACAATAAAATATTTGAGGGGGCTGCGGGCCCTCTAAAGTTGATGGGCATTGCCCTTCAAATGGTGTGCATGCAGCACACCATGTGCTCAATTACGCAGGGCAGGGTTTACCAGCCCTTCCCCAATGTTTTATTCAAGTTGGCACCCCTGGTGACATAATTTCTCCAGGGTTTCAGCTTGGATTTGTCCCTCCCTTGCCGTATCTAGAGATGTCAGGGAATAAGCTTGGGACCTTCTGCATGCAAAGCAGATGCTCTACCCCTGAGCTCTGCCTCATTTCCAAAATGCCTAAGAACATTTCCCCTAAATTGTATGCTAAAATGTAAAGGGGAAATCAAACTACTGTGGAATTCTGAGTTGTCACTGCCTTCATAACCATTGAGTTGTTTGCCTGTGTTATTTATTCCCTGCATTCTTCATTTCTTTGTTGTGCATGTGTGCGCAGATTCTCTCATTCCAGCACAAACTATTTGGTTTCATCAGTCCTCCTTTTCTTTTTCTTTTAAAAAGGTTGGTTTCATTGCTTCACAAATTATAAAGCCAAACTTCAAAGAACTTTCTGAGCCTTTGAATTCCTCACGCTCATCAGCACTGAGGTGCATCATTTTATCATTCAATGATGGAAGAAGAAAGCACAGATCAAAGACTGCCAGCATCAGTTCTAATTATTGCCTGAACTCTGCGAACCAGAGTTAGAAATATAGACAAGATGCTAAACTGTAGAAATGCAGTTTTCATCTTGTCTCTCCCATTGGAATTATGTGTAATCTGGAGAGCGACAGCTCTGCACTGATAAAGTGGCATAGCGGTCAAATTCTGAAATTGCATTTGTATTCAGGAAACCCCCCTTGTCAGCTCCAGATATTGTTAACTGATGGGAAATGAGCCAAAAGATATACATGTATATCTTTTGGTTCATTCTTAATTGGGGAAAAATAGCTGGAGTAAATATTGAGTATGGCATGTGAATTAGGGTTGAGCAATGGCCTTCGTGTTCAACACGAAAAAGAGTCAAGTTTTTTGTTTTGTTTTGTTAATATCCCAAAGGACCACTAGAAAAACCTTCAAGTGTCTAAGCGGTCACTTTTCATTGGCACATCCTGTCAGTACGCCTTTCAACTGATGTCAGTGACTGGGCTCAATAACTGGTTCTGCCCCAACTGGACTAGGCCACTGGAGCACTTTCAGAGACCTTCCAATCCTGGAAAGCAGATCCCAGTGCACTGGACCCACAAGTGTGCATTGTGAGCGCCAGACTCAGCAGAGTATAAATAACACGGAAGCTAGCTGTGAAGCATAACTCCTTTTATTTCTAATAGCTACTATAACCTAAAGAACCACTGGCTTGCATGAGTGTTACAGCTCCCACTCAGCCATCTAGTCACTACATAGATAAGACTCTCTCCATACACAGAGTCAGGCAGTCAGGCAGGAGCGGAAAAGTAGAAGAGCAGTTTCCGCCCCCTCCTTTCTCTAAACATCAGATCAGGAGATTCTTGCAATGGGAGGGGTGAAAAGATCAACACATCCAACCCCAAAAATGTACCTTAGAAAAGGCAGAGATGATAGAGGCAACCATCTCCCCATCAGAGGCTGTGACTGAGCCAATGAGCTCCAGAACCACTAGAGGAGAAAGACGTATGAGGAGCCCTGCTGGACTGAACCAAAGACCAAAGACCCATCTAGTCCCACATCCTGTTGCTTGGCAAGGCCCCGAACCCTCCCCGTTGGTTAGAATAAAGACACTTGACACCAGCATTTTACATTAATGGGCTTAAAAAGGCCACAACTTTATTGGTTACAGAATGTGAGTGGTATTGGCTTAGGCATTGGAACCAACTGACTATATCTGACTCCCGCCCACCTGCAGGAAGTCTCAGAAGGGTTAAACACCAGTAGAGGAGCCCTGTTGATGCACATCAACTTGGAGCTCCCCCAGGGTCACCGATAGGGGTCGTGCCATGGCCCTAGCTTCCCCCTGGGCTTCGGACAGGAACCATGCCCCACCCCCTGGATTCCTTTAACTGAATACTCTTAGAATAGGAGGGGCAGGTGATGGCCACTACCTCCCCTCACCTTCACCAGATTTTTCCAATGCCTAACCACCACCTGAGCCAAATGGTGTGGCTGCTTAAATTGGCCAAGCCACGCCCCCCAGCTGCCAGGATTGGTCAGCCAAGAGCGTGATGCAATTGGGGACTCCCCAATGGTGTGGGGGCTAGCCACGCCCCTCTCCACATAGGGAGTTCCCATGGCCAGTCCACAACCCCATCTCCTTTGCAAGAGGAAGCGGATTTCTCATAATAGTCACCCAGGTGTCTTTGAGAATCCCACAAAGAAGAAATGAACATATTAGTGTTTCTGTAGTGGCAGTTTTGGGGCCGTGTGAGACCAGGGGCAGTAGGTGAGGTGGAGTTTTAGCAGAGTCATAGATGACACAGCTTTTTAGCAGTCCGATTCAGGTTACAGGGAATTTGCAAGCACCTCCCTTGGGATTCTTGAGGCACCTTTCTTGTATAATAATGAGTTAATTAAATTTACTAATGAATTATGGGCAGCCTTCTAAGAGTGGGAGAAGCCAGAGGAAAACAAGGACAGTCCCTACATACTTTTCAGACCTTCAAGCATAAAGATGAAACTTTATGAAAACCATCCATGTCAAAGGCAATTTAGCAATCTAATATGATCAATAGACTACAATTCCTTTTGTAGATTTATGGGTCATGAAATTTGACCCACGTCCAAGGCTCAGCAACATTACTAGTTTGTAATATAGGGTGTCAAGGACCCAATTTATGGGATAACTGGCTCCAATTTAGGAGCTGAAATTTATTTATTTATTTTTCCCCATGGTAAATCTTTATTGGTTTAAAATACAGACGTAAATGATCATTTACAACCAAGGCAAGTATAGAAAAATTCAATACAGAAGAAAAAACATCACGACATAGAAGTAAGAAAAAAGTTAAAAAGACGGAAAAGAAAGAAAAGACAAAGGAAAAAGAAAAAAACCCAAAAATTTATACAAAATCATGTTCATCAAATAAAAATTTCTGCTTAAAACTTCCAATCATTCTCATTATACTATTTCTATTATCATGGTTTTGTTGCACAGCTTTGCGTTATATCCTTTTTCATATATTCCACTAAGACATTTGTTTCATTTATTTTTGTTCACAAGTATCATTCAAGTTCTGCTAAAATGGTATCACTAGTACAATATATATATATATATATATATATATATATATATATATATATATATATATATATATATAATATTTTATTAGGTTTTATCAATAGAAAAGTTTAGAAAAATACAAAAACAAAAAAGATACAAAATTACAAAATACAAAAATACAGACATTAAACACAAAGAAAGAAAAAGAAAAAACACATATAAAAGAAAACAAAAATTCCCTCTTTCTTAATTTCTCATCTTTAGTTAACTTATTTTCCTGACTTCCTCACGTCTCCCATTTTTTTATCCCTTTTAAAAATTGGTTCAGAAAATTCATGCAGGAGCTGAAATTTAGACTCTATCAAGAGCCAAGATCCATCCAATATCAAAGACAAATATAACTGCATCAAATGTGGTGGATAAACACTTGGTTGTAGGACTAGGCAGTGTATTAAAATGTGCAGAAGTACTTATCATATCAGGCTAAGTAGAATCACAATTGCTCTCTGCTTTCTATGCATGCAGGCTAGGATAATTGAGGTCAGAATAAAATGTAAGCAGCATAGCTTAGGTTTTTTCTGAGATATGATCAAAGTGATGCATTTTCTGCCTTTCTTAGCATAGCTGCCTGAGGATATTATGGTATCTCCTTTGAGTCTTTCAAGGAAAGGTTGGACAAGCATCTGTCAGGGTTGCTTTAAATATAAGATTACCCTCTATTACTGCAGAAAATTATACCAGATAGCCCATAGGATGCCTTCAAACTCCGATTATATGGACTATGCAAACAGCTTTGTAAATGGTTGGTGATCTTCCTTCCAAATACATTTCAGAAGCATCGAAATATTTTGAGAGTCAGATCTGGGGGAAAGTACCACTGGGAGTAGATGCAAGAGAAGTCCAGCTAGAATTGTCTATAAAAATGTAATTAAATCAGAGTCACCAGTGTTAAAGGACAATCTTTGGTTATCAGTGTTTGCTGAAAAGGTAATTTCCAGCAGGATAGAGCTCAAATCATCATCTAAAATTCCTTTCATCATGAACCCTGGTTTTTTTACATTAAAATAATAATAATAATAATAATAATAATAATAATAATAATAATAATAATAATCGGGACGCGGGTGGCGCTGTGGGTAAAACCTCAGTGCCTAGGACTTGCTGATCGTATGGTCGGCGGTTCGAATCCCCACGGCGGGGTGAGCTCTCGTCGTTCGGTCCCAGCTCCTGCCCACCTAGCAGTTTGAAATCACTCTTAAGTGCAAGTAGATAAATAGGTACTGCTTTATAGCGGGAGGGTAAACGGCGTTTCCGTGTGCTGCGCTGGTGTGCTGTGTGCTGCGCTTCGTCACACTGGCCACGTGACCCGGAAGTGTCTTTGGACGGCGCCGGCTCATGGCCTCTAGAGCGAGATGAGCACACAACCCTAGTGTCGGACATGACTGGCCCGTATGGGCAGGGGTACCTTTACCTTTACCTTTACCTTTACCTTTAATAATAGTAATAGTAATAGTAATAGTAATAGTAATAGTAATAGTAATAATACCCTGCCCATCTGGTTGGGTTTTGCCAGCCACTCTGGGTAGCTTACAGCATATCTAAAAACATAATAAAAATATCAATCCACAAAAACTTCCCTAAACAGGGCTGTCTTCAGGTGTCTTCTAAAAGTCAGATAGTTCTTTATTTCCTTGACATCCGAAGGGAGGGCATTCCACAGGGAGGGTGCCGCTACCGAGAATGTCTGCCGAGAACTTGTCTACTTCAATTTTGAATAGGGACAATAATAAATGCATCGTTCTCACTGAGGTGGGGTAAAGCCGTGTGTGCCCACGCAATTTGAAATCCAACCAGTCTGCAAATGAAAGTGCTTCACCTGGCATCATGGTGACATCATGTGATTGACAGGTGGATTGCCCCACCCACCAGGCAAAGTGGCCCAAAGGGGTTGGGGGATGTCATGGTCAGATCAGCCAGTCTGATCCAGTTCCCCACCTGTGAACTAGGGTCATGTGTTTGAATACTCTCATAATCAGATTTGGGCTTTTGGGGGGCGGTATCCTTCCTCCTTTGAAACTGCTATTTAGTTTAGCTGAAAATCAAAGTAGAATCTCTGTGCATTTCTAAAACCATCTCATAACATCAAAACCAAAGGCATGCATATGTCAGGTTTTTCTTTCTAAAAACGGATGGCTGTAAAACATGATATGAAGCTATCGGCTATGGTTTATTGTGGATTGTACTAAGTGACAAAGTGTGTGCTTCTGTCTCTGCATATTTGCCCTTGCATCAGCTCTGTCAAATGTTTCAGCTAACCTAGCAGAATTCATAGCCCCGTAGCATTTAATTATGTGGCTGGGCAAATTATATGCTTTCAATAGAACATTGCACTCCTATTGGGTGAATTGAATATATGTCAGTTGAACTAGTTTCCATTTGTTCATCTTAATGCTGCCTGATTTTCTGATGACAGTAGTGGCTTCTGGTAGTACCAGCGAAAAAGAACAGGCTTGTATTAGCTACTGTAGTACAGCTGCCACAAAGAGTTTTAAAAGTGAGGTCAACATTTTATGTATGGAAGTTATTAATAAGGCAACTGGGTGCTTTGCAACTGCGAGTAAACAGAAATAATATAAATATATAGCTCAGAATAATCTTTAACTTAAGCAGTTAACCAGAGGTACTCACTGAAACTCAACTTAGTTGATTGTGGACACAGTGCTCAATTTTTCCTCAGTTTTTAATTTCTTTTTTGCACATCTGTCTTGGGAACTGAAAAGACACACTAGCTGAAGGCGAGGGAGAGGATGAACTATATAGTGGTCAGTAACTCAGCCCTGTTAAACCACAGAGGAAGTGTGCCAAGCGTAGGAGCCACTTCCCACAGCGCTTTGCGCCCGCAGCTCCAAAAAAGGTGCTCTTTGGATGGATACAGAGCCAAGATGCAAGAGGCCAGCCAACTCAAGTGGCCAACTCTCTTGACAATCTTCAAATGGAGGCAGACTTTGGAAGAACGTCTTTTGAAGAAGCATAAGAGTAGCTTGAATTGCTTTCAGGTAATGATTTGGGGGCCATTTCAAGTTGAAGGCGGGTTGAAGTTGGACTACAATTGTAGCCCATCATAAATGGGGTGGAGGACGATTGGATGATTTTTTGGCAAGTTGGAGGAAACAAATTTATCTGAGAAAGAATGAGCAGCAGTAGAGTAGAAAGAAATTGCTCAGACTGCGTTGTGTTAGATTAGGGCTGTGACTGAAAACGGACCTAAATTGATGGAAACATGGGGTTCCTCCCAAGCAAGATATTTGAAGAGAATGTAAGGGGGTGTAAAAGGTTTCAGTGAAACTGAAAGAAAAAAAAACTTAATTCAGAGGAGTGATAAGGTTATACATAAAGCTAGAATAATTATTGGTGTGTGTAGGTGTTCTTCATGATATGAGATTTGGTTTGTGCCATATCTAAATGCTTTGTGCCATGATTAAAAGTTTGGAGTGCTGATCTTCAGTTAGGAATTTTGTGATAGTGGCAGAATTTTCAGAGAGGTTATGTATCTTGTTCTTGTGGTATGTTTACTCAGAAGTAAATGTCACTGAGTTAAATGGGTGTGCTCTGTGACAAATATACGTTGGACTTCAACCTTCAGTGCTATAAAGTGACTTTTACAAAATCAAAGGCAATCAAGACTTTAAATACAAGTGTTTAAATTCTAAATCATCGAAAGATAATTAAAAATAGACCTTTTTACAAATTTTTAGATGTTTTATATTGCAGCTAAGGTCATTAATTTGATAAATGGCAAGGTAGAATTCAAAAGAAGAAGAAGAAAGATGATAGTGGATATTGGTAACAATAACACTGAATCTCTTATTATTGTTACTTTAAATCACATAGTTGTTTCCAACTAGGGATGAGAAAGAAGTCTGATTGAGTTTTCATTTAAATGCAGACCTGCATCTTTTGCAACTCCCGAAACAATACATGGATTGAAATACAGCCCGCCATTGAAATTCACATTGCAATACAGTTTTCCAGCAAAGTAATGCATGCAAAATTGCATATGGCAAGTTAACGTGTACATAAAACCCATACATTAGCAAAATAACATATACAAATATGCTATAGAAAGGGAAATTGTTTTGCAAAAATGGTGTATATTCAGGAAAATTGCATACAAGTGTGCATGTACTATACAGTGGTCCATCACCACTCTGCTTTTATTGGCTCTTTTCCAATATTCTAAAGGAACTGGGGGAGTGAGATTGCTCTGAGAAAGCAGTGTGATGATGGGATGGGGAAGAAGCAAGTGAGAGTACGTTAATATGAGAGTTTTAGTCCACTAGTGATGGACAGAAGGGAAAGAGAGGGAAGGAACTGGCTGAGAATGAAGAAGCCATTTGGAGGAATGAAATGGAATATGGGAGGGAGGTGTTCCATCACAATTCTGGGTTTGTATGAAGTCAGGATAGCGTAGGAGAGCAAAAGTCAGCAGGCTGTGGCATGTCAGCAAGAAGGAAGTAGCCCTGACTGGTTTTAAACAGCAGGAGAGGTTTGAGTAAAGTTGGGGTGGAAAACAGAGCTAACAGAGCTCTTCCCAATTTCCTTTTCACTGTACTCAAACCTTGCATTGAACCCCTTTTATTTCTGTCTTGCTGTACTCAAACCTCTGTCATTGGTGAAAACCTCCACTTTCCCCCCTCTCTGCGTTTCTCCTCTGTCACTCACCTTTCTCTCTCCTCCATTCACCAGCTACCTCGTGTGAGAGATAAAGGACATATGAGAGGTAATGGTAGTGGCACACTTCCGCTTCTCTTCTCCCTTATTTAAAAATACTGTTTTGTTTTTTAATTTTTTTAAAAAGTTTTTATTATTAAAATAATTCAGCATTAATACACACATATTGCAAATATACAAGCATGCAAACATACATTTCATAGAATCCTTAAAAATGTTCAAACATACCTACACTCAATCCCACAGATAATTCCTTTTCCCATCACCATCCACCACCCCTCACCCCACCTTTGTGTTAGACTTCCAATCTACTCAATTGCAATTTCTTTCCACTTCTATTGCTTTCTTTCACACACCTTTAACCTAATTTCATGCTTCTTTTTCTATTACACATTGTTATCCATCTTATTTAGTATTTCAGTATTTAAAATGGAACTTGTTTATTCTAATAGGAGTTCTGATTTTTCAATATGATTTTGCAAGTATCCTTTAAACACCTTCAAGTCCGTCTATCTTCTCTTTTGAGATCCTTCCAATTTCTCCCATTGTTTTGGATATATTGTAATACTCCGATAATTTGGCAAGCCACTTTCGTTGGTATAATACCACTTTTCCAATTTGTCGCAATCAATAGCCTTGTGGCTACTGTTGAGTATAAATATAATGTATTGTCTTCTTCCTTTAGACTTCCTGGTACTATTCCCGATAGAAAACCTTCTGGTGTTTTGCTAAATGAATATCTGAACATTTTTTTCATTTCGTTATATATTGTTTCCCAAAATTGTTTGATGTTTAAACAATTCCACCATATATGCATCATAGTACCTTTTCCAGTGTTGCATCGCCAGCAGACATTGCTATAATTTTTATTCATTTTTGCTATTCTTTCAGGTTTTAAATACCATCTATGTTGTATTTTGAGGTAATTTTCTTTCAATATATAACACATAGTGAATTTCATATCTTCTTTCCACAATAAAAATACTGTTAAAGCAACTGGGACCAAGCATTACTTGTGGCAACTTTCTAAAGGGATTTAAAAGAGAGAAAGATGGCCCACTGGTGCTCTGGAAAGGACCTCTAAGAAACACTTCAGCTCCCAATGACTCCACCCCTGAAAATTCAAATTGGCCTCCTTAATTTGCCATCTGTGCACTGGAGAAGAAAATTGGGGCAGGACCTTTAAGCCAACCATGCTGGGGTTTTTTTTAATGAATATTTATTGCTATTTTAAACAAATATATCAGGAACTTTAAAGTCTTTTTACTTGTTATTTTAAAATGAATATTTTATAGCTTTTTATGTATCTTATTAAGTCATACATACATCTTGTGATATAAACTAATATTGATTTTATTGTTCAAGAGACTGCTCTTATTGCGATTTTTTTAATGAATATATTATACCATTTCCATAAGTTGCATTGATTTTATTAAATTAAATGGTATGAAAATCTGGCTAAGTAAAACAAAATGCTTGAAGTAAACTCTGGTAAGAGTGCACATATGCTAAAGATGGAGGACTCAATATATATCCAGTCTCTCTCACACTTGCATGTGTCACCCCCAACCATAGCTGTCAATTTTTCCCTTTTTTAAAGGGAAAATCCTATTGGGAATAAGGGAATTTCCCTTTAAAAAAGGGAAACGTTGACAGCTATGCGGCCCCAACTCCATTTTGTACCTTTGAATCACAAAGTTATTCATTTTTAAAATAGGCATGAAAATGCTCGTGCAAATTTTGTTGAATGGCACAAATAAATAGTGTCTTAAATCTATGCATAAAGGCTAATGACAGAAAGTTGTCTCAAATATTGGCTTGTCTTTTTCATATATTGCAGCTTCTACCATTCTTCTGTGGTTCCTTTTGGGATGGGGGGTATGAGAGCCAGTGTGGTTTAGTGGTTAAGAGCGGTGGACTCGTAATCTGGGGAACCGGGTTCGCTTCCCCGCTCCTCCACGTGCAGCTGCTGGGTGACCTTGGGCCAGTCACACTTCTTTGAAGTCTCTCAGCCCCACTCACCTCACAGAGTGTTTGTTGTGGGGGAGGAAGGGAAAGGAGAATGTTAGCCGCTTTGAGACTCCTTAAAGGGAGTGAAAGGCGGGATACCAAATCCAAACTCTTCTTCTTCTTCTTCATGATTTCTGAGCTGTATAGTAGCAGTTGTTTTTATTCTAATCAAGGAGAGGATTGGCTTCTTCTTTCTGAAAGAAACCACCACCACCTAAATATCAGGCCATCGAGAAATACAGGCGATCTTTCAAACCTCACACCCCTTTGGCCTCCTTTTATCTTCCTTTCTTTGAAGTCCCCGAGAGTGGGAATGTCAAAGCAAGTCAGCTATAGACAAGAACAGACAATAGCTGCCGCCTCCTCCTCCTCCTCCTCCTCCAAGTTTTACAAGTTGGTCTGTGGGTTGCGTGGAGGAATTAAAGATCTGGCCAGTAGGCCACATCCAGTTCCCCACTCCTCATATAAACTGTGGTAGATCTGTGCCTGTGGAATAAACTCCCCTCAGAGGTGCATCATTTTTCACCCCTATTGTTCCTTCTTGTTGAAATCCACAGGAGTAGAGGATACTGGTTGGCTACCATGTGAACAGGATTGTGGGCTATATTGGCCTTTGGTTTGGTCCAGCAGGACTCACATGTTCACTTTGGAAAGTGACATAATGCACTGTGGGCAGTATGTGTCTTAGTTTGTTCTTGATGCTGTTTCATTTTAATGAGGGTAGTGTTATGAGGTATCGCCGTATTGTTGCTTTTTCGTGAACTTTATACCATTGCAATGGTTCTAACATGAATGTGCACCATGTATTGGGGAATTTGGAGAAACAGTGGACTATAAACATGTGAAATAAATAAGCCATGGGAGAGAGTATAAAAGGCTTTCTTATCGACAGTAATACCATAAGAAACTCTATTAATTTTGACTTGGGAAAGGGAGTTGGGGGATGGAAAGAGTGGTATTTGTTGTAGAAGTAGAAACCATGCACTCTTTTCCACTGTGTGTACAGTGGTACCTCGGGTTAAATACTTAATTCATTCCGGAGGTCCGCTCTTAACCTGAAACTGTTCTTTACCTAAAGCACCACTTTAGCTAATGGGGCCTCCTGCTGATGCCGCACCGCCGGAGCATGATTTCTGTTCTCATCCTGAAGCAAAGTTCTTAACCTGAAGCACTATTTCTGGGTTAGCAGAGTCTGTAACCTGAAGCGTATGTAACCTGAAGCGTATGTAACCTGAGGTACTACTGTATAAGCCAAAAATAGGCGCTCTAAGTGTTGGCCTCATTCAAGTGATAGTTCACAAATTAAAAGGGGGAAGGTGATGTGAATCAAGCTTACACCATGGGAATTGTGGCTCATGCAAAGCCTTATGCACATGGACATGATTTGGTGCATGCCTCTTACCCATACCATTGGGTGCAAGCAGCTTGGGGAAGGCGGAGATACATCAGCAGGAGACACAGGGAGACAAGGATTTCGCTGAACATTGGATTGTGCCCATGGTGTGGAGCCAGAGTTGAGCTCCATTTCCTGGTGCATTTTGCTGCCTGGTGCAGAGGACAAGATGGCACCTCTCTGTCAATCCAATATACAAAAGTCAACCAGTTTGACAGTATTACTTCAGCACTGAGCATGGGACAGCATCCTTCACTAGATCTGAGGGCAGCAGACTAGAATCATAGAATCATAGAATCATAGAGTTGGAAGAGACCACAAGGGCCATCGAGTCCAACCCCCTGCCAAGCAGGAAACACCATCAGAGCACTCCTGACATATGGTTGTCAAGCCTCTGCTTAAAGACCTCCAAAGTAGGAGACTCCACCACACTCCTTGGCAGCAAATTCCACTGTCGAACAGCTCTTACTGTCAGGAAGTTCTTCCTAATGTTTAGGTGGAATCTTCTTTCTTGTAGTTTGGATCCATTGCTCCGTGTCCGCTTCTCTGGAGCAGCAGAAAACAACCTTTCTCCCTCCTCTATGTGACATCCTTTTATATATTTGAACATGGCTATCATATCACCCCTTAACCTCCTCTTCTCCAGGCTAAACATGCCCAGCTCCCTTAGCCGTTCCTCATAAGGCATCGTTTCCAGGCCTTTGACCATTTTGGTTGCCCTCCTCTGGACACGTTCCAGTTTGTCAGTGTCCTTCTTGAATTGTGGTGCCCAGAACTGGACACAATACTCCAGGTGTGGTCTGACCAGAGCAGAATACAGTGGCACTATTACTTCCCTTGATCTAGATGCTATACTCCTATTGATGCAGCCCAGAATTGCATTGGCTTTTTTAGCTGCCGCGTCACACTGTTGGCTCATGTCAAGTTTGTGGTCAACCAAGACTCCTAGATCCTTTTCACATGTACTGCTCTCAAGCCAGGTGTCACCCATCTTGTATTTGTGCCTCTCATTTTTTTTTGCCCAAGTTTAATACTTTACATTTCTCCCTGTTAAAATTCATCTTGTTTGTTTTTGCCCAGTTCTCTAATCTGTCAAGATCGTTTTGAAGTGTGATCCTGTCCTCTGGGGTGTTAGCCACCCCTCCCAGTTTGGTGTCATCTGCAAATTTGATCAGGATGCCCTTGAGTCCATCATCCAAGTCGTTGATAAAGATGTTGAATAAGACCGGGCCCAAGACAGAACCCTGTGGCACCCCACTAGTCACTCTTCTCCAGGATGAAGAGGAACCATTGATGAGCACCCTTTGGGTTCGGTCAGTCAGCCAGTTACAAATCCACTGAGTGGTAGCATAGTCAAGACCGCATTTTACCAGCTTCTTTACAAGAATATCATGGGGCACCTTGTCAAATGCCTTGCTGAAATCAAGGTAGGCTACATCCACTGAGTTCCCTTCATCTACCAGGCTTGTAATTCTGTCAAAAAACGAGATCAGGTTAGTCTGACATGACTTATTTTTCAGAAATCCATGCTGACTATTGGTGATCACAGCATTCCTTTCTAGGTGCTCACAGACTGTTTGCTTAATGATCTGCTCCAGAATCTTCCCTGCTATTGATGTCAGACTGACTGGGCAGTAATTATTTGGGTCCTCTCTTTTCCCCTTTTTGAAAATAGGGACAACATTTGCCCTCCTCCAGTCTGCCGGGACTTCGCCTGTTCTCCAGGAATTCTCAAAGATGACTGCCAGTGGTTCTGAGATCACATCTGCCAGTTCTTTTAATACCCTTGGATGCAGTTCATCTGGCCCTGGAGACTTGAATACATCTAAACTAGCCAAATATTCTTGTACTATCTCCTTAGTTATTCTGGGCTGTGTTTCCTTTGCTGAATCATTTGCTCGTCCTAGAGGGTGGGACGCAAGGCAGACCATGTAGCTCACAGCTCTGTCCACTCCCCACCCTTCAGCACTTGCTGCCTGGGGCCACTGCCTCTGTCTCATCATTAGGCTGGCCCTGGTTAGAATGAAAATCCATGGCCAAGTGACTGTGAACCAGGATTAGGACATAGGACTGCGAATGGCTTGATGCAACCTCCAATTTCTGGCACCCTGTCCTCCTTCACCAGCATAAACATTTAAATAAAAAAAAAAAGAGTGCCATTAGGAGAGGATTTTTCTTTTTTTCTTTTTTAATAATATTTATTAAAGTTTCACAAACAATAAAAACAAATTCCAGAATTTAAACTACAAAAACAAAACACATAAAAAATGCACAATAGAAAACAGTTAACAGAAGAAAAGAGAAAAAAGAAAGAATAAGAACAAAGAAGAAAACCAATAATCAAAACAGAAAATAAATTAGTATTTTCAAATCTTATATTTCCTTCACTAGGAGAGGATTTTTCATTCTGTTTTCAGAATTGTTGTTTATTTATTTCTTTACTGTGCTTTGCAATGCCTCCCAGTTAAACTGGACCTTCAATATCTGCAAACACTGAAATGACTATATTTGAACTGTAATGAATATGTTTAGATACTGCGCAAAAGCCAAGCAATGCTGATATCTCAATCTAGCTCTGCAAACAGGGTTGTTTGGTTGCCTGCATTTCTATTATCTCTTAGGTAACCAAGGTTTTTAAGTGTGTGCCCGAGTTTAAAGAGAAAAACTGAGAGAAAGTGGAAAATAGCCAAGAACATACATAATTTTGTCTACAGCAAAAGGGAGCAATTCATCACCACATATGGCTTCAAGTCCGCCTCACACATCCAAGTATGGAGCTGGGGGCAGGGAGGGAGTAATTAACACATTTTCACATTTTGCAATTAATATTGTGCCGTTGAAATTTGACCTCCAAACTGATTTGAGTTTTGGAATCAAAATGCCACATCAAAAATCTTATTGTTAAAAAAACCCTCTGTTGGTTAACTGGGTACAAAACTTACTAAACACTATTGCAGAACAGGGTGCCAGCTGCTGTCAAAGGCTCATGGCTGTTGCATGGCAGCTCCCATCAACAGCTGATTGCTGCAGATAATGATACTTTCAGGCCTTGCCTTCTGCATGCCAACTATTGCATCACTGTCTGCTACTGCGATATTGTTGCATGGTAAATATAATTGTTCAGTCAGATGAGGGCTTCAAAAGACTTTAAGGGCAGAGACCCTGAAATTTCCCAGGGACAGTCTCCAGTAGGTAATTCTGTAGAGTAGCCCTAACAAGCAGTGCAGCCCATATCACCGGTCCATAGTCTGATGTTAGAACACATGCTTTGGATGTAGAAGGTCTTTGGTTCAGGGTCTAAGCAGGGCCAAAAAAGACTCTTTGTCTGAATCCCTGAAGAGCCACTGCCCTGAACTACCTACAACCACACACAGCTCTCCTCCTCTACCCTGTCATATATTAGAGGCTACAGGACACATTTCAAACCTACCAGAGAGCACTTCTGAATATTAGAATGTAGCTAAAGGTGGAGTTTCACCCACACCTAGACCTGCAGGAGTATATAGAAACTCCAGTCAGCAAAGTGGGACACGGGTGGCGCTGTGATTTAAACCACTGTGCTGCTTGGACTTGCCGATCGGAAGGTCGGCGGTTCAAGGCCCTGTGATGGGGTGAGCTCCTGTTGTTCGGTCCCAGCTCCTGCCAACCTAGCAATTCAAAAGCACACAGTGCAACTAGATAAATAGGTACCACTCTGGCGGGAAGGTAAACAGCGTCTCCGTGCACTGCTCTGGCTTCGCCAGAAGCGGCTTAGTCATCCTGGCCACATGACCCAGAAAAACTGTCTGCGGAAGCGGACAAATGCTGGTTCCCTCAGCCTGTAAAGCGAGATGAGTGCCTCAACCCCAGAGTCATTCACGACTGGACTTAACTGTCAGGGGTCCCTTTACCTTTACCAGTCAGCAACAGCTCAGTGCTGGAGCAACAGTCCTATGTAATCCCACATTTTGCTGTACAGGGAACTCTCCATGGTCCTGACCACCAGCTATGCTCAAAAGTTCCAGCCTGGAACAGAAAAATAATACATCACCAGCAGAATGCACGTTTTCAGCCACCAAAGACAATTTGATCATTAAGTTAGCAGAGTGAAATATTATTTTTACTTTGAAGAAGCTGGTGGCTTAACTGCCACAGCACCACCAAAGCCCCAATAAATCCACCTGCCAGCTCATCCTGTTATAAGAAGAATCCCAAATCACCTGCTGCAATCAAATTGCAGCTCGAACAGAATCATTCGGTTAGGCTCATTATGGCAAGCTTTCCTTTTGGCAAGCCCAGATTAGCCATAGTGGCAAATGCATCAGCCAACTGAGTAGCCAAGAATCCCTCCCTCGGCTATGTAAGTATCTTGATGAAAAAGCTGCTGCCTGCATTTCTGAATGAGGCGTGCAGAGGCAGCAAAGGAGCTCATTAGCTGGCTGACATCCCCTGCATTTCAATAGGCACCATCAAGAGCCTTCAGATCTCTCTCGGCTGAATCAATGGGAAAGGAAGGAAATAGGCAGTAGACTTTTAAACAGCAAGACAATCATATCCTCCTGGTCAACCGGCAGCCATTTAATGTACTTTTGTTATAAATGATGATACTCAATTTCCAATGGTCAGGGATGTTGGCAACATTCAGAAAGGAAGCTCCCCCCGCCCCCTTTTCAAAATGTTTTCTTGCTTGAATGAGGAGGAACTCCAGGGAAGACGGAATCACATTTTGGATTTTTGAGAGGTCCTGACTCAGCCTTCCCCTGCTCCACAGCCTCTGTACAGTAAAACAACAGTAGACACACACATGCACATACACACACAGTTCGGGAAGTGAGCCAGAAGGGTTATTTCACACTAGTCATTGTTCTGCTGTTTAGCATATGTTTCTTTTTTATAATAATATTTATTAGTTTTCCAACAAATTGAACACAACACTACAAAAAAAAATGCAATAATACAATACAATACGAAAAAAACACACACTGCAAAACACTAACATACAACTAACAAAACAAAACAAAAACCATTTAAAACACAGTCCAATTTCAATATTTTATCCTTCTTTCACTAATTTCCACGACCTCCTCACACCTCCCTTTTTGTATTCCACTTCTATTAATTGTTTCAGCAATTCCTTTCCATCTTCCTCTATTTTCTATCCTATACAGTGGTGCCTCGCAAGATGAAATTAATCCGTTCCGTGAGTCTCTTCGTCTTGCGGTTTTTTCGTCTTGCGAAGCACGGCTATTAGCGGCTTAGCGGCTATTAGCGGCTTAGCGGCTATTAACGGCTTAGCGGCTTAGCGGCTATTAACGGCTTAGCGGCTTTAAGAAAAAGGAAACAAACTCGCAAGAACTCGCAAGACGTTTCGTCTTGCGAAGCAAGCCCATAGGGAAATTCGTCTTGCAGAACGACTCAAAAAAAGGAAAACTCTTTCGTCTTGCGCGTTTTTCGTCTTGCGAGGCATTCGTCTTGCGAGGTACCACTGTAATTATCTTAACACATTCTAACCTTATTGTTCCCTTTAATGCTCTAATAATCTATTTATACTGAATTCCTTATCACATTTCTACTAAAGCCATATAACTTCATTCCAACATTTTTCTAACATTCATTAATTTTACAGTATTTCTGTAAATAATCTTTAAACTTTTTCCAGTCTTCTTCCACCGACTCTTCTCCCTGGTCCCTGCCAGTCATCTCCGCCAATTCCATGTAGTCCATCAACTTCATCTGCCATTGCTGTTTGGCATATGTTTAGGGTTTCCACAAATTAATTCGCCACATACAGCAGAACCTTGCATCAGGCCTCCCTGTTTTGCTGTGGTAGCAAGTCCTGTACATGGGGAGAAAGCTGAATGACTTCCATCACTAACACTACAGCGGTACCTTGGTTCTCAAACTCAATCCGTTCTGAAAGTCCATACGACTTCCAAAACATTAGAAAACCAAGGCACAGCTTCTGATTGGCTGATAGGCACCGGAAACAATGCCGGCAACCGAAACAGACATTCGGCTTCTGAAAAATGTTCGCAAACTAGGAAAACTTGCTTCTGGGTTTGCGGCCTTCGGGAGCCGATTTGTTGGTCAACTAAGCCGTTCGGGAACCAAGGTACAGTACCACTGTATATTGAAGGATGGGGAACTTCAGGCCTGTGAGACAAAGGCAGCCCTCTGGGCCTCTCTATCAGCCCCCTTAGGACTCTCTGCAGGCCATACCATTCCCCAGTCAGATTCCGCCCAAGGACACACTCCTCATCAGCCCTGCTTTGCACTTTCTGTGGATGTGCTTGCTTGACTGAAATATACCCTTGGACTCTGATAATGCTTCTGGGTTGCATGAATGGAGAAAAGTGGTGTGTGTGTGTGTGTGTAGAAACTAGTTTACTGTGCAATCAACACATTTATATTTGTTGCTCCATCAATTTGCCCAGTGGACTCACATGCATGTGGCCCTGAGAAGATTGCCCAAGAGGAAAAGTGTCCCTTAGGCTCGAAAAGGTTCCCCAGCCCTGCCCTATTGGACAGTTAGCAGATCAGCATTAACATATGTGTCCTAGTGCCTGGAGAAGATGATGGGCTGCAACTGTGTGGCTTGCTTATTTTCCTCCTCCTCACATTTTGCAAGCAATGTGCCATCTTATGGAAATTCGAAGCACTGCATTCCACTTCCGAAGCAATGGCTGGGTTGCCCGTGCCATTAAAAACATACATCATTCCTCATTCCTGCGAGTTGTGTGGGAGGCTTAATGAGCTGAAATAATCATCAATTTTCCTGTGAAGTGAATTTAAACTGGGAAGAGTGGGGTGTGTGTCTGTGTTGCCAAGAAAAGGGTAGTGAAATTATATCTGAGCAGAAAATTAGGAGACATTTAAGGGATGGGGGAAGCTAGGTAGTTTGACATTTAGGACATTTACTGCGTTTCTCCTCCTACGCACCATGACCCATTTTGGATCAGGTACCAGAAGAAGGACCCATACAGGCCTCAGGCCTCACTTGCTATAACAACTTCTGGAACCTCATCTCCTCCTTCCTACATCATACCTCTCACTGGAATGAAGGACAGTAGTAGAGTTGACTCAAGATCAATGGTGGCAGAAGGAACTGAGGGTTTGGGTTCTGGGAGCCAAGGGAATAATGTACCATATTTTTTGCTCTATAGGACGCACTTTTCCCCCTCCAAAAATGAAGGGGAAATGTGTGTGTGTGTCCTATGGAGCGAATGCAGGCTTTCGCTGAAGCCTGGAGAGCAAGAGGGGTCAGTGCGCACCGACCCCTCTCACTCTCCAGGCTTCAGTCAGCTATCTGCAAGCCTTCAGAGTGCTCCAAAGGCTTGTGGATAGCAGCCTGCAGCCTGCAGCCCGGGGAGTGCAGCACCAACTACCGCTGCGCTCCCCGGGCTTCAGGCAGCTATCCGCAAGCCTTCTGAGCCCGGCGGGAGTTTTTTTTCTTTTCTTTATTCCCCCCCTTCAAACTAGGTGCGCCCTATGGTCCGGTGCGCCCTATGGAGTGAAAAATACGGTACTTATGCATGGCTATGGGTAGAAATCGGCAAATATGTCCATTTCATTTATACGGGCAATTCCCAATTTGCACGTGGGAAGTTCTTGGCACGTGTGACCACAAACCCAGAAGTGGCATGAAAAGGGGCAAAAACAACCCTACAAGAGTGCAAAAATGTCAAACGTGTCATGAAAAGAGCACCCAGCAATCCCACAAGCCTTTAGAAGTGCAATCCCAGGAGCCTTTTCACCAACCTGGAGTTTGGAGGTTTTTGGGGGGTTTTTTAGGGTTTTCAGAGGATGTTTGCAGGGTCTTTTTCTGTGGTTTCCCCAATATACGTGATTTCACTTAAATGTGTATTGTCTCAGAATGTAACCCCCCGCCTAAATGGGGGTATTCAGGTTCTGGTCCAATTAAGAACTGACTTATGGGGAAATCCTCTGGCAAAATCCTCTAGAATGAGAAACTCAGAATGCAGCAGATTTCTGACTCAGCCATTTCATTCCCAGTTCAGCGTTACGTCCCCCAACCCCAGCTCAGCTGAAGATATGCCAGAGCAACTTGCTCATGTTAGCTCAGCCAGGGCTAAAACAGCCATTTTAAAGGCTTGTTTTCTCTTTGCCAGCCTTGGGTAGAGGAGCTGCAGCAGCCCTGCATCTGGACGGGGTTCGGACCTGGTGTTATTTTATGCCTGTTTAATTCACACTAGATTGCTTTACGCCAGCTTCTTGGACACAGGATTGCTCCCTTAGCCTCAAGGAATAAGGGCTGCAAGCAAGAATACGTTGTGCAGAGCAAATGGGTATGATTGATTTCCAAAGTGTGAAGACAAACAGCAGGTAGTTGGCAAAATACTGAGTTTCTAGTACACAGGTGATGGGTCTCTTAACCTCTATTATCAAAATGCAGGAATGGTGACGAATAAAGCATGAACCAACATGATATTTCTAGGCTCTGCTCATGAAATATTTATGGCCAGCAGGAAAGAAACACTCTCTCACACACACCCCGCTCACTGTAAAGGCATTTACTTAAAAGAGAATGTGGTTTTCTTATGCTGATTTTAATTGAATTGCAAAGGAGAGTTTAACGGGTGCTTTAAAAATTGTGCCAACGCTCCTGTGCAGGGGTGTGTGTGATTTCTGTCAGGACCACAGTGTGGGAGCAAAGCGCGACATCCTCTTTCCTGTGTTTCATGTCCTGAGTTCTGATCGCACATGGGTCAACTATGTGTTTGGTATAATGCCTAGTCTTTCTTTGAACATGGTGAATCTTGCATACAATGAAATGGTTAAACTCTGGCCCCTATCTTGATTTAATGTAACTTATAGTCTGGTGGCGCTGTGGGTTAAACCACAGAGCCAAGGACTTGCCGATCAGAAGCCCGGTGGTTCGAATCCCTGCAATGAGGTGAGCTCCCGTTGCTCAGTCCCAGCTCCTGCCAACCTAGCAGTTCGAAAGCACATCAAAGTGCAAGTAGATAAATAGGTACCACTCCGGCTGGAAGGTAAACGGCGTTTCCATGTGCTGCTCTGGTTCACCAGAAGCGGCTTAGTCATGCTGGCCACATGACCTGGAAGCTGTACGCCGACTCCCTCAGCCAATAAAGTGAGATGAGCGCCGCAACCCCAGAGTCGGCCATGACTGGACCTAATGGTCAGGGGTCCTTTTACCTTTACCTTTTAACTTAAGTCTATTAATTTACCAGAAGAGGCTTAGTCATTCTGGCCACATGACCCGGAAGCTGGACGCCGGCTCCCTCGACCAATAAAGCGAGATGAGCGCCGCAACCCCAGAGTCGGCCACAACTGGACCTAATGGTCAGGTTTACCTTTACCTTATAGTCTGGCCATGAACAGACCAAAACTGCACAAATGCTTGAATGTGGGGAGAGGGAGAGGAAAGAGAAGAATCAAAAAGTACTCTCAGAATCCAAAGTAAGGAGGAACATACACAGTCAAGAGAGAGATGCTGGAACAAAGGAAGCTGACTTATTCCGAGTCAAATGATTGTTCCATCTATCTCAGCATTTCCTACTCTGTCTGGCAGCAGCTCTCCAGGGCTTCAGGCAGACATCTCTCTCAGCTGTATCTGGAGATGTCAAGGATGGATCGTGGAACCTTCTGCATAAAAAGCAGATGCCGTAGGACTGAGTTATGGGCCTAAAAAAGGCTAAGAATCAGGAAGAAGAATCAGAGGCTTAAAAAAAATAGTATTACGAACCAGAGCTGAATGGAGCTTTCATTTCTTCCACACAAATATCCTCTCTGGGTTTCCTCAATCTTTCATAATTTCAACAGCATAGAATTTAGGGCAGAAGGGGGGGGGGAAATCATTTTGTTACTGCTGTAGTTAAACTATTGGGCACAAGAAATCCTCATCTACTTTGTCTTCTGTAAATTGGGATCTAACTTCTGCTCACCCCTGTTCAAGACTGCTTGGGGTGGCCAAATGTCTTAGCTTGGCCCTGTTCTTAAAAATTTGGCATGTTTTCCAGAAACTTCTGTATTTTATATTGCACTATCAGCTCCAAATTATGGTAGGGGGAAAGCCTGTGTCTCTTGTTGGAGCCCTCTACTCCAGAATCTGTGTAATTGTATTTATATTGAGTTTCATGGAGCACCCTTTAATTCCTTCAGCATTACACAGAACCCAAGATGCCATTTTAAACTTCGCTTTGAATAAGCCTCTGCTCCAGGTCAAGGGTAATGTGCATGCCTTGTGGCATTTTATTTCAACATAATAGTTCTTCCTTGTACTTGTCATATTTGGACAGCACATCTTCTCTCACTCAGGTAATATATTTTGCGTGCTTGATCCCATTTCATGTTTGTGTAGCTTGTCAACTTTTCCCAAGTAGGGCACAAAGAAAAGTTTTACACAGCTGAAACTCTCCTTCCTGGGCACAGTGGCGTAGCGTGGGGGGTGCCAGGGGTGCCGGCCGCACCGGGCGCAACATCTGGGGGGCGCGCTCGCTGCCTCCGGAGTCGCCGAAGAGCCTCGGGCGCAGGCTGTAGCGGAGCCGCATGTCTCGCGGAACCGACGAGCTGTGCGCGCGTCCGGGCTGAAGGCGCCCAGCAGGCAGTGGCTCTCAGCGCTCGCCGCGGAGGACGCGCCAGGCAGCCCCTTCTCACAGCCCCGCCTCCGCCGCTGCTGCTGTCGCTGCTGGGCCGTTGCATTTTCCTCGCCTCTCTGCCCCCCTTCTCCTCCGGGCAAGCGGCGTCGTTTGGGCGGCAGCGCCAGCGGCAACTCGCAGGTTAGGGGTTAGGGGGGGCACAAATTACATGCCTTGCCCCGGGTGCTGACAACCCACGCTACGCCGCTGCCTGGGCATGTTTCTTCTTATTTCTTGAGAAGAGTCTAAAGTTGGGGCTGATGGGAGTTGTAGTCCAGCAATACTGGAGGGTACCTTAAGGAACAGGCATGAGATTATTGCTTGTCACATGTCTGTTTACATTCCAGCACAGTATGCTGGGAACTTCCGTTTGTGTATAGCTTTTGCTGTTCTCTCTGAGACGACATGAGAGAGAGAGAGAGACAATGTGTTTCTTTGTTCTGATTTATGTTTAATAAATCTGTAGCTGTAGCATGACTTCATATGCCTCACGCCTACTTCTGTGTGCGCAGTTGTTGTTGTTTAGTTGTTTAGTTGTGTCCGACTCTTCGTAACCCCATCGACCAGAGCACGCCAGGCACTCCTGTCTTCCACTGCCTCCCGCAGTTTGGTCAAACTCATGCTGGTAGCTTTGAGAACACTATCCAACCATCTCGTCCTCTGTCATCCCCTTCTCCTTGTGCCCTCAGTCTTTCCCAACATCAGGGTCTTTTCCAGGGAGTCCTCTCTTCTCATGAGGTGGCCAAAGTATTGGAGCCTCAGCTTCAGGATCTGTCCTTCCAGTGAGCACTCAGGGCTGATTTCCTACAGAATGGATAGGTTTGATCTTCTTGCAGTCCATGGGACTCTTGAGTCTCCTCCAACACCATAATTCAAAGGCATCAATTTTTCGGTGATCAGCCTTGTTTATGGTCCAGCTCTCACTTCCATACATCACTACTGGGAAAACCATAGCTTTAACTATATGGACCTTTGTTGGCAAGGTGATGCAGTACACTCTGCTAATTGCATGCCCTGGCTTTTGAAGTTCGGGTCGCTGATTTACATTGGAGCATGAGCTGATGAATGGAGACATCTGAGTTGGGCTTGCCAGCTGGCCTCCTGGCCCTCTGCATGTCGACAATTTGTTACCTGTGGTCTAAAGGTACATGGTGCACTTCTACTGAAGCTAAGCAGGTCTGGCTTGGAGGATTCATCCTGAATTATGATATGAAGATTGTTGTCCTGGCTGGGTTATTGCTATGTTCTATCTCCACTGTTGGAGGTAATGAAATCTACAACTCACTTCCTTGCATTGTTTTGCTTTGCTGTGTCAAAGTTGTGGTAAGGCAAAGACTATATATAAACATTTATTCAATTGCTTAAGGCACTAGAAGAATAAGCTGGCTGGAGAATTATTATGATTGCTCCATGGGATGGGTAGTTGGTGACACTGAAGATCCACAGATGAGATAGAAGCCAGACTAATCAGAAACTCACAACTGTAATAGGACGTATTTATAATGGCTAGTCCGGTGCCAGATTTGTGGTGTGTAATTGTTTCCCTGCAAAAAAAGAAAGAAAGAAAGGAGGAAGCTTATTTATTGGCTCTTACCATAAATTGAGTTTTCCCAGTCTGAAGTGTGTGTTCTGCAACAACAGAACAAGCTACATTAGTCTTTCATGCTTTAGTTCATAAGAACATAAGAACAGTCCCTCTGGATCAGGCAAAAATTCATAGAATCATAAAATTGTAGAGTTGAAAGGGACCCTGAGAGTCATATATCCAAACTGCTGCAATGCAGAGAACTGAAATAAAGCAACCATGACAGATGGCAATACAACTTGCCTCCAATAAAGGAGATTCCCCACCTTACCTCATCCAGCCCATATGGGACACTTTGTCAAAAGCCTTACTGAAATCATGATACACAATGCCCACAACATTCCCCTGATCCACCAAGCTTGAAAGAAATGAGATTCATCTGGTATGAATTGTTTTTGAGAAACCCATGGTAGGTCTTATTTTTCTAAGTTCTTACAGACTAACTGTTGTCTCCCACCACTCCTCTGCATTCAGCCAATCCATGACAACATATAATGCTGCTACTCATTCCTTCCTGTTTGGTCTACAGTGGTACCTTGGGTTACATACGCTTCAGGTTACCGACTCCGCTAACCCAGAAATATTACCTCGGGTTAAGAACTTTGCTTCAGGATGAGAACAGAAATCATGCTCCGCGGTGCAGCGGCAGTGGGAGGCCCCATTAGCTAAAGTGGTGCTTCAGGTTAAGAACAGTTTCAGGTTAATAACGGACCTCCGGAACGAATTAAGTTCTTAACCCGAGGTACCACTGTATTTCCTTTGAACAGGCTACATTCCTCAGTTCCTACATTCCAGTCACAAGCCCCATCCCACCAGGTTTCAGTAATTTCTATTAGGTCATATTTGCCATCTGTATTAAGAACTCCAATTCATCTTTCTTGCTCCCCATACTCTGTGCATTAGTATAGAGACAACTGAAACAAGAGTCATTTCCTCCAGCTGCTGTCTTCTTGTAGTTTCCTGTCATGGATTGGCTGCATACAGAGGAGTGCTAGTAGGCACATGCTGGGGAACCCCCAAGGACCCCCCCCCAAAAAAAGCAGTAAGGGAACCTCTGGCCTTCTGCATGCGAAATAGATACTTTCCCACAAAGCCAAAAGTAACTTATGATATTGTGTTGGGGAATCTGATTAAAACAATCATTATGCCATTAGGTATGGCTGAGTCATTTAACATGCTTAAAACTACCATTGGCCATTGTATAAACCTGGGGGTAAGGTCTCTATGACTGCTTCAGTATCTTCAATAACATATAGCCTGTTGCCATGGGAAGGTGCAAATTGGTTCTATCAACTATCCATTATACAGCCAAGTTATAAAATCCAAATTAATGTTCACTGTCAGCTCTGCCTATTAAGAAGAAATTACACACTCCTTGGATTTTCTTTTATCTCAAATTTTTTGATTGCTGGAGTCCTCATCCTGTTAATGCATTATTGGTAGAATAATTTAAATCTTTAATGAAGAAGCCTTCAGTAGCACAGGCTTTAATCACTATGCCCCCCCTTAAATAAAATGTTAACTTTCCACAATCAAATTCCTACATGTTCACGGTGGCCAGGGACACTTTGAATTGGAAAGAGCCAAAACCAGCAGCTTCTTTCTGGTTCTGTAATAAATGAAAAACCTTAAAAGGCACAGTGCTTTGCTTGTGGAATTGATCTTTGAATCTTTTTTCAAGATCCTTGTGCAAGTTTAATAAGACATCTTGGGGAGAGCTCCATGTATCCTTGGCATCTACAGATTTAGGATTCTATACTGTAGGTCCAGGAGAGATCTTGACCTAAGAGCTACTGCCAGTTGCGGTAAACCATAATGGTTTTTGGAAGCCATGTTGTTGTTTAGTCGTTTAGTCGTGTCCGACTCTTCGTGACCCCCTGGACCAGAGCACGCCAGGCACTCCTGTCTTCCACTGCCTCCTGCAGTTTAGTCAAACTCATGCTGGTAGCTTCGAGAACACTGTCTAACCATCTTGTCCTCTGTCGTCCCCTTCTCCTTGTGCCCTCAATCTTTCCCAGCATCAGGGTCTTTTCCAGGGAGTCTTCTCTTCTCACGAGGTGGCCAAAGTATTGGAGCCTCAGCTTCAGGATCTGTCCTTCCAGTGAGCACTCAGGGCTGATTTCCTTCAGAATGGATAGGTTTAATCTTCTTGCAGTCCATGGGATTCTCAAGAGTCTCCTCCAGCACCAGAATTCAAAAGCATCGATTCTTCGGCGACCAACCTTCTTTATGGTCCAGCTCTCACTTCCATACATCACTACTGGGAAAACCATAGCTTTAACTATATGGACCTTTGTTGGCAAAGTGATGTCTCTGCTTTTTAAGATGCTGCCTAAGTTTGCCATCGCCTTTCTCCTTTGGAAGCCATACTGGCCTCCATTACAAGCAGGCCTTCTCAATTGCTTTTCCAGATCTTTGATTAGCCCCTTCTGGGTTTCCTTCACCCTCTTGGCATGGTCATTGTTGTTGGGCCACATGTCTAACACAGACATTTTGCCTGTGTGCTGAAGGAACTGCACTGGATGCTGATCAGTTACAGATAGGTAGCCGTGTTGGTCTGCCATAGTCAAAATAAAAAAATTCCTTCCAGTAGCACCTTAAAGACCAACTAAGTTAGTTCTTGGTATGAGCTTTCGTGTGCATGCACACTTCTTCAGATACACTGAAACAGAAGTTGCCAGATCCTTCTATATAGTGAGAAGGTGGGGAGGGGTATTACTCAGAAGGGTGGTGGGAATAGGTCTGCAATAGGTCTTACAGGAAAAGGCAAGGGGTGAGAAGGTGAAAAATTCCTTTGTAGTAAAACAGCTACTTTACTAGTAGCTACTTTACTAGTAGCTACTTTACTAGTAGTCTATTTCAGGAATAGACTGGAAAGAGAAGCTGCTGAATTGCAACTCATTACCAAACTCAAAACCATGGAGAGACCTGGTCTGAACAAAGACACTGGATTCTTATCTCATTATACATGACTAGCCATTTTTCACCTTCTCACCCCTTGCCTTTTCCTGTAAGACCTATTGCAGTCGTTAAGAGTCGTCAACAGGCTCATCTCAGCTATCTGCCAATCTCCCATTCCCACCACCCTTCTGAGTAATACCCCTCCCCACCTTCTCACTATATAGAAGGATCTGGCAACTTCTGTTTCAGTGTATCTGAAGAAGTGTGCATGCACACGAAAGCTCATACCAAGAACTAACTTAGTTGGTCTTTAAGGTGCTACTGGAAGGAATTTTTTTATTTAGGATGCTGATCAGTTACTGGCCCATGTTCAGGGTCTTGTTAACAGATAAAGCACTGGACAACTCAGAACCAGATTACACGGGAACAAGAGAAGAGCCTGCTGGATCAGGTCAGTGGTCCAGGCCCACCTCATCCAGCATCCTATTCTCCCAGTGGCCAACCAGATGCCTATGGAAGCCCGTAAACAGGACCTGAGAACAACAGCAAGGCTCTGCACCTCCTGTTGGCTGCCATTTTGCTTCCCCACAATCCCCTGGAATGACACTATGTGATGACATTGCTTCATGGGGGGGGGGAGGCAGGGGAGGAGGAGGAGATGGTAGCCAGCAAAAATAGCAAGGAGGTAGGAGTACAGAGATAACTTTTGTCCCCACCTTTTGAAAACATAAGTAGGGATGGTGAAATGTGAAAGGACAGTGAATTGGGTAGTCTTGAAAGGAGTATCATGAAAAGATAATTTCTGAGCACTAAAGGCCTGGATAGTGTATTTTGAGCTGATTTTGGTCAACAGAGAACACTAAAACAGTGGTCTCTAATTTGTCTTACTCTGATGTTAAAGCTTTTAGATATCCCAAAGTAAGACTGTTAGTCAGTTGTCAGAAAATGTTCTCTGAGTGAAGAAAAATTATTGTTCATACAGAAATTTCTTTGAACAGAACATTATGCATTTTAAAATATTACCATAAATGTGCATAAATCTTAAGGGGGGACGAGACCTATCCTTTTCTGAGATTTAAGCTTAGGCTTTTTTCTTCTTCAATTTTTGGCCTGAATCTAATTTTTAGTTTCTTTCTCTTCATTTTGTTGGACTATTTTCATGATGCAATGGAATGAAAAGTGGTGTGTGCTTCCTGTTGCATGCTGTTCCATCCTGTTGGAGACAATTTGTGAATACTTCTTTTTTAAAGGGGGGCTTTTCAGTGCTCCTCAATGCATTTACCAGTAAAATCTGTGATTTATATGTATATTTTAAATATGAAATGCATAGTTTGGGTGCATTTCTTGCATGCCAGCAATGGATGGCAAAATCTGGAGAAATGAGCAATCCCACCAGGAGTTGTGTCTCAATTTACCAGCAAGTCTGGGTTGGTACACTGTGAAAAGAAAAACAAACAAATTCTTTCCCTATCTCTTAAGACTTAAGTGGAGGGAGAATCCACATAGAGTGAGCTGGTAAACATTGGGATACCTTTGCAGAACATCATGAAATTTTGTTGCCTGCCGTGCTTGATGGTACAGTGGTACCTCGAATTACATACACTTCAGGTTACATACGCTTCAGGTTACCGACTCTGCTAACCCAGAAATATTGCTTCAGGTTAAGAACTTTGCTTCAGGATGAGAACAGAAATTGTGCTCCGGTGGCACGGCAGCAGCAGGAGGCCCCATTAGCTAAAGTGGTGCTTCAGGTTAAGAACAGTTTCAGGTTAAGTACAGACCTCCGGAACGAATTAAGTACTTAGCCCGAGGTACCACTGTACATACTTTTTCCTCCTTGCATCCTTTTGAGAAACTTGGGAGTGGAGTGTAAATAGTATTTATCCAACTGTAGTTTACTGTAAGGTGATTACGATTTCATCAGTCTCCATCTTCTTTCTGCACTTCTGGCTGGAGGGGGAAATCTGTTCCATCAGAGTCTATTCTTCCCTGGCTCCTGGCTTTTCCTCTCAGAACCTGATTAGTAATTTTTATTTTCCCAGATGTGCCTTTGTTTCCCATATGCGTGTTCTGCCCAGAGCAATTTTGTCTAGATGTTTATTTTTAGTTTGCATGCTCGGTGTTTGAGATGGATGTAGCTGTGGTGATCGGCTGTGATTTTAGAGCAGTTTCAATGGATGAACGACATTTGTGTTACCCAATGTAAAAATAAAATAAAAAATTGTACCCCAAATTGATTGACATTTTCTGTCCAATTGAAGTAGGTCAGACTTAAGCTATGAAGCATATTGTGACAGATAGAGGGAAAACATAATACACAGTCGTATATCTAGTTCAAATTAAGGGGAGGAGTTCTAATTCTATTATTATTGTTGTTAATATTATTACTATTATTAATATTAATATTATTATTATTGAATTAAAACCACAAATTGGGTTTTTCTAATGACAGTTGGTGGTTCTGGATATGCATTATGTGATGAATTTTATAGATGGATAGATGATAGGTTGAAAGATCAATGTCAAAGGTGAAGCAGTGTGCCTTCAGCAAAAAATGTAACCCATATAATGGTTACATTCTAGATGTACTTCTGTGGGGAAGGAGTTCCACAACTTAGGGGCTGCCTCAGAGAATGCCCTCTTGGGGCCACCACTACCCTAAGCTTCTGAGGGTAGCAGAACCACACAGTGGGCCCCCTTGCTAATCTCAACACTTGAGAGGGCCTCTAGAGAAGGAGGTGGTCTTTCTGTGGATGCTAGCAGATACAGTGCTTCTGTGGGTGCCAGTGTTGGCACCTGGAGGGAGCTCATTGCAGAGTGTCTTCTTTCTTTCTTTCTTTCTTTCTTTCTTTCTTTCTTTCTTTCTTTCTTTCATGTGGAGAACTTGGGCTCAAGACTGGCGAAATGAGAAACTGGGAGAAACAAATTGACAGATGTGCTTATTCCAGTGGCCACTGCTGCTCTGTTTTCTGCTTCTTCCCTTACATAATGAATATACTGTATTTTTCCATGTATAAGACTAGGTCCCCCCCAAAAAAGTCAAAAATTAGGGGGCGTCTTATACCCGGATACATCTCACCCATTTTCTTAAATCTGAGTCCCCCAAAATAGGGGGCGTCTTATACATGGGGGCGTCTTATAAATGGGAAAATATGGTATGTCCAACTGAAAATACCCAGTCAGTTGTCCTGATCTTAGAATAGCTCAGTCAGAAGAGCATGATACTCTTAATCTCCGGATTGTGGATTCAAACCCCACATTGGGCATAAGATTCAAGCATTACACAGGGTTGGACTAGGCGAGCCTTGTGGTCTTGTCCAACTCTTTAGTTCTCTGATTCCACTCTACATCGTGGAATAGCCAAAAACTACTGCCAGATAGCCGCCTTTGACTCAGTTCCCAGGACCAGACTCTGGGACAAGCTTTGGGCCACTACCATCGATAGAAGGCTACTATATTTAATTCAGGTAGTACATTCAAATACGGCCCTTAGAGTCAGGTGCTGCCAGCTAGGGCACTTAACAGACCCCATTAAAACATTTAAGGGTGTTAGGCAAGGATGCCTTTTGGCCCCTTTATTATTTAATTTTTATTTAAATAACCGGGTAACCACTCTCCATAACCTTGACTTCCACCCTCCAAAGTTAGCACATCACGGTTCTGCTTTATGCAGACGACATGGTAATGCTATCCAGTACCCCCATAGGGCTTAGAAGAGCGCTAAGAAAATTACCGTATTTTTCGCTCTATAACACGCAGATTTTTTCTCCTAAAAAGGAAGGGGAAATGTCTGTGCGTGTTATGGAGCGAATGTGTGGAAAAATAAGGCAAAAATCAAACCGCGCTTCAGGGAGAAGGGAGCTCCATGATACAGGAAGTGGCAGCTTTCCTGCATTCTGCCTCAGGGTCTTACTGCCCGCCCTCTCTGTTTCCTTGCTGTGTTTGCTCAAACGGAACAAAGAGCAGGGAAAGCCCCTCCCCTCCAGGCAAGTAGAGAGGGAAAGCAGAGCGTCCGAACAAAGAGCAGGAAAAGCCCCTCCCCTCCAGGCAAGTAGAGAGGGAAAGCAGAGCGTCCGTCCTTCTATCCTGTCCCTGCTCCGGAGGAACAATGTTTGTGAAGGGAAGAGAGACTACAGGTTCGGCTTAAAATTCTGATTTGACTTCCTGCTTTTTGTTTTTGGAGACACACAGCATTCAAATATGCTTTCTTCCATTTAAAGAGGGAGAGAGAGAGAGAGAGAGCCCACGCTGGCTGGCTTGTGTGGGTGGGTGGGGGGAAACTTTTGCCTTCCTTTCCTCACGTTATAGCCCTCTCCTGCATTCTTAGCCTTCTGTGTTTTTCCTTCCCTCCCCACTTAAAATGTGGTTACAAAGCATGGATCCACATGGATCCTCAGGATCTTTGCATTGGGTCACCCCAAATTCACCATCAGAGCACACAGCATGCCCATGGCTACAGCCTGCCCCCCCCCCAAAAAAAATCACGCACCCACTGTTGCCTGGGGCTGCAATGGTGCAAAAACGTGGTTACAAAGCATGGATCCACATGGATCCTCAGGATCTTTGCATTGGGTCAGCCAAAATTCACCATCAGATCACATGTCTGTGGCCACAGCATGAAGCACAAAAATGATACGTCCACTGTTTCATTCAGAATATTTTTTCCCTTGTTTTCCTCCTCTAAAAACGATGTGCGTGTTATGGTCAGGTGCGTGTTATAGAGCGAAAAATACGGTAGCTGCCTATTGTGCCTCAAAATAAATTATCAGAAGACCAAAATTCTTGCTTTTTTTGGGGGGGGGGACCAAAGCTCAGAAACTGGAAACTTCAAGGCCAAAATTTAGAACAAACATTGCCAGATAATCAGTGCAATGGGCAAAAAAAAGTCTTACACAACCCATCTTCCCTACATTGTACTGCTACCAATCAGGCATGCAAATGGGTTCATGGTTTTTAGCAAATGCTTTTGGTTACATTGCAAATAAGACACATAGCACAAGGCACGGTGCCTGCTCCAAGGGCGGTCTGTATTGCAATAGTGGCTGGTGGCAGTAATTCATTACTGCATAATAGATGTAGTAATGCATTGTTACAGCTATAATGAAGTGTTTCCGTTATTGCACATGACAGTTTTTATGCTCGTCGTGATATTAAGCTATGTAATGAGAGCGTCTAGCAAGGTGGAAAACATGGTTTTAACTCATACGTTGCATTGTTCGTGGCGCTAGAGATTCCTCTTTCACCACAGAAACGGACTGTGTGAAATGAGAAATTAGTTCTTCAGTAGGGTTCACTTGCTGGACACAGAATAGGGTGGAAATGTATCAGTGATGGTTGAAAAGCCTCTAGCACCATAAATAAGATTCACAGAATTGTAGAATTGGAAGAGAACCCAAGGGTCATCTACCTGTATGCAGTGCATAGATGGTTTGTGGTTCATGGACTAGAGGTTTCCCTAACAAAGGTGCCTTTTGAAGACCTTTTCATAGAATTCAAAGCTCCCCAGCTGTTGTCTCCTTCCTTGCTTGAAGGAATCTTTAGGCCACCAGTTAAAATTGTGACTTGCTACAAAGGACCAAGTAGCAAGCAATGTGAAAGATCCCTGGCTTGGACTGTGGAAAGCCTACGGTGGAGCTGCATTTGGGGGCCCCTGAAGCTTGAGCAGCTATGGGGACTGCTTTGCAACCAGCAAGGAGGTCTGGGTAACCACTGCCATCATTTTCAATGGGGTTGTTCCACTATAACTACTACTACTACTACTACTACTACTACTACTACTACTACTACTACTACAGTACATCTCAGGTTTTGATTAACATTGCTATACTGGATTGTTGCAAATGTCAAAGTCACTGATGTGAATTAAAAAATCCTATGCTTTATAGTTTTTGAGGGGTTTTTTTTGGGGGGGGTGTTGATGCACTTTTTAAAGCAAAAAAATTAGGCAATGTGGACTAAAGTCACTTCTGGGGCTCCAAAACCATAATCGATGGATCAGTTCATTATTATGTTGTGGTTCTGATACATGTTATGAATGTAGAAGATGACAGGTTCTAAGAATCTGACACAGGAAATAACAGAGGAAGGGTTAGAGTCAAATGTCAGCAGGTGTAAACATGGGGGAATTGTGCTTTTATTTCAGAAACATATACTTAAGCTCACAGTAAGGTGTAGGAATAAGGACTGTGCCAACAGTTCAGCTAGTTATTGAGGTTTAATACCTTCCGGTCCTTGACTAGGAAGAAATCTGTGTTTAAATATGAGGACTGGGTGGTTCTCAGGTCATGTTTTCCCTTCTCCTATGGCAGGTATGGAGAATCTGTGGCCCTCCAAATGTTGGTAGACTCCAGCTCTGCATCAACCCCAGCCAGTATGGTCAATGGTCAGGGATGATGGGAGTTGTAGTTCAGCTACACCTGCAGGGCTACGAATTCTCATTCTCTGTCCTATGCTAATTATAACTCTCTGTTGGGGTTGTTATCTGCCACACATGTGAGAGCTATTAATCACTGAACCAAACAGAATTCTTCCAGAGACCATTAAGTCAAACATATTATGCATCTACATTAAACCCGGCAATAGTGTATTACAAACAAACAGCCTTTAAATGGTTTTTAAAATAAATCTCCATTCTGGATGCAAAAATCAATTAGCTGCTGCTGAAGAATGCAAATTTTAATGGGAAGCTGAGTCATCCCCGGCTTCGTCACATTATAGTTCTTCAACTCTTTTCCTAGAAAACCACAAGTTCTCTTCTGATAGCCACTACGGCATGACATGCTTTCTAATAAGAGACAGAGCAAAAATCAGGAAGCCACCCTGTTCGAATCTCATCTATTCTGTGGACTCATTTGGTAGCCTTAAGCACACAATTCTTTCTCAGCCTCATTCATCCCATCTGTAATATGGAGGGCAATCATAAGACGTGCTCTATGAGGAGCTGGTTCCAGGCACCAGGTCTGTTGGCAGACCAGCTTTGTGTTACAAAGACATCTGCAAACATGACAAGAAGGTTGGCAACATCATGTGGGGATCCCTGGCAGACAACCGTAGTGCATGAAAACAGGTAGTCAAGGTTGTGTATCCGCAACTGTGACCAGAGGAGGAATGGTGCAGCCAGTGTGGTGTAGTGGTTAAGAGCGGTAGACTCGTAATCTGGTGAACCGGGTTCGCTTCCCCGCTCCTCCACATGCAGCTGCTGGGTGACCTTGGGCTAGTCACACTTCTTTGAAGTCTCTCAGCCCCACTCACCTCACAGAGTGTTTGTTTTTTATGATATTTATTAAAGTTTCAAAGAAAAGATTACATAAATAAAATGAGAAAAAGAAAAAAGAAAGAAATAAAAAAGAAGAAAAAATACAGAAAAAAGATAATAAACATTTAAAAAACACATCAATCTTTCCGTACCTTACATTTCATTTCCTTGATTCCCTTACCTCCTCACACCTCCCTTTTTTGTATTCCAGTTCTATTAATTAATTCAGCAATTTCTTTCCCTCTTTGTTTTTATCTTAATCCTTTAACTTAATAAATTATGTTTGGATTTTCACCTGTTAACAATCCATTTTTACATACACCTTAATAACATTGCTGCTAAAACCACTTAACTTCATTCAGACATCATTCTAACATTCATTAATTTTGCAATATTTCTGTAAATAGTCTTTAAATTTCTTCCAATCTTCTTCCGCCGACTCTTCTCCCTGGTCTCGGATTCTGCCAGTCATTTCCGCCAATTCCATATAATCCATCACCTTCATCTGCCATTCTTCCAGAGTGGGCAAATCTTGTGTCTTCCAATACTTTGCAATAAGTGTTCTTGCTGCTGTTGTAGCATACATAAAAAAAGTTCTGTCCTTCTTTGGCACTCACAGAGTGTTTGTTGTGGAGGAGGAAGGGAAAGGAGAATGTTAGCCGCTTTGAGACTCCTTAGGGTAGTGATAAAGTGGGATATCAAATCCAAACTCCTCCTCCATGGTGCATCTGCCCCACTGTGCTCACAGTGGCCAACCAATTACCTCTGGGAAGTCCACAAGCAGGGCCATCAGGAAACATTCATTTCATGTTGCAGCAGGAGATGAGTTAAGACAGCTCTTATTGCTAGCTCTGCTGGAAGCAGCTGCATGGACACCCATCCCACCTGGCTGCGTCAAAGGTATCAGTGAGACAATACAGACCTATCTTGGCTGGGACCAGTTTGCATTTGTCTCCTCCTCTTCCCAAATTGCCTGCCAAAGTGATCATTCCATGTGGCTGTTACAGGGCAGTGTGTAAGAGTTGAAAGCCTGGCTTTTGTTCTGCCCTCCCTTTTCTTTTGCATCATGTTTCTTAGAAGGTTGGCCATTACTCTACACTGTAAACCAGACGCGCAGTATCGAAATACAGTAAACAAAACATGACATGGCTTCCCTTTACCACCCTTTATCACCACCTGAGCTTCTTATCTCGGAAATCCCAGAGCACAAATATTCCTTCCCAGCCAAGCTAAAATCTGCTTTCTTCCGATTGTAAAGATGAGATACATGGTGTGTGTGTGTGTGTGTGTGTGTGTGTGTGTGTGTGTGTGTGTTTCTTGATGACCCTTCTGTTTATCACCCTCTGGTTTTTCATAGGCTAGCTGTTCTGTTTCCTTACAGAAGGGCTATTCTGATGACAACTGCATGCATATCTGCTTTAGAAAAAGACGGAGGGAAGGCTTTTCTGCTTGGGAAAAGGAGGAGGAGAAACTGAATTGTGTAGCTCCCCTCCCCTGCTTAGGATCCTCCTATGACTTTCTTTTCATCATTCCACAAGGGAGTGGAGGGTCTTGTAGTTTAGCCTTGTAAACCCAGCTGTGTAGAGCATTGATTGCTTCTGCCTGAAGCAGGGATGCTGTCAAGTTGCTCTGCGAGTTGAGTCATCTATTGACAAAGAGCTACTAGCCAGCAGATGATGCTGTGCAGCTCTACTCTCCGGGCTCCCACGATGCTCCGCTTATAGCAGCTGTCAAAGGTACTTGGAGGCTCTGCAGAACAGGACTTTTGCATCTGCTGAGAGAAGAAGAGAGAGGGAGGGTGTGCGTGTGTTGGGAAGAACTTTGACACCGGTGCAACATGAACGCCTATCTTCCTAGGCAGCACAGCTGCTGCAGGGGGTCTGAAGGGGCTGACCTTGCCAGAGGTGTGCCAACACTGCCTAGGGAGGCCCACTATCCCTGTGGATGGCGGCAGAACTCCCAGGGGGGCTGCTGTCGTCCGCAGGCGTTGCCACTCTCCGCTTCTGGACCCCATGGTCCAACTCTGACGCAGCCCAGGACTAAGTGTAGCACGTCGTGGGACAATGTGCAGAAAAGCCCCCCGAAAACCTTAGCTAAGGCAAAAGGGGCAGGAGGGGAATGGTGGACGGATTGCACCTGCCCCCACAGCTGGTACCACCCAGTACAGGTGAGATCCTTTTTTCCCTTAAGTCTCTCCAACTCAATGGACTCTTGAAGTCCAGGCAGGAAAAGGAAAGGAAAAGTTACACACATTGCCTTTTGGATTATAAAGTTTTCAGGCGAAGGCTGGAGGACTGCTTAGTGAGGTTGCTTTTTTATAGCAGTGAGGTGTGCTGTTCATTTTTCACAGGCATCGTTCTAAAAGTATGGACAGATGGGAGACCTTGCAATGTTCCTGTGTGCTTTTTCCTTCTCTTTTAATGTACTAATTTCTTTGGGGTGGGTAGGAAGTATTCCCTTGCCTCACGCTTGGTGGCTTTGCTGCATTTGACATTCGCATGGGAAAAATTGAGTGTGGTGTCCTTTTAGTACAGTATACTTTTTAAATGATGCATTTACTGAGGAATGGGGATGAATTACATTGCAAAATCTTAGATCTATGTAAAAAGATCATACAGCCTCCTTCTCCCCGTTCACTTTTTTGTGTGTGATTTATATGGGTGGTATCCAACGATAGTCATATATGGAGCAGACCCTGTAAAATAAGTGTACTCAAATTCATTGATTCCGATGAGTCTACTCTGAGTACAACTTACTTGGATATCACTTGGATATGTTTATTTCTCTAAGATGTACTTTGATTACTTTGGTTATGCTTAAGATAAACTGAGAAATGGAAAACTAATTTCTCACTGATTCTTCCATGACTAGTAATACTGAAAAATATCTGTACTTCTCTCAATCTGCTCCACACATACGCAAATGCTTGTGTGTGTCCCCTACTACACACACACACAATTTCTCTGTCAGTCACTGTAATCTTATTCAGAAACTTCTGCTTCAGTACCCTGCCAAATCTTTGTGGTGCCTTTTTAATTACTTGAATTAATATAATGTCATGAGGAGAAGAATAAGGAACCAAAAGCTGAATAAAGTATTATGATGGTGCAGAGTGTAAGAGTCCTTCTAAGCACATAGATGTTTGCTTTGTAGAATTTTTTTAAAATAATAATAAAAAATTAATAGAAAAGCAGTGTAACACCACATTTCAGTACAGCCGTGTTGGCTTTAGTCTGTGCAGTGTGATATATATATATTTCTTTCCACAAGGAACAAAACACACATCTTACTTACAACATAACACTCTCAGGGTATGGGGAAATGAAGCCTAATGTTTGAAAAATTCAGCTTGTCAGTCTCATTTTCTCTGCCTGTAGTGTTACATTTTGGAAGACGGGTTAGGTCTCAGTTTCCTGAAAGAGAAAGTGTAAAGGAAATGCACTTTGAATATAACTGAATATTGCAATGTTGTTGTTGTTAGCACTGCTGCTGTTATTAAATACTGATCTGAAATTGAAAACATTTTAAAAGGTGTAGTGGGCTGTGCTACACATGTAAGGATGTATTCAGAACCATCAGTTTGCAGAGTGACATTTTAAATAGGAAAGAAAAAGGGGTGGTCTCTGCCCTCAGTAAGTTTACAATCTATAGATTGTTGGCAGGGGAAAGCTGCTTTCAAAGAAGTACTCTGGGGGCAAAGGCCACAGCCACACCATATGCTTATGAACTCTTATACTACGTTAACAGTTATTGACACACACACCCCAAGAATCCGGGTGCTATTGATTGGTAAGTGTGCTGAGGGGTCTCTTAACAGCTCCCAGAACCCTTAACCATCTAAAGTTCCCAGGATCCTTTGCTCCTCAATAGCATATTACTGGTTTTGATTAGTGTAAGAAGGTATTAAGCTGACATGTTTTCTATCTGGGTATTTAAAGGTTTCTAATAGTCCTGGTTCCCAACTAGCACACAGCCAAAAATGCCCACTACTGTTAGTTTTAAAATCTATCAGTATATTCCCTAGTATTTGGAATTGGAAGTAGAAAAGGATGTTAGATGCCTTTATTACTTTCCCATTAAATGGAGCATATTAGACCCCAAAGCATCTTTGTACTGAGGATAAAACTAAGCAATGCTGTTATAAAAGTCTGTAGCAATAATTAAAAGGTGTTCTTTCAGTGCAATCTCCCTGAGTCGGGTTTTCTGAGGCTGGTAATGGGGTTTTGCAAGGGTTTTGTTTCTGTTTTTAAAAAGATTATCTTAGAGTCAACACATTCACCCAAAATTACATAATCCAGATCAAAGTAATGGGATAAGAATGCAGGTCAAAAAAAAGATTAAATTGCTACTGTATTGGAGTGTGGGATTGTTTACATTGTAAAGCAAACTATTGGAAGATTGGAAGAGGGTTCCACTGCCCTCAGAAGCTCAGGATGGTGGCAGAGGCCTGGGAGAGGGCCTTCTCTGTGGCAGCTCCTAATTTGTTGAACTCCCCACAGAAAAAATAAAAAAAATCCTTCCAGTAGCACCTTAAAGACCAACTAAGTTAGTTCTTGGTATGAGCTTTCGTGTGCATGCACACTTCTTCAGATACACTCCCCAACTCCCCACAGAAAGTATGCAGCTTTCAATGAATGCTGAAGACACACATTTGTACTCTGCCCTTTGTCACCTGGTGTGTGTGTGTGAACCCATCCTATTCTTGTGACTGTAAATTGCTTTAAACTGTTCTAATGTACAGTGGTACCTTGGTTCTCAAATTTAATCCATTCCGAAAGTCTGTTCAACTCCCAAAATAGTTCGAAAACCAAGGCACGGCTTCCAATTGGCTGCAGGAGATTCCTGCACTCAATCGGAAGCCGCACCGGATGTATTTTAGATTGCTGTGACCTGCACTGGAACCTTATAGTAAAGAGCAGGGAACAAATTGAGTTTATGGTAAAATAGGGATGGTGTTGATACTTTTATATGCAGACTATCTCAGGAGCTAGGGACACGGGTGGCGCTGTGGGTTAAACCACAGAGCCTAGGACTTGCTGATCAGAAGGTCGGGGTTCGAATCCTCGCGGCGGGGTGAGCTCCCATTGCTCGGTCCCTGCTCCTGCCAACCTAGCAGTTTGAAAGCACGTCGAAGTGCAAATAGATAAATAGGTACCACTCTGGTGGGAAGGTAAATGGCGTTTCCGTGCCTAATGGACCCTTTACCTTTACCTTTATCTCAGGAGCTAGTCGTGGGGCACTGTCACTGATTGCATGCCCTATGCTACTATTTTACACTTGGTTCGTATTGGTAGACCTTGAGATTCTAATAATCGTCTTCAGCATCATACACTGCCTTCTTCTCCTCTCTTTCTTAACTTTGCTACCAAGCTTCCTTTTGCCTCCCTCCCTCCCACCGACCTCCATCTGTTTCCATACCTCCATCATTGGAGGCAGTAAGCTGGTGAGCACAAGTTGGGCAAGCGCCTGTTGCCCTCAGGTCCTCCTCCTGGGCTCTCCATAGGCACCAGGTTGGCCACTGTGAGAACAGGGATGCAGGACAAGATGTTCTTGTCCTTGCCTTCCTGTGAACATGTTCTTGTTCAAGACCTTTCCAGAGATGAAAAGCAAATACAGTGTTATGTGGGCTTCTGCCTTCAGCAGCTGCTTGCTCTTCTCAGTGTTGCTTCTCAGTGTTGCTTCTCAATGTTGCTCTGTGTCCTCCTTTTAAGTCTGTTGGGTTGGGGGAGCCATGCCAGCTGCCACTTCATACCTGCACTTTCAAGCGCTTGACCCCTTCTGTCTTTCCTGGATCGGAAGGACAATTAATGTTAGTTTGCAACCTTGCCATTGCAGTTTTTCCAGCCTGAATGTCACAAAGAGGCGCCGGAAACTGCTGGACCATGTAGAAATGTGCAGAGGCTCCAGCAAATGGATAAAACAGTGCCATTTCAGTTTAAATACCCTATATTTGGAATCAGCCGCAGAACTAGCTTGCGGGAAGCAGGGGGATTATATTTAGTATTATATGATATAGTATATGATTACTACAGGGTGCAATCTTGGCTTCGTCTGTGCCTTGAGTAAGTCTTGGGAAAACAAAGAGGCAAAGTGTATTTTGGGAGGCAAGGGTGAACATGTAAAAGTACTTCTTCTTCAAGCGACTCCAAAGGATGAGCAAACGGGGAATAAATGGGGAGGGGCGACAAGTTACTTGCCTTCAGGCCACTCATCTCCCTTCCCAATTTAGCAACATAGGAAGCTGTCTTATACCAAGACTGACACACACACACATACACACACACCCCATGCCATGTTGTCTACAGCGATTGGCCGCAGATTCCCAGGGTTTCAGACAGGTACATTCCCCAGCCCTACCTGGAGATGCCAGGGATTGGACAGATACTCTACCTACTGAGCTATGGCCTATTGCCCTCTTCCAGGTTCACCTATGTAGAATAGGTGCCAGGACTTTGGTGGCAGGTTTCCAGGGCCCATGTTTTGGTGGTGGTCCCTAAGAATGCCCTTGCTTGCATGTTGCTAATGCAAACTCCATTTTGGTGAGATGGAGATTGGTAGAGATGAAGGAGAGATTTATTCCATTCTCATTTTAATGTGGGTGGCTTGGGACGCGGGTGGCGCTGTGGGTTAAACCACAGAGCCTAGGACTTGCTGATCAGAAGGTTGGCGGTTTGAATCCCCGCCATGAATTGAGCTCCCGTTGCTCGGTCCCAGCTCCTGCCAACCTAGCAGTTCGAAAGCACATCAAAGTGCAAGTGGATAAATAGGTACCGCTCTGGCGGGAAGGTAAACAGTGTTTCCGTGTGCTGCTCTGGTTCCCCAGAAGCAGCTTAGTCATGCTGGCCACATGCCCTGAAGCTGTATGCCGGCTTCCTCGGCCAATAAAGCAAGATGAGTGCTGCAACCCCAGAGTCGGTCATGATTGGACCTAATGGTCAGGGGTCCCTTTACCTTTTTACCAAATTTGCATCTCCCAAACTGATGCACAAATTGAAGCGTCAATCTCTCATTCTGACCAAAGAATGGATACCAACACAACAAGAACGTTAAAAACATTCAGAGAAATTTTGTCCTAATGTACAGTTTCGCTCGGCATATGCCTCTTTTCAGGCAATCTGAATGCCTTTTTCATGATGTTCTCTGAGAAATGCATATGAAAATGCATACAGATTTTCATGCAGAAAAATCACCAACCCATGTGGAGATTGGTTGAATTGAATTTAAGGTTGGAAAAAAGAGAAACCAAAACTGACATCGATCTGTGCTCGTAAGTTCCCTTTCACATGTGGATGGATCTTCCTGGGTCTGAAGCCAATCTGTCTCTCTCTCCCCCCACCCCCACACAAACGCACCTTCATTTTCTTAACCCTAATGCTCAGTGCAACCATCAACAAGCACACTCTATGGCCTCCTTTGCACCGAGAGACCCTGGGCGCATCCAGTAGATTCTTCTTAGGCTCCTGTGTTGATATTCTGTTTTGGAGTATCATGTTTCTGCTTGCTGTATACTTGGATAATAGGTAATTCAGTAAGACAGCAAGGACAGCTGAGAAATGGCCTACTTAGAGAGTCCATGAAAGCACTTAGCTGCTGGATAAATCTGTCTTAGCAACCACCGCCACAAAACTCACATCATGCATTATAGTACAGTCCCAGAGACCTGGTGAGTCCCCCTCCCACACCTCTTTCTCCTTAGTAATCTGCATTAATTTTGGCTGCTTTTTGCACCAGCTACAGCTTCTAGGCTAAGTCCAAGGGAAGCACTACGTAGAGCATGTTTCAATAATCCACTCTTGAGGTTACCAATGCCAGGACACTTTTGACACCTGAGTGCTGACGGTGATAAATAGCAGTTCTCAACATCTACAATGACAAATAGTTCTCAACACCCACTCAGTTCCAGAGCCTTTCCATTCCAAACCATTTTATGGCAATTATTGGGGTGGGGTGGGGGGGGTTAACTGTGTGTTTGCTTATGCAAGTTTGTTTCAAAACCCTGACATCTCCACGAAAGCTTTATTTAGGTGCCACCATAAGGGAGAAGAGGCTGGACCTGATTTTCAGGAATTTCATAGAGGAGTTTCTGGAATTTTTGTTCAAAATGATTGTTAGAATTTAGGTGGAGAACATTTCTGGCGTAAAACAAAAGACCTCAGTGGGCCATAGTAGATGAAGATGCCTCCACCTAGAATTAAAGCTTATTATTTTAATTGCTGCTGTCCCCAAATGGCCATGGGATTTAACATTCTCTGTGTTTTAACTGTCTCCTCTAGGACATATTGGAGGCTGATTCCAATTTATGCGGTCCCCTCCCTGAAAGGTCTGTCCTTGTGAAAGAAAGTGATTGCTCTATGTGTTGATTGTGGAGGACCAAAGCTCAGTGGAAAACACCTGCTTTGCATGTAGGTTCAATTTCTAAAGCAGAGGCGCCAACTTGAATGAAATATTGTGGGGGCCCAGGTAAGCCCCGCTCCACATAATCGACTCCATGACACAGTGTGCACACACAACATTTGAATAGGAATGTCCATCAACTTTGGGGGGGGGTCCCAACCCCCTCAATTATTTTATTGTGGGGGCTGAAGCCCCCACAGTCCCTAGGAGTTAGCTCCTATGTTCCAAAGCAGGCATGACCAAACTTGGCCCTCCAGCTGTTTTGGGACTACAACTCCCATCATCCCTAGCTAACAGGACCAGTGGTCAGGGATGATGGGAATTGTAGTCCCAAAACAGCTGGAGGGCCAGGTTTGGCCATGCCTGTTCTAAAGCATATCTCCATACAGGACCTCCAGGTTGTAAGTTGCCACTTAAGAGGCCTATGAGTCGCCTCAACCACATATTTGAAGTTTCAGAGTGCCATCAAGTTCTTGACTGCTGATAATATCAACCAGCTGCTGTGCTATTCAGACAGAGGAGGAACTGAATCAGCTGTTTTTTTTTCTTTCCTGTACAGATTTCTGCCTATTCAGAGTTGATTAATGCTATTGTTTCCCCTTCTCTACTTGGAAGGATCTGTATCTCTATTCATCTCCGGATAGCCATGCTACGACATCCCTTTCATGTTTAGGTATCTCCAGGGCCATTTCTACCATTAGGCAGAGTGAGGCAGCTGCCGCCAGCAACAGATTTTGGATGTCATGAAAATGCAGCAAATAGTTGTTATTTCTTTTTATGACCATGATGTCAAGGGAAGCGAAAGGTGTTTGTGGGATATTCTACCTCTGGTGCCCAAATAACTTGTGCTAGAGATGTGATCTGGCAAATATCTGCACCCAGTTGTTCCTTTAGTTGTTCTACAAAAGAGAGTTATTCCAGAGATGGAAAAGAGGTATCCTGACGGTACGGAGATATTGCAGCAGGACCTTGCCCCCTGTCACACATTGAAAGTGGTGAAGAAATTCATGACAGAGCAGCAAAAACAGGTACTTGATTGGCTAGGGAATTCCCCGGACGTAAATCCCATTGAGAATTTGTGGACTTATATGCAAAAGTCGCCTCCATGCTGTAGACTGTACGACTGTGGAGAAGCTCATTCAGGCGCTGATTAAACTCACATATATGTACATTAGTAACAGATATGACTTCCTCTATTTTTAAGTAGCATTTGAACACGGTTTGGCATGGAGTCTACTAGTTTTGAACAGTCACGGTTGATTTTTGGATCCCTGTACCACACTTGAATTAGCGCCTGAATGAGCTTCTCTATAGTCGTACAGTCTACAGCACGGAGGAGACTTTTGCATATACTGTCTATTAAAGAATGGCATGATAAAACATGGGATTATGCCTTGATGTCAAAATCAGTGTACATTATTAGATCTAGAGAACAAAATCAAAGCTAGCTCTCTTTTTTTGCCCAGATGGAGGGTTTTGTTTTGTTTTGTTTTGTTTACTAAACATTGTAGGAGATATTGATTGTTTCCCAATAAATCTCAAGAGTGCACAGTGTTTTGAAAAGAGAAAGAAAAATGAGAGAGAGAAACAAGAAACAGAGAGGTTTGAGTTGTGCAATTATATGCCTACAGAATGTTGATATGAATTAGCTTGTATCACTCTTCCAACTTCCTCCTTCAGTTCTGTACTTTTCAGCCACAATCACAGCCTCGTGACCGTGGGGAGGGGGTGGCTTAGAGGGTTCATGGTGCCAGGGGAAGACCTCAAGAGTGCCACATTGGTGACCAGTGAATCAGAATGTGAGGGCCTTGATAAGTAACTTGGAACTGGGTCTGAAGTGGACAACCAGGTGTTCAGCAGATGGTCAGTTGCATGCCTAAACTGTTTCCCCACAGCCTGTGTGAGCACACACTATGATGTTCTGAACTGACTTTTTAAATTGGCTGGCATTTCCAGTTATTGCTCCACCATATGCCATCCCTGATCTGCTCCTGGCTATAGCCATGCAGGCTAAATTCTGTCAGATACTCAGTCAGCAGCTACGGAGAACAGCCTTCTTGCTAGGTGGTAGTATTGAAATAGGACAAGCATTTGTGAATCATTGTTATTTTTCTTAATCCTCCAAGACCTTTCCACCCAACATGCTTTCCAAGGCTGGTATTCAAGTAATTCATCCCATCATCCCAAGGAGTTCCACTTGTGCAACAAGACTTCCTTCCATCTCCTCTCCCCATGCATGACCTGCACCCTCCACAAAACTGTTCTGGAGGGTTGGGGGAGCCCTTAGAAAAAGATTTAGGGGGAGAGGGGAAGTCCCATTTTACAAGCAGAAATCCTTGTGTTCATGGGATGCTTACCTAGTGCCATATTGGATACAACTCCAAGAAAATATCCTATATGGTAATATAAGACTGCCACTGACTACTGGTATGATGGCTATATGCTAAGTTCAGAATAAGAGGTGGTATGTTTCAGAATGCCAGTTGCTGGCGATCACACTCTGCCTCCAAATCCTGATATTACTGCCTCTGAGTTTTACTCCTCCAGCTGAAGCTCTTCTCCCCCCAATCACCCAATGATTTCCTCAACCTTACCCTCTAATACAATCCCGTTCTGCTGCAAGGCTCCAGCAGCTTGTAACGAGTCATTCTGGCTGAGCTATGGAATACATTGTCACCTAGAAGAGCCGTGAACTTTAAAAGGCCCGCATGTCATTCTGTAGTTGCATGTTCCTGCATGTCTTTGAAGCAGGAGAAGTTACAAGGTAGTCTTCCACAGGGTCCAAGGAAGTTGAGAGAGCAAAGTTTGTAGGCCTAGCGATGGACTCTCCACCCACAAGTGGTGTGATCTATGAGTCCTATGATCCAAAACCAGAGGACAAATGTTGACTTTTCATAAAGGATTTTGCAAGAACATAATATACACATTTCATCTGATGCATTAATAAAACTATTAATTGTACCTCTCAGCTCGATCAGGGCAACTATTGTTGAGAACACAGAGAACATGGCATTTACAGTAAACCTATATGCATTCAAGGCAGAGCAGACTGAAACCTTTTCTCTCCTTTTTTGCACTGACCTTCCATTGCCTTGGGAGGTGAATTGTATTGTTGCTTGGGAGAAGAGAACTGCATTGTGACTGACAAAGCTGCAAGCTGCAGCATCTTAAATTGAAACTGGTGTGATACAAGCCCATGAAAAATGCATCTTTAATGGAAAAGGCAGCTGACCTTTAACTGTTGGAGAGCTTGTGGAAGTTGTTAAAGTGAAGTTGGCTTTGAAGTGGGCTGAATCTGTCATGAGGATATAAGCATTCTCCTCGGAGCATGCTCCTCTGACTTGATAGCATGCTTTAGATTTCCAACAAGCTGCCTAAGCATTAACACATCCAGGCAAAATCCACTGTATCAAATGGAAGTAACCTAATTCTGGGGATGGGTTGAGCACTATCCCCTGCTAAATTATACACCACCCCAATTCTTCTCTGGCTTTTGCATGCCAAGAGTCCCAGGTATAGTCCCCGGCATCAGCAAGGACAATTTCACTGGGACGCAAAAGTGGTCAAGTGAATGTATGAATTTCCCAAGGGTCAGCCAGACACTGAAGCCTGGAGTTGTAGCTTGGTGGAGCCAAGCTAGGCGTACACAGTCCGGATCTAGATGGACCAGTGATCTGAACTGGACTTAAATTAGCTTCTTGTGTTCCTGCCTGCTTGCAGTGTTTGCTTCTTTCCTGGCTCAGCTACCAGTTTGCTTGTACAGAGAGCCTTGAATGCCTGCATATTAGTTACAGGGAGCTCACTCATCTGATTCCTTTAGAAGGAGCCTTGAGGATGTGGGCAAGGCACTGCAAATGAAGACAGATGCAGGGAGAGCATACAGTTTCTGTAAATGAACAGGGGGTGGTGATTTTTCTTCTCTTTGTCAGTCAGGTGAAAGGTTTTGGTTTTTTTAGGGTTTCTGTAAAATGCGCCATCTATCAATCTGACCCATATACCACCCATATATTTTGTGTTCTGCCAAATATTGAACATTCCACCTTCACCCCCCATTGTCATAATCTTAGGCAGGCAAAAATGAATTTAATTGAGTGCCCAGTGGGCTGTGATGCTCAGGATTTTGCAAGCTAATATTTGGGAAACAGTATGCTGTGCTTCCAAAAAAATAAATGCCGTTAATACTACCCAGATGTGCAGCACAATCTTCCTTTTAGATTTGCTGTTTTGTCTTGCACCCTTCAAAATGTACAGACATCCATGTGGATAATGATATTGTATGTCATTTAGTCACTAGGTGACGCTAGACTTAGTTGTGTCTTGGTGGAGCTTGTGATTTGCTATTTGGGAACATAGGAAGCTACCCTTTGTCTATCTAGCTCAGTATTGTCTTCTCTGACTGACAGTGGCTCTCCAGGATTTCAGGCCCTGAACTCTCCCATCCATACCCGGAGATGCTGAGGATTGAATTTGGGACCTTCTACAACCCTTCCCTTTCTATAAAGCTTCTACTTCTGCTTCCTGACTGCTGCGTCCTCCAAACCTTCCATGACAGCATTTTGACTCATTTCAGTTATATTCCTTGGCTATCACAGCAGTTTTGCAGGAACTTTTTTATATACGAAAGGCTCTTTCAGTATACAAATAATACTTTCACTAATGAAACTCCTAGGACAGTTTGGAAGAATTTAATTGGTCTATATGGCCATAGCCACACCATATGGTTTCTTTAGTGATGACTTCAGGTAAACTCCCCCCTCGTGCCTGAGGGCATAACATAACTCCAAAGTGGGGCAAGCTGTTATTTAATTACCCACATTGGGGTTACCTTCCTCTTTCCTCTAAAGCGTCTATTACAGGCTGTCATCAGGGATCAGGACCCCGTGAATATAAATGACGAGATTATTGAGCTGTTATCCCATGCGATGAAGCACTGCAAAATTCTTTCTTTCTTGACTACCCCTTCTGCCAGGGAGCTTGAAGGGGACTTATCCAGTGTTAGATTGACAACCCCTGTAAAGTCAATCAAGCACAGAGAAAACATTGGACCAAATGTCATCCAGGGGACTTTGTGGCTTGTAGAGCTCTGGACTTCAGGTCTCCCTTGTCAAAGTCCAATGCTCTTCAAATCTAAAAGCTGAGCATAGGTGGACTCTCTGTGGAACTACTGTGCTACAGAATGAAGTTAAAGTGTGAGCTGTTACTGCAGAGAAAGGATAGCGAAGGGTAACATTATATTTCCAGGGCTCAGCAAAAATGGCATCCATGCTATTTGTGGGTATCAAAATGCAGGGAAAGGCTTTTGCTGAATATTCTTGGGTATTGTGCATAGTTAAACTATGGCATTCGCTCCCACAGGAAGTGGTGATGGCCATAAACTTGGATGGCTTTAAAAGAACATTATACAAATTCATAGAGGGCAAAGGCTATCAATGGCTGCTAGCCATGATCGCTGTGCTCTGTGTGTGCCCTCAGTTCACACTCTGTGTGCACAGGTAACATAGATAGATCTTTGCAACCCAAAGAGTTTACAGGTTAAAGTGGACAGGAGAAACATTGGAGCAGTGGTGGGGAAACCTGTGTCCCTCCAGTTGTGTTAGACTTCAGCTCCCATCAGCCCCAGTCAAGATGGCCAGTAGTCAAGGACAATGGGACTTGGAGTCCAAGAACGTATGTCTGGCCATGGGTTCCCCAACCCTGCAGTAATGGAGCAGATTTTATGGCTTTTAAGACATAGTGCGTGGCATTCAACTGAAGTTTTCTTAGAGTAGACCTATTGAAATTAATGAATCTTTGCCATGTTCATTGCTTTCAGTGGGTCTACTCCCAGTAAAACTTAGTTGATACCACCCCTTGAGTGCCATTGATGTTTATATTTGTCTGGGATAGAAATATCCCTTTTTGGAATCTTCCCTTATTTCTCATTTTTCTTAGGGAGGTTCCTCTCAACAGCTGGCTTCCTGGATGGGCAGTGCCCTCTTCAGGTATTCAGAATGGACCACAGCAGTGAGCACATTAGATCTGCCTGCATCGTTGTTCTGGTCCACCCTCTGGAGCCATCTAGTTCCTGTACAGCTGGAGATGCCCCGCATCTCATTTCCCAGGGTTTTAAAATGCACATACAAATCAAAATAATAAACATGGAGATGCCGGGGTTTGAACCTGAGCCGAAGTTTGAACCTGAGCTAAAAAGCTGGTGCTCTATCAATGAGCTACAGCTCTCCCCTCCACCCCCAAACGAACGCAGAACACGAACGGATGAGGAGTAGGCAGCCTTGCTCTAGTTTCAAGTCTTTTCCCTGCAGAGAAAAATGCAACAAGGGTGGGTACAGTAAGATTATCCCGCAGTGAAACATCTGTCTCTCTCCCCCAACCCTCCTTATCCGTCAAAAAGAAGAGCTTCTGATTAACATTTTATTTGCGAGATAGCAATCTGATAGCACATCTAATTAGGAAATTTACATAACACATCCTGAATTCCCTTTGCCCGCGCATCTGTGGCACTACTTCATCTGAAGGACTTCTTTCGGAATGCCGAAGTCGTGCGTTCCTGAGGGTCCTGGCTGTCTTTTCCTGCTGAGAACTCTCTCCTCCTCCCTTAAAAAGAATGAAACAGCAACTTCCCGTCTTTCAGCACAGGTAAGGGAAGTTGGATGAATGTTGGAGTATGGTGATGATTGCCATTTAAAGGGGAGTATTGAAAAGTCAGGGGTCTCTCCCTGTCCTCACACCTCTTTGAAATAAAAGGCTAGTTACTGTGAGGTTTATAAAATGATTGTCAGAATGGAAGCTTGGCCAAGAGCGGATTAATAGAGTCAGTGGGTACTGCTAGTGACTGCCTTAATAGTTCCGGCAGAATTGCCTAGAACCTTCATTTTTGTTAGGGAGGTTCATCTCCGTAACTGATCTCCTGGATGGTTGGAGCATTCAGAATGGACCAAGGGGGGAGCATGCGAGCTCTGCCCCTGTTCTTGTTCCTTTGAAAATGGTGATGTTCCTGTACATCAGGGCATGTCCCACATATATTAGAACCCTGGTTCTGTAACATGCAGGGAGCCGCTAAGAGTCAAAGTTGCTCCCCGCTTTTCAAGCTCATTCTCTGTGAGTTGAAAGATGATTGGAACTTCAATTGGAGGAGAAAGGGAAAAGCTGTTGCACTCAATGATTCCTGTATTGCAGGAGGTTGAAGTATGTGACCCTTGTGGTCTTTTCCAACTCTATGATTCTTTGAATATATCCCTGCATCCTTCCCATGTGTGGAAGCACATGTCCTGAATGCTTGAAGAGGGCTAATGAGAAACTTGAAAGGAGGATGCCCCACCACAACTAGCTAAAAGAGGTGTGATCTCGGTGCCTTCAAATGATGAGAAACTGCATTTGGGGGCAGACAGATATGGAAGAGAGCTGAAGGTGGGCTCCATAAGCGTCTTAAGGTGCTGGCAGGCTCCACAGAGATCTGGCACAGGAGCGATGGACTCTGGTGTTTAAGAATGAGACATTTATATTGGTAAATGAATGCAAGTATGCAAAATTTTCTAATAAGGATTCAGTGACCTCCTTCCAAAGGAAGGTGCGACAGGATTAGCATTCTATCCCTGGAACTTCTGGCCACTTGGAAGAAGTAGAATGAGCATGACATTGTAATTGGTAGGGAGAAATGAATTGTCTCCCCACCTCCTACGCACATGCTAGAACTCAGGGTCACTCAATGGAATTGATTATGGCAGCAGTTTCAGGAGAGATAAAAGGAAGCTGTTCTTTTGGATTTGCATATCCTTTGGGGTAGATCTTGTCAAACCAGTTCTTCTTTTTTAGGTGTTCCGCTTTCATGCTGTTGGGGAAATTATGAGAGAAAGTTGTTGATTATCTAAGCGGATTAAGTTGGTTATCCTTAGAAGTGGATAAGGAATGGAAAGATACGCAGAAGAGAACAGGTAGCAGTGGGTCCAGCGTAAGAGCAGAAGTGCTGGAGAATTTTGATATGTCCATATTCTGAAGCCAACTGCCTAATCCATACTTTATGAACTAACATATGGATCAGAATGGCCCAATGGACTGGCTCAGTATAAGCTAATATTGTCTACAGTGACTGCCAGCAACTTTCCAATGTTTTGATGTGAGGAACATACCCAACCCTATCTGGAGTTGCTGGGGATTGAAACTTGGATCTTCTGTATGCAAAGCAGATCCTCTACCGCTGAGCTGTGGTCCTTCCCCATTCTAGTATAAGCCCATACCTCCAAGGAGGCAGGGGTCTTGATGCAAGCTGGACATAATTATTGAAGGGAGGTGAGACCTTCTTAACCCTGAATTAAGGCAATGGCACATAAGTCGGTTCTTTATGGAGTGCATTCGAGGCCACAAGTGGAACGTCCTATCAGGCTGCAGCTCACTAGTGTATTATTGGTATATCTGTCCTGCCCTCAGTTTGGGGATTAGGTGTGCTAGCTTCAGTGCTCCCAAATTCCAGTGGTCCAGAAATCCAGGACCGTGGAGCTTTTGAGCTCAGACAAAAACCAGTCCATCCTTTATGTAGTAATTGTGTTTGCTGCCACTGCACTGTCATTTCCTGTGCTAAATAAAAGTGGGAACGATGGACAGGCATTCCTAGACACTTGGAGAATCAGACCAGGGAACAGTTATGGCCCGTTGGAGCTCCCTGGAAGTTTCTCCAAGCTTTTGAAAACACACACATCCCTTCGCAATTTCTGCCTACTACAAAAAAATGCTTGTTCAAAGACCCTATTGTGATGTGCATCTTTTCAACAAATGGAGGCAGGGAAGCATAGCAGTGACCAGAGGAGGAATAATCTCTGGGAGAAGTGCAGAGAGAAGAAAAGCCATGGTGCATCTGCAGCAGCACAACTGGATGCCTTCACCTGCCCCAGCTGCAACAAAACAGGTCTCTCCTGTATCAGCCTCTACAGCCACAGCAGGCATGGTAATTCTCCAGCGATTTGACCTTGCCCCAAAGGTGCACTCTTTCATTATCTCCTAAGATGAATGGATACCAACAGCAGTGTCCGCCATTTGCAAATGTATAATGGTGGGTTCTTGTGAGTTTGCAAAGCTGCCTCTCTGGAATGGCTCGTTGTTAATGTACACCATCATCTTGGGTCCTGTATGATAGATTTTGTTTGCAAAAACTCTTACTGTATCATCCTAGAGATGTCTTCAAAGAGCCCTCTTTCAGTTTTTCCCTGTGCTGCCTGTGTTTTTTGTTGGGAGTTTTCCCCATCTTGTTAGTAAATATTTTATGGCACCATCTGCTAAATAATGCATTCTAAACTCCTTGTTAAATGGGTTTTGCTCAATCTCGCTATAGTAATTCTGTTAAACTACAGAGCTCCACTTATCACTGTGCATCCAGCTACAGTTGAAATCTGCAATCGGGATCTTTCTTTAGAAATCAGAAATGGCCAGTTTGCTTCTCATTTATAATGCAGAGTCCACTCAACATATCGAGAAGCTTCTGTTGAGAGCAGTGCCATTTTCCCAGCAATATTTTGTTGCTTGGGAAATGCAGATACAGTCTCTTTCCTTTTTTGGTGGTGCATCCATTGCTGTTTTGCTTGGTGCCTGGAATGTAGTTGCCCAGGTGTGGTCACAATTACACAATGGTTATGGGGTGAAGGATCAGGGCTGTGGACACAAAAGACTACTGCATTAGACCAAATGCCCATCTAGTACAGTATCCTGTTCTCATCTGCTCCCTTGGACCACAGTTCCCACGGCCATTGGCTGATGGGAGGTTGATGACAGGTGTAGTCCAACAGCATATTTGGAGACATAAGTTCTCCATCCCTGGCATAAGGCAAGATGCTCTTCTAACCTCACTCAGGACATTGCTTGTCTCTGGGAGTTGAGGATGACACTGAAGGATGCTCGGAAGGGATTGCATCATTCAGACTGAAAAAATACCCCACCTGTGAGTTATATAGTCAGGGAGGGCAGGTGAACAGGCAGGAACAGCAAGGAAGCTCAGGAGTTATTGGGAGTGGTCAGCACCGAGTCTCCTACTGAAATGTGGGTCTTGGTGAGTGCTGAAATCTGCTGATCTCTACTGACACACTTTTGTTGTGATGAGATGCGAAGGAAGAGGCAGTTTCAACAGCGCATCAAAAGTTGAGTTTTCTGTCTCATCCCCCACCTTGCTTTGAATTGACTTCCTTTCCCTAGTTTTTGTCCACCCGACTGTTTTTTGCCATCCTCAAAACAGTAATTTTCATGCAGGGAGTGCATTTGTTTCTTTCAAATGCATGTTGACGGTTCTCTTGTCCCGGTTCCTCCAGCCCTTCAGTCTCCATTTAGCCGAGCTTTATTGACAGTTCTCTGGGTCTGCTGCCATTATGTAGAGAAAATTGTCAATCTTTCTGAGCCCCTTAATCATGTTTGTTGCTCCTGCCTGCATTTTAATAGCCTACGGTGCCTTCTTTACTTAAGCAACGAGACATGACAGGGGTTTGCTTTCTGGGGATATTAATACTCTCCCCAGGTACGTTGTTAGGTTTTAATTGGCCCCAGACAGATTCTGCTGTGCTACAATGAAATTATGATCTGAGATGGCAAAACTGCACTAAAAGCACACTAGAGCCAAGGTATGCTCAAGTGAGGCTTGCCTGTGTATCTTGTGTGATAAATAACAATTGGTACAGTTGAGTTCTACAATTCCCACTTCGCAATCACTGCATTTCCCACTTCACAATCACTGCATTTAACAAAAATTGCTCTGTTGAGAATATGCAGCCGGTTCCCAATCTACATGTTCATATAATTAGCATATTGGATTTTCATTTTGCTGTATGCCTTGGTTAGAGCCTTTATTACTGCGTCACTTGTTAGTTCCAGAAAGCCATGTGATAAAACAAGGCACAATTTCAGTGTTCAAAACCCAAATTAGCCTATGCAATTCCTCAGTAGCTATATAAGAACTTAAGAACAAAAGAAGTCCCCTGCTGGATCAGGCCAGTAGCCCATCTGGTCCAGCAGCCTGTTCTCACTGTGGGTGGCCTGTGGGGAACCTGCAAACAGGACCTGAGTGCAAGACCTCCTTTGGTTTCCAACAACTGATGTTCAGACTCCAGCTGTGGAGAAAGACCATTGCCATCATGGCTTGTTGCTGGCATCTGTCTGTCTTGGCAGACAGTGGGAAAGTGTGCCTTTGGGCATGAAGCCAAACTATTGTAGAATTATAGCCCCTGCTGTGGTGGTAGAGACCAATAGAGGGGATACATGTTTTATTCCAGGTGGGGCAGATATCTGGTTTTGCTGTTACAGGTACACCATGGCATTTCTTTTCCCAGCAAGCATTTCTCCTCCGGTCACTGCTATGGATGCATGACCTGACTGTCTCCAGGCACTATGGTTGTCAGCAAGGGATTCCCACACAGTGAGGTTGTTGTTGTCAGTCTTCATGTCACGTTTGCAGAGATCTTTGTAGCACAGAGTCTGCCCACACCTCGTGCCTGAAACTGTAGAGCACATCCTTGGGAATCCTGCCACCTTCCATTCTATGGACATGACCAAACCAGCATTGACGTTGCTGAGGCAGGAGTGCAAATACGCTGGGAATGTGTAGAGCACATCTTTGTTTGAGACTCTGTCCTGCCACGTGATGCCCAAAATGTTCCCAAAGCTCCACATGTAGAACCGAAATAGTGCAGTGAGAGAGGTTGTTGTGTCAGTGCACCCAACTTTGCCTATGTTCTGAAACAGGCATGTGATGGCTTCAAGGTGTGTTTGGCTCACAACCCCGTCTGAATTTACTGCGCTACCACTAGTAGTGGCCTGTGAGATGGTGTGGGTATGGCTTCTTGATATAGCGAGTCACTACCACAAACTCACACCCTTGATCAGAGTTACCAAAATGTAGCATGAAGTCACCTATGCCTGATAATCCCTGGCTAACATTTGCAGTAGGGATTGGGAACCTCAGACCTGAGGGACACACATGGCCCACCAAACCTCCAGGTCACATGGCCTCTGCAGCCACACCTCTCACCGGTCCTGCTTTGTCCCTTTTGCCAAAATGGAATGTATCCCTGAACTCTGATAATGCTTCTAGCTTATGTACCTTAAGGTCTCTGTGTCTCTCTGTGTAGAAACCTGATTGTACTAAGGTGACATTTGCATGCATTGCTCCACCTCCTTTTGCCTCTGGCCCCACCCACCCCTGACAGGTGGCCCCTGGAATGTTGCCAGGAAGGACATGTGGCCCTCAAGTTCACAATGTCTGCCACCCCACAGACTACATCTTGAAGTAGATTTCCTCCTCAGCTTTTAAAGCAGCTCTTCAGCTATGGATTAACCCAACCCAACACATGACAATGGGGGGGGGGAGAGATGTAGCTGCCCCTCAACTCTAGGCAATGCTGCTTTGGGAAGTTGAAATCTTAAATCTCTGCGAAGATAACATTTTAAAGCACAATATGTTGTAGCGACTGCCATTAACCTTTGCGGTGGCGTTAGAAACACAAGAGTTTCAGGCCAGGAATTCTAAATGAGATTCTGAAAGCCCTCTTGTCAAGTTACTCTCAGAGATAAACCAGTGAATTTAAAAAAAATAAAAAATAAAATAAAATTCTGAGCTGATGAATCTGTGAAGAAGTGAAGATAAGCTGCCACTTTTGATTGTATTTTTACGAGCTATTCATCTTTTCAGCTCGTCTGCGGCATGTCTTATTGCATGAGTGAACAAAGTGAAACCTTTCATAAAAAAAGAGAATTCCCTCTCTGCATAATGAGTAGTGCTCAGTCTCATTTCGTTTGAAAGTGCTTTCAGTTTTTTTAATTCTTTTTTTCCTCTCTCCCCCCCCCCTTTCTTTTTGGTCTTGTTAAGGATATGAAACACAATTGCCGAGCAAATGTAATGCTGAGTCGGTGGCTGGCTTTTACACAATTGGCTTTGATGAATTGCGACGGGTTTCCAGTTTTAAAGACATGACAAAGTCGGGCTTGTTCATCACTTTTCATTATTTGTTTGCCATTCTCCTGCACAATGGCAGGGCCTAGTTGCGGGTCTTCTAACACCAGGGCCCCGGTGGGTGCCATTTCAGAGGAAAGAGATGCCTAAGGGACAGTGAAGGAAAAGTGAGGCTCAGTATGTGTGAGGCACCTGTATGCAGGTGTTTCTGTTGAACTGCAGTTTCCAGCAATCACGCTTCATCACAGGGAAGGGGAACCTATGACCCTCCAAATGTTGTTGAACTATAACTCCCATCATCCCTGACCATTCCCCATGCTGGCTAAAACCGATGAGAGCCGTATGTCTGGAGGAACATGTGTTCTCCATTACTGCTCTGGTGGCATAGTGCCAGTGCTCTTTTTACACCACAAGAATTGCAGTGGTTTGAGGGCACCATCTACGCCAATGGTTCTCAAACGGTGCACCATGCCACACTGGTGTGGCAGGAGAGGATAATAATAATAATAATAATAATAATAATAATAATAATAATAATAATAATAATAATTTATTAATACCCCGCCCATCTGGCTGGGTTTCCCCAGCCACCCTGGGTAGCTTCCAACTGAATATTAAAAACAATACAGCATCAAACATTAAAAACTTCCCTAAACAGGGCCTCCTTCAGTTGTCTTTTATTTATTTTATTTTTATTTTTATTTTTTATAAATGATATTTATTACTTTTCCAACAATTTCAACACAACACTACAAACAAAAAAAGAGAAGAAAAAGAACTATACAAATACAAACAAAGCAAAAACAAACAAAAACAGTTTAAAAACACCTCAAACATTTTCAGTATCTTATCTTTCATTCGCTTATTTCCAACGACCTCCTCACACCTCCCTTTTTGTATTCCACTTCTATTAATTGTTTCAGCAATTCCTTTCCATCTTCCTCTGTTTTCTATCCTATAATTATCTAAACGCATTCTAACCTTATTTTTTCCTTTAATATTCTATTAATCTATTTATACTTAATTCCTTATAACATTTCTACTAAAGCCATATAACTTCATTCCAACCTTCTTCTAACATTCATTAATTTTGCAATACTTCCATAAATAGTTGTCTTTTAAAAGTAAAATAGTTGTTTATTGCCTTGACATCTGCTGGGAGAGCGTTCCACAGAAAGCACTCTGCCTGGTTCCCTGTAACTTGGCTTCTCGCAGTGAGGGAACCGCTAGAAGGCCCTCGGCGCTGGACCTCAGTGTCCAGGCTGGATGATGGGGGTGGAGACACTCCTTCAGGTATACAGGACCGAGGCCGTTTAGGGCTTTAAAGGTCAGCACCAACACTTTGAATTGTGCTCGGAAAGCTACTGGGATCCAATGAAGATCTTTCAGGACTGGTGTTATATGGTCTCGGCAGCCATTCCCAGTCACCAGTCTAGTTGCTGCATTAATTGCAGTTTCCGAGTCACCTTCAAAGGTAGCCCCAGGTAGAGCGCATTGCAGTAGTCCAAGCAGGGTGGCAAGTGTGGCAGGAAGATTCAAGGACAATCCATATTACATTTTGCGAATGGTTCATGATAATAATAATAATAATAATAAATTTTATTTATATCCCGCCCTCCCCAGCCGAAGCCGGGCTCAGGGCGGCTAACAACAATAAAACAGTACAAAAGTACAACATAAACAACATTCTAAAATCATTCATTATAAGAATTAATTAATTCAAGCCACTGGCAACCATTGGGCCAGAGCTCTGCGAAGATTGTCGAGGGAGGGAGTCAGGCTGTGCCCTGGCCAAAGGCCTGGTGGAACAGCTCTGTCTTGCAGGCCCTGCGGAAAGATGTCAAGTCCCGCAAGGCCCTGGTCTCTTGTGACAGAGCGTTCCACCAGATCGGAGCCACAGCCGAAAAAGCCCTGGCTCTAGTTGAGGCCAGCCTAACCTCTCTGAGGCCTGGGACCTTCAAGATGTTTTTATTTGAAGACCGTAGGTTTCTCTGTGGGGCATACCAGGAGAGGCGGTCCCGTAGGTACGAGGGTCCTAGGCCATATAGGGCTTTAAAGGTTAAAACCAGCACCTTAAACCTGATCCTGTACTCCACCGGGAGCCAGTGCAGCTGGTATAGCACCGGGTGAATGTGATCTCGCAGCGAAGACCTCGTAAGGAGTCTCGCTGCAGCATTCTGCACCCGCTGGAGTTTCTGGGTCAGTCTCAAGGGCAGCCCCACGTAGAGCGAGTTACAATAATCCAGTCTGGAGGTGACCGTCGCGTGGATCACAGTGGCTAGGTCAGGGCGAGAGAGGTAAGGAGCCAACTGCTTAGCTTGGCGGAGATGGAAAAATGCCGCCTTTGTTATAGCTGCAATCTGCGCCTCCATGGAAAGGGAGGTGTCGAAGATTACACCCAAACTCTTAACGGACGGTGCTGGCACTAATTGCGCCCCCGCAAGAGATGGGAGTTGCCCCCCCAATCCCATATCGCCCCGTCCCAGCCACAGGACCTCTGTCTTCGAAGGATTTAGCTTCAACCGGCTCCCACGTAACCATCCAGCCACAGCTTCCAAACATCTGGTCAGTGTGTCTGGGGCCGAGTCAGGATGGCCATCCATCAACAGATAGAGTTGGGTGTCATCGGCATACTGATGACAACCCAGCCCAAAACTCCGAACAAGCTGGGCGAGGGGGCGCATAAAGATGTTGAAAAGCATCGGGGAGAGTATCGCACCCTGAGGTACTCCACACACCAAGGAGTGGCGCGATGACAATTCCCCCCCAAGCGCCACCCTCTGTCCCCGACCAGAGAGAAACGAGCGCAGCCATTGAAGGACTGTGCCCTGGATCCCCACGTCGGCAAGGCGGTGGTCCAGAAGTTCGTGATCGACCATGTCGAAAGCTGCTGATAGATCTAGAAGAATCAGCAGCCCCGACCCGCCTCGATCCAGCTGTCTACGAAGGTCATCTGTTAGGGCGACCAGAGCCGTCTCGGTCCCATGACCAGCGCGGAAGCCGGACTGGAATGGATCCAGAGCCGATGTTTCATCCAGAAACCCACCAAGCTGTTCAGCAACCGCTCTCTCAATCACCTTACCCAGGAACGGAAGATTCGAAACTGATCTTAGGTCGCTGCATTGTTTTGTGCTTCCTGGATGTTCCATCATAACATTACCAAGCAGTTGTGTGTTTTATGTTATAGAGCAAGCACTGGTAGCAGTTGTCTCTTTTTGTTTTCCAATGCATTTCTTATCAAGAAGAAATATGGTGTGGTATGAGTGAAGTGTTATTCCGAAAGCACGGCTTGCTTCTCAGTCCCAAGTACCTTGGGTGGAATTCAACTGAACTTTACTCAGAGTAGATCTATTGAAATTAATGGCCCTAAATCCATTCATTTCAGTATGGGTCTGCGCCGTGAAAAGCTTAGACAAATGCCACCACTCCTTATTGCTTGCATGATGGCGCTACCTAAACACCTGTTCCCAATCATTCCTGATTACTGTCCTGGGCTTGCCTGGTTTGAGTATACCCCCTGCTTCCGTACCATCTGCTCTTGGACTGATGCTCTGGGATTTTCTGTTCTGTACTGGGCCAGATAGCTGGGTCTAGCTCAACTGGACAGCCACCCACTTCCCTCCAAGGCTCCAGAATCTGATTGCCTGGAATCTGATTTTTGCCGAAGCCTGATAGTAAGACCAAATGCCCACTTTTGGAACATGCAGCGCTATGCCAATTATACGTGTAATTATTTCTCAGGGAGTTTCATACTTTTGGCCAGTTCACTGGCTCCATATACTGACTACTGCAATATGCAGCTAGCAGGCTGGAAGTTGATTGCGTGGAATATGTGTAGTGCTGTTTATATTCAACTAGAGTCAGAACAGATAGGCTAGGGGTGGCCAGTCCTATCCAAGACAGCACTATCCATGCATAGGAGGAAGGTAATTGTAGGCTTCATAAAGCCCAAAGGTTTGCAGTACTTTAAAAAATAATAAGGGGGCGACCCAATCCAGAAATAATCAAAAACAGCCCAATGGGGACTGAGCATTCTCAGTAGGCACAGAATGCTGACCAACTGCTGAAGTGGGAGAGGATGGAAAACTGGAAGAAAGGGAATGGAATCCAATAATGGTATCTTGGATTCTGAATCAAGAGTAGTCTATGTGGGTCCTTGCAAAGCATACTAATACGTAACTGAAAAGCTCAGTCATATCCATAGTTGATATCAAATGCATCAAAGCAAACCTACAAAGAAAACAAAGTGAAAAGCTCAGCCACCTCCATAACTGATATCGAAGGCATCAGAGCAAACTAATTTAATTAAATGTGATGAAACAAACAGACAATGCCCGCAAAGAGACAGTTGCCCACCTTGCAGTCATGTGGCAAAGGCCAAAATACTTTGCCTTTGTTTAGAAAAAGAAATCAGATGAGCTCTTTCCAGAGGAATACCCAAAGACCACTTTGGCTGCATCTTTCAGAAGCAACATAGTGGGAGAACGAAGCCTCTAGCTAGGTGTTTCTAAGGCCTCAGCCACACTTGTTGCGCCATTTCCCCCCCGGGAAAACCTGCTATTTACCATTGAATCAAATGTCAATTGGGTTTTCTCCAGATTGATGTTTGCTCCAATTTAGTGCTAAAGAGCTGGTTTTCTGGGGGGAACGACTGGGGCAAAGGCAAAGGTACTTGGATACTAGAAAGCATGTGAAAAGCAGAAAACCACTTGGACCCATGCTTTCAAGGCATGGGTCGAGTAGAATTGTGGATCTAAGCACTCTGAGGACTGGAAGAAGAAGTGAAGCCAAAACTGAAGAGCATCAAATTCTCTCATTCTGATCTCACTGCTTTTATCATTGGAAATTCCCACAACATGGAAATAAATTGAGTGCCTAGTCATTAATCTGTGTCCCATTGCGAGGGATGATTGCTACAGAAATCTGCTGGTGTAAAAAAACATGTTCCTTTTCCCTCTCCCCATCTCATCTTTTTTTTCTTTTCTTTTTTTTTTGGCAGAAAGTAGCAGCGACTTAAACTAATTTGCAAAGTGTTAGCCCTAGATGACTCAAAATCAATTTGATGCGTTAATCTGGATAAACACAGTTCTTAATACATTCCACTACACAGGATGACAGCCACATTTTCCCCATTAAGGAACTCATGAGAAACATGCCTGAAATGAGTGCAAACCAAATTCAGGATATTGTCAATATTGAACTACTTCTGATGCAGGGTCTTTCCTGCATTTGCCCCGGGGATATGTGGAGGTATAAAAGAAACCATGTAACTGTCTCACGTTCTCCTAGCATCACTGAGTGGCTTAAAAAGAAAACCCAACAACAACAAAAGGATTGAGCCAAGGCTATTGATTGATTACCATTACTGCTAAATCTTTAAACTTGTGTTAGGTTGCTTTTAATGGCTTTTGCTTATGGGTTTATGAATGTCTCGCAGCCTAGTTCATGGGAGCTTGCCTGTTACTAATCATGAATAAATAAATTGGGGGACAGGGGATATTTGAAATAATTGATTCCAAAAGCCCCAATAGGGCTTTTGCTGAAGGTTTTGTACTGGATCTTAGGATTGTATTGCAGGGATCCCCTACATTGCAGGGGGTTCGACCAGATGACAATTTGGTTCCCTTCCAACTTTAGTTTGTGATTCTATGAATATATTATCCTTGCGTCTCTAAGCAAACCACTTTTGAAACACACGAGAATGGGGAATCTCTTGTGCAGAGAGGGGAAAGTAGTGTGTGTGCAAATAGGATACTTGTTGCGTTATGGAGATAGCAGCTGATTCCTGCAAAGAAGGACCAAAATTACATCATACAAGGAAAGGATGGAGGAAAGGGCACAGGAGTTGATTCAAGAATGACTGGCTTGTGAACTGATTGGGGAACACAATGGAGGGACTAACTGATAGCTTGCAAATGCCAGCATGTGGGATCCTGCCTTCCATTGCACCAGACTGAATTTCAGGTTGAATTTCTGTCCATTAAGTCTGTAGCATCATACGTTCCAATGTTTGAATGTTAGACATTGCAATTTTCAATGTTTATTTGCAAGGCAGTTTGCAGCATAAAACGAAGTATAACTAACCAAGGTGGGACAATAATTAATATTGCCAATAGCCGGCTTTTTATTGAAGGCATCAGATGCTTCCATCCATATATTGTCACTCTCTATCTTCTCTCCTCCTCCTTCACAACGGATCATGGGTTTTGCTATCTTAAAGATACATGAAGCAGAGCAAGCGCGATTTGGAAGGGAAATGGGTTCAAGTGTGGTCTGCATGGTAACACACAAGTTTTCTCTTTTAATTAGATGGCTGCATGAAAGGCTTAGGGGAGAATTCTGATGATGCTGAAAATGCTGAAGAAAGAACTGAAGAAATAAACTAATGGGAAGGGATTGGAGGAACAGAGGAAAGTGTGTAACGAACAACTGAGACAAAATATTTTCAGTCCTTCTGTTTTTACCTTACTCAGTTTCAGAAACTATATCCTACATGTTCTAATATATTGACTCAGGGACATCTTAGCACCCACCTCTGTTTGTATCCAGCTCTTATGGCTGAGTTGGATTATATAGATTATATATCTTTTAAGATTATATATCCTCTCTAGATTATATATCCTTTTTTGACATGGTCATTTCTCCTCTTTAGTATTGTGAAGCTTTTCCCCAGTACAATATTCTCTGAGAAAAGATAGATCTGCAAGCAAGGGAAATCTCCCGGACAGCTCTGATTCATAGCAATATTGACACCTTTTGATTCATATTGCTGAAACGATCATATCTTTTCATGTTACTCTAATCTCGTTGCTTCATAAAACCCACAGTTCTGTTTGCATCAGAGCAATAACGTTTTATGGGTACAGGTGCACTACAAACATCTTGTCATTTCTGTTTATACACCAAGGACCCATAACCATGAAATTATACCATCCTGCCTTCCAACCAATTTTTTGGGGGGAGGGCGGTTTGAGGGGGGAAGTGAGTGGTAGAACCAATGATTAACTTTGGTACCTTTTTTAAAATACCCTTCATCAACGAACTCCTGTTTGTCTTCCATCCACACCCAAACTCATATAGCAGTCATCTCCATCTACCCCCTTTCAGCCAAACCACCAACAGTACAACAGCCTGATACATGCCCATAGCTTCACATTGTTTGTTGTTTAGTCATTTAGTTGTGTCCGACTCTTCGTGACCCCATGGACCAGAGCACGCCAGGCACTCCTGTCTTCCACTGCCTCCCGCAGTTTGTTCAAACTCATGCTGGTAGCTTCAAGAACACTATCCAACCATCTCGTCCTCTGTCGTCCCCGTCTCCTTGTGCCCTCCATCTTTCCCAACATCAGGGTCTTTTCCAGAGAGTCTTCTCTTCTCATGAGGTGGCCAAAGTATTGGAGCCTCAGCTTCAGGATCTGTCCTTCCCGTGAGCACTCAGGGCTGATTTCCTTAAGAATGGATCGGTTTGATCTTCTTGCAGTCCATGGACTCTCAAGAGTCTCTTCCAGCACCACAATTCAAAAGCATCAATTCTTTGGTGATCGGCCTTCTTTATGGTCCAGCTCTCACTTCACATACAAGACTTAAACAAGGTAATATAGAGCCTTATGAGGAGCGGTTGAGGGAGTTGGGTTTGTTTAACCTTCAAATATCTCAAGGGCTGTCACATGGAAGATGGAGTGAGTTTGCTTTCTCCAACTCTGGAGGTTGGGACCCAATCCAAGTTGCAAGAAAGGAGATTCCTACTTAACATCAGTAAGAACTTTCTAATAGAGCTGTTTGACAGTGGAACGGAAGGTCATGTGGACGCTCCTTCCTTGGAGATTTTTAAGCAGAGGTTGGGTGGCCATCTGTTGTGGATGCTTCACTTGAGATTCCTGCATTGCAGGGGGTTGGGATAGATGACCCTCAGGGTCCCTTCCAATTCTATGATTCTATGATTCTATAACAACCCTGTAAGATAGGCCGGTGCAATTATTCCCATGTTGCAGGTGCATGTAGGAAGGATCATGCCTATGGCGTGTCCTTTGTTCCTGGAATGCTTTGCTGTGATGGCCTGGGATTCCGATTCAGAGGATGAACCAGAGGAATCCCAGGCTGCACAGGAGTCCCCGCCTCCAGGGCCGGCTGAACTGGGGCAGGGCCTTGATTCTGAGACACCTACACCTGTGCCAGATCCTCAGCAGCAGGCACCAGGTGAATCCATTCTGGCTCCAGAGGTCGTTGAGGACTCAGTGCCTACAGGTGAGTCTCCCCCTAGGCCCAGTAACCCTTCAGCGTCTCCTGAACTGCAGAGGCTCAGGGCAGAGAGGCGAAGGGAACTGGTTTCTCCCAGGAGGAGTGCTCGCCTTAAGGCCAGGAGAGGCGGGGCTCCTGGGGGCCAGGACTGCCCCTGGCCTCAGAGAAGATAAAGGCCAGTCAGCCCGGCCCCAGGTTGCGGAAGCAACGTCGTCGTTGAGTACCTGCTCCTACCCGGACCCAGACCTGACCTTCCAGTGTTCCTGTTCCCCGCCCGGCTTCCTGCTTCTGACCTTCCGGTGTTCCTGTCCCCGCCCGGCTTCCTGCTTCGGACCTCGCCTCGCTTCTTGTGGACTGTTTCCAGGCTAGTGACTCAGGACTGATCTTTGACTACGATAACAGTAACCTACCCCCCCGGGACCAGCACATTTGCCCTTGGCCAGATGTGAAGCAACCACACCAATTGCTTCAGATATCTTGTAAAGACTTGTCCTTTTGCCCAGGCTTCCCCCGACCCATAAGATTAGAACATCTCTTATGTGAATGAATTCTCTGAATGTGTTTTATTTGCTTTTATATGCTCTCAGGTTTTTTATACTGCTTTATTGATTTTAGGATGCATTTTTGTTTTAATGGATATTGCCTTCATATTGAACCTAGTGCACATTGTTTTGAGATTTTTGAAATAGTAAGTAATTTAGAAATGCTTTTAAAGAAGGGGGGCACACTGAGTGTGTGGAAGAAGTGGAATTAAAGCCAGGTATTTCCTGATGTAAATCTCAACATCTTCAGTATTTTACATCAGCTTAACATCTTGTTTTGCCCTTTGGCTTCTTACAATTTTATTCTTATTTCCCCCAGCCTTTTAGAATGGAAATCTATTAACACAGAATTTGGCTGTTCTCAGGACTAGGAACCAAATGCAGGCCCCCATTCCCCTCTTTCTGGCCCTCGGGACTGTCCCTAAGTCATGTCTCCTCCCCAGACCACACCCCTTCTGTCCAGACCAATCCCACACTGGCTCTGCTCCAGTGTTTCGTGACCCAGCTAATCAGTACCATGCCACTTTAAACAGTCATGGCTTCCCAACCACTCCCAAAGAATCCTGGGAACTTTATTCTGTTTAAGGTGCTGAGTGTTGTTTAGATACCCCTATGCTGTACTCATTTCAGCACCTGCTTAGAACATTTTTGTTTTGTTTTGTTTTGTTTTGTTTTGTTTAGACAAGCCTACCGGGACGCGGGTGGCGCTGTGGGTTAAACCACAGAGCTTAGGACTTGCCGATCAGAAAGTCGGAGGTTTGAATCCCCACGACAGGGTGAGCTCCTGTTGCTCGGTCCCTGCTCCTGCCAACCTAGCAGTTCGAAAGCATGTCAAAGGGCAAGTAGATAAATAGGTACCGCTCCAGCGGGAAGGTAAATGGCGTTTCCGTGCGTTGCTCTGGTTCGCCAGAAGCGGCTTAGTCATGCTGGTCACATGACCCGGAAGCTGTACGCCAGCTCCCTCGGCCAATAAAGCAAGATGAGCGCCGCAACCCCAGAGTCGGCCACGACTGGACCTAATGGTCAGGGGCCCTTACCCAGACCTGTAGAATGTCAGTGCATGTTTTAAACCATTTTAGTTTATTGCTGAATGATTTACAGCAATAAATAAATGTTTTGTGGGGTTTTTTTATTGATAATGTTACTGTTTTATTTTCTTTGTAAACCTCTTTGAGGGTTGTTTCTTTTTTAAAACACACACACACAATCAAGTGGTGTATAATTTTTATGAAATAATAAATAAACAAATAAACAAATAAATAAATAATCCCCCCCACAAAGCTATGATTCCCAGAGTTCTCTGGGAATTGCAGCTCTCTGAGGGGGATAAGAGTCCCCTAACAACTCTCAGCACCCTTAACTAACTACATTTCCCAGCATTCCTTGGGGGGAAGCCATGACTGTTTATAGTGGTATGATACCTCTCTAATCGTTTAGTGCAGAGGAGGACTGGAAGGTGTCATAGAAGTGTAATAGTGACTCAAGCATGCCTAGACTGAGAAATGTGCGTGTAGAAATTCCTGACTTTTTCATAGCTAGCCTCTTGGGCAAAGGTTAAAGAGATATATCTTGACCAACCCACCACTAACCTGTAGCCACAGAAAGTTGCCTGTAAGCGGGACACAGCCTTTGGTTCCGCAACCCTGCACTGATGTTTCATGTTTCTTTGCTTCAGCCTACCAAAAGAAAAAAGAAAGAAAAAGCCCAGCACAGATGTATGGGGATAATAATCTTTGCAAGGCCTCTATTCTCTCTTCAAATATGAGGAAGGGAATGTAAGAAACCTTCCTCCTCCTCCTCCCACCATCTCCCTTCATTCAGATGTCTCCTGAAAAGAAGCTTTGTGTCTTTTAGCCCACGTGGAGTTCACACAGAATATCTTACGGATAGGTGTGAAGTTGTGGATATGTCAAAACTGAACATGAGTAATTGATGCCCTGCTGTAGGGCTGGGGCTAATTACTGGCTTCCTTGCAGGATTAGCTTCTAGCAGCAAAAAAAAAATTGAAAATAGGTAATGATATACCCTGAGCAGAGGAGGTGGTTGGTTGGTGACTCTTGTGCCAATGGGAGTTCCTTTTTTGCAATGCAAGTTGCAAGGGGGGTGGGCTTATCTGGATCAGGCCTTGTGGGGGCAGAGGAGTAAGAAGAGTTTAACCCTTTGTTGCAACTGTGCAACCCTTTGGATTTGTAATTTGCGTGGGGTGGATGGGTGTCCCGTTGGAGTGAAAGGGAGTGTTCCCCCACCTCCCCCCCAAAAAAACCATATTTCAGGCAAAAGTGGTCCATCTGGATTGCAGCTAGGGGCAAAGAGTTAAAGCCCCCATACACTCCACACCAGGATCAAACCCCAGATTAGGGTGCCGCAGCTGCAATTCATGCATTTTTGTGCTAACTAAGGAAGAATAGAAGTCTCTTCTGCCGGTGCACAATTGCAGCCAACATGGAAACTGAGAAGGAGAAGCAGATCTATGTGCCTAATAATAATAATAATAATAATAATAATAATAATAATAAATAAATTATTTATACCCCGCCCTCCCCAGCCAAGACTGGGCTCAGGGTGGCTAACACCAAATATATAATACATTAAAAACACAAAATCAAATGATTGATTAAAATACAGTTCAAAATCACATTTAAAATCAAAATGCCATTAAGTGGGAACCCACGAATCACAACCGTAAGGAATATTAAATGTTCACCAGGCCCGGCCACCTGTGCTGGTCCCATGTAGGCCAACAGAAAGAGCCAGGAGGCCACTTACATACAGGGTCCCATAGAAAGAGGGAAGAAGGAAGGGGGTCAGACTGGGCCCAGACCAAAGGCCTGGTGGAACAGCTCCATCTTGCAGGCCCTGCGGAAAGATGTCAGATCTCGCAGGGCTCTGGTCTCTTGAGACAGAGCGTTCCACCAAACCGGGGCCAGGGCTGAAAAGGCTCTGGCCCTGGTTGAGGCCAGTCTAACCTCCTTGAGTCCCGGGACTTCCAAAGTATTATTGTTTGTGGACTGTAAGGTCCTCCACGGGGAGTACTGGGAGAGGCGGTCCCGTAGGTACGAGGGTCCTAGGCTGTGAAGGGCTTTAAAGGTCAAAACCAGCACCTTAAATCTGACCCTGTACTCCACCGGGAGCCAGTGCAGCTGGAAAAGCACTGGGTGAATATGCTCCCATGGCAGGGACCCGGTGAGGAGCCTGGCTGCTGCATTCTGCACCCGCTGGAGTTTCTGGGTCAGCTTCAAGGGCAGCCTTGCATAGAGCAAGTTACAATAATCGAGCCTGGAGGTGACTGCCGCATGGATCACTGTGGCCAGATCAGGGCGAGAAAGGTGTTTAGCAGCTGTTTAGCACAGCGGAGGTGGAAAAATGCCGCCTTTGCCGCAGTTGCAACCTGCACCTCCATAGAAAGGGAGGCGTCAAAGGTTATACCCAAACTTCTGACAGAAGGCGCTGGCAAAGATGGGAGTGCTATGAGGGATTCTCATCTGAGATGCAGAGTTTGCTTTCTTCTTTGGCGATCACTTGTAGCCGAGTAAGATTGTCTTCCATAAACACGGTTTTAACAATGAGTCTGTAAATGACTGTGGAGGCCAATTCTGGATCCATATGTCCTTCCACAGTGGGCGGGAGTTGATCACGGTGTGGATTTGCCAAGCATATCTTCCTCTTAGCATGTTTCTCCTTTGCGTCTTGAGTTCGAGGGTCTTCAAAGCCCATCACACCTTTGGTAAAGGCTGTTCTCCAACTGTACCACAGGAGCGGTATCTGGTCCGAGCCCTGCAGCATCTGACATATGTTGTTGTTTAGTCGTTTAGTCGTGTCCAACTCTTCGTGACTCCATGGACCAGAGCACGCCAGGCACTTCTGTCTTCCACTGCCTCCCGCAGTTTGGTCAGACTCATGTTTGTAGCTTCAAGATCACTGTCCAACCATCTCACCCTCTGTCGTCCCCTTCTCCTTGTGCCCTCCATCTTTCCCAACATCAGGGTCTTTTCCAGGGAGTCTTCTCTTCTCATGAGGTGGCCAAAGTATTGGAGCCTCAGCTTCAGGATCTGTCCTTCCAGTGAGCACTCAGGGCTGATTTCCTTAAGAATGGATCGGTTTGTTCTTCTTGCAGTCCATGGGACTCTCAAGAGTCTCCTCCAGCACCAGCATCTGACATATACTGCTCATTAAACCAATGGTACTTTTGATTACGTTACTGTTGAGGCAAGCTACCCAGCGAAAACAACGGGCACAATGGATTGGCGTACTAGCCACTAGGGGCTAGGTGGCCGCTTGGAGTAGGGAGGATCCGATGAACAGCCCACACGTGTGATTCAGGGAAGTGTGAGACTTCTGGGTTTTCCTATAAGAGGCAAAGACTGAATAGTGTAGCCAACCAGCAATGGGCTCTGATCATGTGACACAGCCAAGGCCATCAGACAGAAAGCAGGGTGAAATTTGCCTTTTAAGAAACCATCATGGCTGGCAAGAGAAGGAGGAGGAGAAGGAGAAGAAGGAGAAGGAGAAGGAGAAAGCTTCTTCCACTGCACTGCAATTTCTTTTTTTTAAAAATAAAGATTATTTGCAGACTTATGAACTGTTTCACAGCCGGAATCTCCCAAAGAGATGTTCAGTAACACAAAACAAGATAAAACGATTATAGACTTGGTAAATCAAAAGCAATAAGGCCATTTCTACAATTGTACCGTTAATAGGCTGTAAAATGACTGGGTCACACTTCAGGGAAAGCCTTCTTAAACAAAAAATGTCTTCAGTCTCTGCCTGAATATCAACATTGTAAGCACTTTAATTTCAGCCGGCAACTAATTCCAGAAGGCTGAAACTGCAACACTAAAAGCCCTGATGCTAGTTCAAACTAGCGTTTCTGAAGAGCACACTTCTCAGAGTGAGGTGGGGTTAGGTGGTCCTCTACGAAACCTAATCCCAAATTGTTTAGGACTTTAAATGCAAAACCTTGAATAGTCCCACTAACATATTAGCAGCCAGTGCAGGTCCCTTGGCAGCTATGATATAGTGTTGCCAGGATGCCCCACTCAGCAACCTTCCTGCTGCCTTTAGCACCAGTTGCAAGTTCTGAACAAAGTCCAGAGGGAGCCCTGCATGGAGCACACTGCAATAATCCAGTCTTATAGTTACCAGTGCCAGGACTACAGTGGCCAAGCCAAGCTATGTCAATCCAGAAACGGCCTGGTAAAAAGGCAGAACTGCTGAATGACAGCAGGGAATAAAGACCCGTCCAGCCCTCTGGGCAAGGAAGGTAGGAGTCTCCAGCTCCAAGAATAAAACCTGGCATTCTCTTGTAAGCAGGAGATGGAGGCAGAGAGAAGCAGCTGGAGAAAGGGCAAAGAGGGACAATAAGATGAGACTGAAAGAGAAACGAACAGGGCATGTCACAAGAGAAGATGGAAATATGCAGGTGAAAAGTCCAGCCCAATGACTCTCCTCAGCCCTGGGGAATCACACAAGAATATAGGAAGCTGCCATATACTGAGTCAGACCATTGGTCCATCTAGCCAAGTATTGTCTACTCTGACTGGCCCTCTTGCCCTCCAGGGTGTCAGGCAAGCACTACCTGGAGATGTTGGGGATTGAACCAAGAACCTTTTTTATAGAAGGTGGATGATCTACCATGGAGCGACAGCTCTTTTCCCTCAAGGGAGAGGGAATTGAGGTGAAAGGTTTTCCTTCTCTCCCAGAGACTTTGTTTTGGTGAACTTTTCCCAGGCGGGGTGTGTGTGTGATGACAGAACTGCTTCCTTTTTCTGCCTGCCTCTGTAGAGGCACTTTGAAGACCGCAGAAATGTAGTGAAGACATTTTTGTGGTCTTCAAAGTGCCACAAAAATGAGGGGGATGAGGGGGAGGCAAAGATGAGGGGGAGAGATTCTGTTTTCTTTGCATTTTAATGCAAACCCACCTAATTCACATTTCTTGAAACAATACATAATGCAAAACACAGCAATCCATCAAAATCCACAGTTTTCCAAAATCCGAGATTCAATTGTCTGTCCGAACAATGTGCATTATGCTAGAGTTTGCATTAAAATGCGTATATTCGTGAAAACTGCGTACAAAAATGCATCGTGTTGGGGAAATTGGTTGCAAGAATGTTTGTATATTAGGAAACATTGTGACTACAGTGGTGCCCCGCAAGACGAATGCCTCGCAAGACGGAAAACTCGCTAGACGAAAGAGTTTTCCGTTTTGGAGGTGCTTCGCAAAACGAATTTCCTATGGGCTTGCTTCGCAAGACGACAATGTCTTGCGAGTTCCTGCTGGGGTTTTTTCCTCCCCCCCCCTTTTTCTAAGCCGCTAAGCCGCTTATCAGCTGATCCGATCAGAAGATAAGCCACTAAAAGCCGCTAACAGCGCTAATCCGCTAATCCTTCAATAGGCTTGCTTCACAAGACGAAAAACCGCTAGACGAAGAGAATCACAGAACGGATTCTTTTCGTCCTGCGAGGCACCACTTTATTAGGAGAAATTTATACTACAATGCAGAGGCATGTTCATGAAGATTTGTTTGTTTGAAAATTGCCATTTGCTGCAGAATGTGGAGTAAAGAATGAGAAACTGAAACCGACAGGTTTTGCACCGACAGGTAGGGTCCCATAGCTCTGTGCTGCAAATAAAATTATCCAGTTTGCCTTTCACCCAGTGCTCATCTTCCAAATCCCTGGTGTGCACCCCATAAACACATCCCCATATGACCAGATCAGGACTTGCCATGGAATGGAGGTGGGGATACTGGTCACTGGTACAGATATCTCCTGCTGCTCACTCAGTGCCATGAGCTTCCTGCATAGGAGGGATGGTGTGTGCCAAAACATTTTTTCTTTGCTTCTAATCAGGAATGTCACAATATTTATAACCATTTTCAAACACTTGGCTTTAAAATGTTGAGAAGTAAATTGCTGTGATTCCTCAGTGGCAGTGGCTGTTGTTAGAAAATGCTCAGAGCATGTTAGGGATTGAGGCTTTAACATGATTTAAGTATTCTTCCGTTGCTGTGCATTCATCAGCTCGATTGTTCTAAATAACGCATCATTTTATTGCCATAACAAATCATGAAAGGTCTGAAGAGTAAAACAAAATGTTGAACAGAGTGCAAGAACATTACAAATTGATCACTTCAATAATGGATTTATGTCAGAAGCGATAACGTTCCTGATAATTTTAGACAACGGGGCTGAAATATTTGCTACGTCAGACTGAACATCTTTTTTAAAAAGCACTTTCAAGCAAATGAAAAATCAATTTTTAATTATTTGGGTTGGAAATAATTATTTCCTGAATACTGGAATTCTTTGTGTACACACTAACCCATTTGTGGTACACACACAAAATGTAGTTTTTCCTCACTGTGGAATAGTCTGTGCTCATCCTCAATAGGTACCTTTCAATCTAGATTGATTCTAGATCCTGCTGTCCACAAGGGGAGATGTGGTGACTTGATATCCATTGGAAAACCCTCCGCCTGATTAGATTATCAGTGCCTTTTCCACCCTGGGGAGAGTCCTCTTGGCATACACCCACCCACAATGTCATTGGGCAGGTGTGAATTGCCTCAACTGCTTGCGCCTGTTTTCAAATGGACACATTGTGGGAAAATGTAGGATCAACCTCCAATGAGCTTTCATTTTTGGGAATGAAGCCACTTCTCAAGAAGCACATTTTAGGGTCAAAAATATGCAGAAGACCTAGATTGTGTGTAGGCCTCTTGTGGGGGGCGAGGAGGAAGCAAGTACTTGTTTTCCATTGCTTGCAGAATACAATTTTGTGTGTGATTTCTAGAACGAAATGCCACGATGCGTGAAACCACCAAGTTTCCTTGGTGGTTTGGTCCTCAGCACGGGTAACTATGGGGCAGTATGTGCTTTGCCCAGTTGTGCAGGGTCTGTACGTAGCGTGCTGCAGGAATGATGCTCATTCATGTGCATGCAAACTCTTCTCTCACATGTTTGCCGTTTCGCATGTTGCACATGAGGTGCGTGGGCTACACGCATGACTCTACCTTGTGCAGGAGATGCGATGTGCAGAACACATACGTTCTGTCGGTGTGAGAAAGCTCAGGTCTGCCGAGCTGTTTATGTACAGTGGTACCTCCGGTTAAGTACTTAATTCGTTCCGGAGGTCTGTTCTTAACCTGAAACTGTTCTTAACCTGAAGCACCACTTTAGCTAATGGGGCTGCCCGCTGCTGCCGTGCCGCTGCTGCACAATTTCTGTTCTCATCCTGAAGCCAAGTTCTTAACCCAAGTTACTATTTCTGGGTTAGTGGAGTCTGTAACCTGAAGTGTATGTAACCCGAGGTACAGTGGTGCCTCGCAAGACGAAAATAATCCGTTCCGCAAGTCTCTTTGTCTAGCGGCTTTTTCATCTTGCGAAGCAACCCTATTAGCGGCTTAGCGCTATTAGCGGTTTAGCGGCTATTAAAGGCTTAGCGGCTTAGCGGCTAAAAGGCTATTAGCGGCTTAGCGGCTTAGAAAAGGGGGGGAGCGAAAAAAATCGCAAGACCATAGGGAAATTTGTCTTGCGAAGTGCATCGAAAAACAGAAAACCCTTTCGTCTAGCGGGTTTTTCGTTTTGCGAGGCATTCGTCTTGCGGGGCACCACTGTACCTCTGTACTGCATTTTTATCCCACCTTTTTCTCCAGGGATCTCAAGGTAGCATACATAGTTCTCTCCCTTCTCATTTAATTCTTACAACAACCCTGTGATAGAGGTTAGGTTGAGAGGCAGGGACTAGCCCAAGGTCACCCAAGTCAGCTTCCTGGCCAAGTGGGGATTTGAACCTTGGTCTCTCAAGTTCCTGGCCTGACACTCTAACCCAGGCTTCCCAAACCTCGGCCCTCCAGAACGTTTTTGGCCTACAACTCCCATGATCCCCAGCTAGCGGGACCAGTGGTCAGGGATGCTGGAAATTGTAGTCTCAAAACATCTGGAGGGCCAAGGTTGAGAAAGCCTCCTCTAACCACTATAGCATACTACAGTCAAATTTCAGTAGTAGAGCCATAGTTGGTTCGAGCCATTTCAAACAGCAGAAGCAAGGAACCTATGCTGTGGCCCTCTAGATGTTGTTGTTGTTGTTTAGTCGTTTAGTCATGTCCGACTCTTTGTGACTCCATGGACCAGAGCACTCCAGGCACTCCTGTCTTCCACTGCCTCCCACAGTTTGGTCAAACTCATGCTGGTAGCTTCAAGAACACTATCCAACCATCTTGTCCTCTGTCGTCCCCTTCTCCTTGTGCCCTCCATCTTTCCCAACATCAGGGTCTTTTCCAGGGTCTTCTCTTCTCACGAGGTGGCTCAGCTTCAGGATCTGTCCTTCCAGTGAGCACTCAGGGCTGATTTCCTTCAGAATGGATCGGTTTGATCTTCTTGCAGTCCGTGGGACTCTCAAGAGTCTCCTCCAGCACCATAATTCAAAAGCATCAATTCTTCGGCGATCAGCCTTCTTTATGGTCCAGCTCTCACTTCCATACATCACTACTGGGAAAACCATAGCTTTTCCTATACGGACCTTTTACTATAACTCTAGATGTTGTTAGACCACAACTCCCATCATCCCTGACCAATGGCTCTGCTGGCTGGGACTGATAGGACTTGGAGCTCAACAACAGCTGGAGGGACATAGGGACCTCTCGCAGACAGTATTCTAAACATGAGCATGTTATACAAGCCATTATGATACTCACCGATTTAATGTTAATTTCTTTTCTCCTAATATCCCAGCTATATTGAATGCAAAGTGTCTCCATCCAGCAGGGATGAGCACTAAAAACTCAATAAAATAGATTATGTTTTGCAAATTGAAATTCTAGGTACATGACACATTTGTTCACAATCTGCAGTGGCTCTCGTTTGACATTTATGCCGTCCTTTGGTGGATCAGATTCAAGCTTGCTTCTCTATCATGTATATGAATCACTGCTAATTTCAAGCTGCCACCAAGAAATGTCAGGAAAGGGACAAATCTGCTTGATAATTACAGTCTTTTTGTGTGTGTGGAACTGTTCCCTCGTTCCATTATTGCTGGGTAATATGCAATTCATTGATTTGTTCTTTAAAAATGCAAGGGGGCAGAGATAATGTAAACATGCAGAATGAAAATTAAAAAGCAGGGAAGTCACAAGTTCCCTATTCCAAAAGGACTGAAACAGAAATATTGCCCTTGAAGGCTTTGCCTGGGCTACGTTGTGATCTTTGATTCAAACAGAGTTTGTGACATTCTTTCAGTAATTGGGCTTAGCTGCTGTAAGTTAGTGCCAAATTAGACATAATGGGGGCAGCCACATTTGTTTTTCATCTGCCTTTTCCATCCATGAAACATAAGTGTTTTCCTTTTTTTATCCAAAGGGGCTCATGTGTGAGGAGAGCTGAACCCCACCCAGTATAGCTTAGTCCACAAAGACTAGTATGGAACTGCCCCATCAACTCCAGTCTACCCTCAGCTAGTGCCTTTGCCTGCCTGTACTTCCTCTCCTTTCCGTGTGCTGCGCTGGTGCTGGCTCGCCAGATGCAGCTTCGTCACGCTGGCCATGTGACCCGGAAGTGTCTTCGGACAGCGCCGGCTCCTGGCCTCTTGAGCGAGATGAGCGTGCAACCCTAGAGTCGGTCATGACTGGCCCTGACGGGCAGGGGTACCTTTACCTTTACCTTTACTTCCTCTCCTTTAGTGTCAGTGTTGACCATGTAGAACTCAGCAGGCAGAAGGATGAAGACAAAACTAGAATTACTTGGACCTTCCTGCCATTGGCCTCTGGCTCCACCTAGTGTTGGGCTCCATACCTTCTATCCTATCGGTCCCAATTGGCACCGGCCACCAATGCCCTCACCTGTGTTATTGCCACATGCTTCGGTGCCAGAGAAAAGTGTCTTGGAGCTAAGGTGGGAGAGAGAGAGAGACCATCTTTCAGTGCAGAAGGTCCCATGTTCATTTTTTAAAAAATCATTTTTATTAATTTTCCAATACAGGCATACCTCGGGTTGAAGTAGCTTCGGGATGAATATTTTTGGGTTGCGCTCCGCGGTGATGGAGTGTGTTACTTCCGGGTTTCGCCACTCGCGCTTGCACAGACGCTCAAAATGACGTCATGCGCATGCGTGGAAGCCGTGAATCATGACCTGCACATGCGCAGACATGCAGACGCGGGTTGCGTTCACTTCAGGATGCGAACGGGGCTCCGGAACAGATCCCATTCGCATCCAGAGGTACCACTGTAAAAAACATCCAATTATTATATCCAATCATAATCCAATTAAAATAAAAAACTAAAATAAAAAAGTCCAAATTATAATCCAAATTATAATTGTTGATTTTTTTGGGGAGCCTCATAGTCTAGACCTCTGAAGCATATCTCCACATCTCAGTCCTGCCCCTCCTCATTGTTTCCATATCTTGATTTTAACGCTTTGAAATTCTCCATCCCTGGTTCTATGATTCTCAATCAGACATCATATATCCTTCCGTCCATCAAATACAGCTTTATTTGTGTATATATATTTCTCCAACTGTCTTTTTACTTGCGTGGCTTCCCCTGACTCCATTGCAGTCTGGGCTGTTATCCAAGCCTGTTATCTGAAGTTTAATGTCTCAGCAACTCCCAAGTTGTTCAACCCTACCAAAAAGCTTCAGGTCGCAGGCGGTGAAAGGACCTTGGCCTGTGACCCTGCAGGTTTTTATTTAAAGAATATATATCCTGCTCTTTGCCAAAGAGAGGCTCCCAGACAAGCTGACAAAGCACTTTAAAAAAAAGACAGCCCCTGCCCTCAGGCTTCCAATCTAAGAAAAGATGTAGCATAAGAAGAAAATGGATTGGAGAGGAGAAAGAAATAAGAAAACTCAGGTAGTAGGGCTTAGTTACAAGTCCTTCTAATAACAAGATGGGGTGGGAAGGTTCAAGCGGGGGGAAAGGAGCCCAAAGGTGCTGACCACTTAACTGTGCCAGTGAAGTGACCTTGTCTCTCTTCTCTTCCCTCCTGTACTGCAGCCTGATGTGAAGGCTGCTACTGGGCAACAGCTGATGGGGACCAAAGATGCTCTGTCCAATGGTCAGAGGCTGTATGCTTCTGAAAATCAGTCGCTGGGAGCCACTGGGACGTTAACATATGAGAGTGCTGGAGGTGAAATAGTTAAACAAGTTACCCAATCAGAACCCAGGGGGTGGAGTCAGAGGGATTATAAAACCAGCTCTGGGAGGGGCGAAGGGAGGAGTTCATTGGGAGTTGGGTGGTTGGTTGGAGTGGGAGTGAATTGGGATAGAGTCTGTGGGTAGGTTGAGTTAGCGTCGCGAAATAAGCTGAGTCAGGAACAGTTAGGAGCTAGGAAGGCGAGTAAATATCTGAGAGGTGGTTTAGTGAGGGAGAGCAGGTAGCAGAAGTTGTAGGTCTGGATAGGCACCCCATGAATGTAATTGACTGATACCTTTTATGAAACCACACGCTTGTTAAACAGCAATAAATAAACAGAAGTTTATGTTCCAATTTAAACCTGACTGGACTCAGTATTGTACCAGGTAGGGCCTGGGTGGTGGCAGCGAGAAATAAAGTGGTGGCACAGGGATCAATAGACGGTGAAACAGAGTGCTCTTCTGCTCAGGTCTTGCTTGTTGGCTTCCCACAAGCAGCTGGTTGGCCACTGTGGTGACAGGATCCTCGACCAGGTAGGCCACTGGCCTGTTCCAGCAAAGCTCCTCTCGTGTTCTTACAATCCTGGGCTAGATGGAGAAGCAGACTGATTCTGGCCTAAGGCAACCTCTGTGTTGTTCCTAAATTCAACACAGGCATTTTGAACTGTTATTCATGGCGGCCAAAGGGGACTATTTGCTTCTCGCCGCCACCCCTCTGGTATATTAACAAAAAGAACATACACGTGCTCTTTGTTTTTATGTCATCTATGATGGGTCCAGAACTGCCTGCCTGTGGTCATTCATGCCCCTATTGTAGAAGCTGATATATCTGATGCTTGTCCAGAGGGCTAAGATACATTTTGTACATAGGGAACTGGCATCAGAGGACAAAACATGCGTACTTTGCACCTATTATGAATGGTACATTGCATGCAGCTATAAATCAGTGGGGGTTTCCCCCCTTTTTTCTTTTTAGAATGCAAGTGAGAAGGGTTCACACACACACACACACACACACACACACACAGAGAGAGAGAGAGAGAGAGAGAGAGAGTGTTATTGTACAGACCTTTTAAAAAATATATTTATATATGAAAAGTTGCTGTTTATATTTGCATCTGCCATTCAGAGCTGACATGGATGAATAGCGGTGGTCAGGTTGTTTGCTTGCATTTGCAATATTCGCTATAGTTTTTATCCCCCGCCCCCACCAGCCCTCCCTCCCTTTCCCAGAAAGCAAGCCAAAAGCTATTTGTCTCCCACTTTTTAAAAGACTGCCTGCACTAGTTTTGTCCCAGCGGTAGGGCTCCATCTATCTTATCAGGATTCCAATCTGTCACCGCAACTGTCAGCTGTCCTATCTGCAGGGTAGTAAAACATCCCAGCTGGAAGCATTTGCTTCGTATTAAATTGAAGAGAGGGAAAATATCTGCCTGAAGGAAAGGGGGTCTTTAGTCAGGTTATGGGGGTGGCATGCAAGATGTTGGGTTAAAATAAAATGAAAACAAATGCTTATAGCACGGGTGAGGACCAGGGGCAGAAGGAAATGAGAGCGAAAAGGAGGGCAGCAGAGTGGAAGATGTAAATAAATAGAATGAAACAGGAAGGCTGCAGATAAGCGGGCATTGGAAACTGGACCTAGCAGATTTCCTAAGGTTGATCTAAATGAGACAGCATGCAATTTGGGTGATGCGTAGCTTCATTGGGTCGTCTCCAACTAATGCATTCTGTCAGCGCAAGGATTTCTGTTTGTGCAGTTGAACTGTCCCCTTTCTTCCCATGTGTACCCCACACCCAACCCCCCCCCCCCAAATCTGCTCTAGAGTTTTGAGGAAAACCCAGAACAGATCTCAGGGTTGGGCAAAGGGAAGAGGGAAAGGGAAAGTTATGTTGCGCAAGTGGAAGTCCTTGCGCTGATGGAGCACGTTACTTGGGGCCACATTGGACATTATCATCACCATCAAACTTATTGATTGCTTTTTGTTACAGCAATAACCCAAAGTGATTTACAGTGATAAATAATGCATATGTTAAAACCAGCATAAAAACAAAACAGTGAAAACCTTTGTCTGTTGTTTAATTATATTTCAGGAACTAAAACGTCGGGGCATTTTGAACTCTGTGCATGTATGAAATGAAAAAGTTATTGATTTGTTATGCCTTGCTTTTCCCCCCTTGCTGAATGTGATTCAGGCCACATTTTAAACCCTTTTGAAGCACGTTTTGCCTTGAATTATTAAGTATAATAAATTTTATTTCTTCTCCTTCTTCTCACACAGGCCAGCCCTGCCCCAATCATCGTCAACACAGATACTTTAGACACTATTCCCTACGTAAGTTGAAAAAATTTAATTAATTTTTCTCATTTCATTGATATCATTATTATTATTATTACTACAAGGATGAGATTCTCTAAATTTGTTAAGTTGCATGGGTTCTTTGGCTCTTACTAGCTAATTTGTTTTGTTCTCTATGAAATAAGGATGAAGACCCTTTATTTTAAAGAAAGAGAAATGTTTTATGTTCAAATTGTTTCCCTTCTGCAAATATAAAGTCTGTTACTAATTGGAGTGGGGGTCAGAGTTTCTTAATTTGGTTTGCGATTTTGCAATGCAGACTGGCTTGCTGTTTCTTATCCAGTGTGCTGACTGATGTGCTGGGACTCCCTTATTCTACCGCCTTCAAGAGTCATTGAGAATCCCAGGAACTGTAGCTCTGTGAGGTCAGCACACACACACAAACACACACACATACACAAACACCCTGCAATCCAAAGGATTCTCCACGATTGTTGAAATGGTGTGATACTGCTGTAACTGTATTGTGTGGGTGTGGCCTTAGTTCACAATGCAAAGTGCTGGTTGGTTTGCTGTTGTGTAAATGGCTTTCTGGGGCTGCAGGGGAAGAGAATGCCATAATACAGAGGTTGGCAGACTTCAGGCTTGCAGGTTTCTTTTAAAAGAACCCTCCCAGTCCTGTCACACAAAAATCCGCTCCTGGTTTTCACTTCAATCTTTCATCATCTCAGCAGCCTAATTTAGCAGCCTGTTTTTATTGTCAATCAGGTGGGAGACAGAATCCTTTCTGATCTACTGCAAATCATTCAGTGATCTACCAGTAGACCCCAGCCTACCTTTTGTCCACCTCCACCATAAAAAAACCAGCTAAATTGCAGCTTTTTCTCCCTCTCTCAAGCAACTATTTCAACTTCTCTCCCCTCTTCCTTCAACTCCAAAACTTTAAATGGTGCCTTGTGAAAAATCTCTGCGTTTATACCATATGTCTCAGGACTGTGATAAACCTGTGTGTCTATACCATTTGTCACAATGATTGCTGCTGAATGACTTAGAAGTGAACATGATACTGGCACAATGCCCCCACCTATGCTGGTTACGACAGAGAGAGATGGCAGATGAGGGCGTTTAAGAATGTGGACAAAATTGTAATGACTAAAAGGTTAGTCGTGGGGGGGGGGAAGGGGATGGTGTACCTTTTTCCCCATCACCCACATCTCAGTGGTGGGCGGGGCCTGAGGCATAAATGGGTGGCAAAACAGATGTGACTCTTACCACTGTAGAGAAGGCTACATTCCAGCCAGGCAACAGTCTGTGATTTCTACTCACACTCTACATAGAGGCCTGCATGCATGTCTCTCCATCCACCTCACAGGCAGGCAAGGAAACGTTATCATATTTCAGGGGCACATACCAGCCAGGCAAAAGCATTTGAGGAGAGTATGAGGCATGGTTGGAGAAGGGGCATGACCTAGGCTGCAGATTCCCCAACCCCCAATTTAGGAGTTTGAGTTTCCTGGATAATGACCAATGAGAAGTGCCAAATACCAAATGCACGAGAGCATCTGTTGAAACACTGTGTGTTTTGCTTAGTGTTATATCTTACCCTGGACGTGTGTGGCGCTGTGGTTTAAACCACTGAGCCTCTTGGGCTTGGTGATCAGAAGCTCGGCGGTTCGAATCCCCACAACGGGGTGAGCTCCCGTTTCTCAGTCCCAGCTCCTGCCAACCTAGCAGTTCAAAAGCACACCCAAAAGTGCAAGTAGATTAATAGGTAGCACTCCGGTGGGAAGGTAAACAGCGTTTCCATGCGCTGCTCTGGTGTCAGTGTTCTGTTGCGCCAGAAGCAGCTTAGTCACGCTGGCCACATGACCCGGAAAAACTGTCTGCGGAGCGGACAGACGCCAGCTCCCTCGGCCTGTAAAGCAAATGAGCGTATGCGACTAGACTTAACTGTCAGGGGTCCCTTTACCTTTACCTGTATCTTACCCTAGAACAGCGGCTCCCTGGGTTGGGAATGCCCAGGGCACGCACTAAGAGGCAGCGGGCATTGGAGATGTAAGCAACTATCAGACCTTGAGAAGTTGGTATCACTGGATCACATTCCTAAGTTTTGTTGAATTAATTAAGCTAAATAGTTTTAGTTGGATTTTGACTAAAGGTGCAATTAACGGAGACTGCTTTGAATCTTATTGTGTTTTTCTCTTCCTTGGTGGGTCGTGCAAACCCACTATTCTGAATGTTGCTTTTTATAGGGTTAGGTAGAGGCACACGGGATGACTTTGTGGAACCAAGGGACTGGTGGCCAGAAAAGTTTGAGAACCACTGTCCTAGAACAAATAATAAATGCAAATTAAAAATGTGCACACCACAGTGAGTGGCAAGTTGTGCTCAATGGACCTGGTGGGGATGCGAGGAGCCAATGGGGATATCAATGGTCCCTTACCTTTCCCGCCCCGACCTGGCCACAGTGATCCATGCGACAGTCATCTCCAGGCTTGACTACTGTAACTCGCTCTACGCGGGGCTGCCCTTGAAGCTGTCCCAGAAACTCCAGCGGGTACAGAATGCTGCAGCGAGGCTCCTCACAGCGTCTCTGCCATGGGAGCATATTCATCCAGTGCTTTTCAAGCTGCACTGGCTCCCGGTGGAGTACAGGGTCAGATTTAAGGTGCTGCTTTTGACCTTTAAAGCCCTTCACGGCCTAGGACCCTCGTACCTACGGGACCGCCTCGCCTGGTATGCCCCACGGAGAGCCTCAAGGTCCATAAATAACAACACCCTAGTGGTCCCAGGCCCTAAGGAAGTTAGATTGGCTTCAACCAGAGCCAGGGCCTTTTCAGCACTGGCCCCAACTTGGTGGAACGCTCTGTCTCATGAGACCAGGGCCCTGCAGGATCTGATCTCTTTCCGCAGGGCCTGTAAGACAGAGTTGTTCCGCCTGGCCTTTGGATTGGAGCCAATTTGATTCCCTCTGCCCCCTTTTTCTTTTTTCTTTTCCTTCTCCTGCAATGAGGCTCCATTTTAATATTTTAATGTTCCATTATTTTAATGTTGTATTTTATTTTTGTTTTTAAGTTGTAATCACTCATCTTGTTTTTATTATTGCTTGTAAGCCGCTCTGAGCCCGGCCTTGGCTGGGGAGGGCGGGGTATAAATAAAAAATTATTATTATTATTATTATTGGCAGACTTGATGTCTCAGATTTCAGTGCACTGCACCTGGTGCAACTGAACTGACCAGGCTCCCCTAAATCTGCCTTTGGGGATGTGGCAAATGAGGTCACGGGCCATGGCTAAATTGTTCTGGTTGTCTCCCCATCCTCTTCCCTTGCAAAGTTACTATGCTGCTAGCCTAGAAGTCTGTCTTCAATGAGCCTCTTGCAAGTGCAAATGGAATGTTTCAAACCTGTTTTAAAGGGACACCCTTGGCTGCCTTGTTGCGTCCATAAGGTAAACAGAAGCATTTACACAACCGCCCCTTAGTTTCCCATCTCCCAGAAGTTTTCACACTCCGTGTGGAAGCGGGGAGGGAGCAGGAAGCAAAAATAAAAAAATAGGGTGGTGAGATCAGGCCTCAGCACAGCCCTATTCTACACATGACAAGGCCAATAGAAATAAATTGCAAGAAAGCAAAGAAATCCAAGGCTTTGGAGGGCATGGATGCAGAAGGGAAATTAACTACAGCACATCTCTTGAAAAAATGGCACGTATCAATCACTGCCCTGTGATGGATAAAAATGAGATGTCTGCTTTGACTAGTGCATTAGCTGCAAATGCCTTAAGGAGAAAGAGATGAAATGTTGGTCACAAACAAGCAGTGCACTCAGATCTGCTTGAGCTCTGAGCTGAAGCCAAGGAGGGGTCGGAGAAAAACCCACTAGCTGATAAAAGCCCAGCAGTGAAAGCTTTCCCCTGCTATGTTGAGTGGATACTAAATCAGTTTTGTAAACATCTTGATAAATTATCGCTGGTAAATTTGAAAGGACTGCTGCCATTGAGTATATATTTGGCTGGAGAAAAGGGGATTAGAGTGGCTTATTCTGACGGTTAAAAATAGGAGGAAAAGAGGAGACTATTGTTCTCCTTGAGAAGAGAAGACTCCCTGGAAAAGACCCTGATGTTGGGAAAGATGGAGGGCACAAGGAGAAGGGGACGACAGAGAATGAGATGGTTGGATGGTGTTCTTGAAGCTACCAGCATGAGTTTGATCAAACTGCGGGAGGTAGTGGAGGACAGAAGTGCCTGGCGTGCTCTGGTCCATGGGGTCACGAAGAGTCGGACACGACTAAACGACTAAACAACAACAACAATTGTTCTCCTGCCCACTGGGACTGGATTCAAACAGAGGGAGCAGGTGTGAGTAAAGCCCTGTAGGAACTCTTCAGGATGAAGCCTTTTCAGGCCAGCCTAGAAGCATGGATTTCTGAAGGAAGTCAGTCTGGCCTTAGGGTTTCAGCTTGGCCTGAGATGGGCAAATCAGTCAGTTTTGGCTTCCCTCACCTACTCATTTTCAAATTTTAAGCTAGTTCATCACATTTCCAGATCACAGAATCATAGAATTGGAAGAGACCACAAGGATCTTCTAGTCAACCTCCTGCAATACAGGAATCATTGAGTGCAACAGCTTTTTCCCTTTCTCCTCCAATTGATGTTCCAATCATCTTCCAATTCACAGAGAATGAGCTTGAAAAGCGGGGAGCAACTTTGACTCTTAGCGGCTCCCTGCATGTTACAGAACCAGGGTTGTAATATATGTGGGACATGCCCAGATGGTTAGGAACCTCACCATTTTCAAAGGAACAAGAACAGGACCAGAGCTCGCATGCTCACCCCGTGGTCCATTCTGAACGCTCCAACCATCCAGGAGATCAGTTACAGAAATGAACCTCTGTGATGGGATGATGAGCTGCTTGTGCGTAAAATCCAAGTCCCTCAGAGTTTGGTTAAGTCCGCAAACCTCTGTCTGTAACGGAGCCCCTTAAACATGGCTCCGTCAGTCGCTGGCAGATTCCGACAGTGGTTGCTTTCGGAATCTCTTCCAACATAAAAGCTCCTTAACGGAAACGCGTCTTCTGGACACTCGGCGTGACAGTTTCCGGCGAGGAGTGGGTGTCCCTACAGGAGGTCCTGAAACCTCCCCACTGTTTTCGCTGGAAGTGTCTCTGAGCCATCCCTCCTGCTCATTTTCCCTCGGAGCTCCTCCTCTCCCCCTGCTGGTTCCCTCTTCAGCTGCTGAGTCTCTCCCAACCTCTGTGAGCCCTTCCACCTCGTGTCCTTCCGATGGCAGTTCCCTGACAACCTCCCTAACAAAAATTAATCCGCTCTTGGCCAAACTTCCATTCTGACAACAATCATTTTATAAACCTTGACCCCATGACTCTGAGATGCTTGGTTTGCTTTTTATTTTATTTTTTAAGCCTCTTCAGAATGTGCATTTCTCTTAACATAGACATTTTTGCATGCAATTTGCCCCAAATACATTTTTTTTTTGCAAACAATTTCTTCCAATATAATGTCCTTTGGGTGTTATTTTCACCAATGTATGTACAGTCATGCAGATTTCCCCCATTATATTGTATATAATTTGTATGCTTCTTAATATACAGAACCCATGAGTATTTTACATGAAAATGTTTTGAAATATATACAGAAATATAAAATACAAAAACATATCAATTACATATCAGTACAAAGGATGTTAATCAAACTTGCAGATGGCAGAAAGTTGGAAGGAACAGTAACATGCAAGACAGAATCAAGATTCAAACATACACACATGTATGTAAACACAGAGAGTTTTCATTTCATTAGGCTTTTAAAAACAAAATTCACAAACTAGTGAGGAGAACTGAACTTGAAAGTGGAAAAATGTGAAATGGAAAAGGACTGAAATTGACAGATTCACCAATCCCTACCTAGGACCTAAAATGTACTTTCTCCCTACTAACCTATCAATTTCTGGCAATAAGGAAAGAACCCATATTGTTTGGGGAGCTGCTTTTATAGCATATTTAGCTTGTTGGCTAATCCATCCCAACAGCTCTGCTATTCATGATGTGTGGGGAGATAAGAAAGTTTTGCCTCAGGCAGATTTTTAAGAAACGTTCAGATCCATCCCTCATTATTCAGTTGCATTATTCATATGAATAAATGATCATTTCAATTAAGATGCAATGGTTTGATAAAATTCTTTTAATGCCTTCTTGCGATGAAAGCTCCCAGTTTATACTTAGATGAAATTCTCTTTTTGTTCCTGCATTGGCATGTTGTTTATACCTGCCTCAAGCATCTGTAATTATGGATGCTAAAAACACACACACAAAACTTCCTGTCAAAATTTAGCTTCTTAATTAAGATTATAGGGGGAAGTGCCATCCTTGACATTCTGCAAGGAGCCAATCTCTGGTGAAATGGCAAAATTGGGGGTTATGGGTGGGAAGGAGGTACCCTGAAGTCCTATCATCTATTCTGTTGAGGAAGGGTAATGTTGCCACCTTCATGCTGCTTTCCAGCTTGTGGGGAGATGTTGAGAATTCTTACACTGGCTACCATAAAGCAGATTTCTGACCATTTGGGATTTAAGTGAGTGTCAGACACTTGCATGCAGAACTAGATCAGTCTAATCCAGCAGGGCTCATCTTGTGTTCTTAGCTGGCTGGACCACAAAACTCTGGCCGTGCCCAAACGATGGGCTTCTCTTTCCAGGAGTGGAGGAGCTGAGCTTATCTTTTCCAAACTGATAGTTTCCCAACCTTGGATGCAAGATAACTATGCCAGCCCTCTTCAACTTGATGACTTCCAGATATTGTTGGACTGCAACAATGAGGGGAGCCGTAGTCTAACAGTATCTGGCAGGCACAAGATTGAGGAAAGGCTGCCCTAAGCCACCTTGAAAGCTCCAGCCCATGTGATTGTGTCTGGAAATGGAGGCATTGGGGGATCAGGGAGGACTTGAACTAGAACTCCCACCATTGGGCTCCTGTATCAGCAATGCTCTGTTTATGCAGGAAGTCTCGTAGGCAGTGTTTTGAACCTCATGGATGCCATGGGGCTGCAGTACCAACCTTTTTAAACATTCAGTCATCTGACTCCAAGGACCAATCTTGACCCACCAGACCTTATACAACCTTAACTTGCTCCTCAGAATACCAGAGATCCAAGTTTCTGTCACCATTGGCTGATAGCTGCCTTGGACTTTGCCTGATTTGGGCAATGCATTTGCCTCTAGCTCCTCTAATCCTTCTGGGCAGCAATTTAACTTTGATCCTCCATAGCCTAGAACTTTGCTGCATGGAGGTTGGCTCTTTCTGAGTCTGACTGGGGCGGTTGTAGCAGTGGCTACCTACTAAATGACAAGGGGCAGGGGATTAGCTTGGCCTAAAGGTAAAGGTGTCCCTGACTGTTAAGTCCAGTCGCAGACGACTCTGGGGTTGTGGCGCTCATCTCGCTCTATAGGCCGAGGGAGCCGGCATTTGTCTGCAGACAACTTCCGGGTCATGTGGCCAGCATGACTAAGCTGCTTCTGGCAAGCCAGAGCAGTGCACGGAAACACCATTTACCTTCCCATCAGAGTGGTACCTATTTATCTACTTGCACTTTGACGTGCTTTTAAACTGCTAGGTTGGCAGGATCAGGGATCAAGTAACGGGAGCTCATCCCATCGTGGGGATTCGAACCGCCAACCTTCTGATCGGCAAGCCCTAGGCTCTGTGGTTTCAACCACAGTGCCACCTGCATCTTGGATTAGCCTACTGTCACACTTTTAACAGCCATTTGATCTGCAAGATCTCTTTGTGGCATTGTAATGAGCATTATGCCTGTACATCCAGTTGCTGATAAAGGCAAAGGAATAGAGGATAATAAAGGTACTAGCAAGGCCACTAATAATCACATGAATCGTAGCACCCTGCTTGTGGTTAACGCTTAGCTGGAATGAAATATTCAACGCAGCAATAGAGAAATTAAAATAATTATTTATTTGTCAGACAAATAAATGAGAGGCACAGTGGTATATGGCTACCAAGCTCTGGCCTGGCCTCCTGCCATTATGGCCAGCACTTATATTCCCTTAATCCAGCCCCCTTTGCTCCTCCTTTGGCTGCCTTTGTCCAATCAGCCTGGTTGAATTTCCTATTGGCTGATTGCTATAACCAATCCTAAAAGATACACCCATATCCTCCTGTCCTTATATGGAACACAAAGAGCTATATATTGTTACATCTATAAATGACAAATAAGTAGTAATATATCTTACATGTGTCTCAACAAGGAATCTTAATTACCAGCTCACCTCTTGCCCTCCTTGCCCTATTGCCTTCTAAAACAAATGGTTAATCTTAAATTTTTATCTTAAACATATGTCAAGGATCTTGAGTTCACATCAACATTGAAATATCTCCTTCATTTGAAGGTTTCTAAACAAATGCCTGACAACTATATATCAGGACTGCTTGGATGGCGTCTCCTGTCTGGCAGGGGGGCTAGGCTGGTGGCTGACTTAATTTCAGGATAAATACAACTCTTACAACTATATGAAATAAGAATCTAGCATTTCTTAAATCCTTTGCATAATTACATTTAAGCCAATATATTTAATACATAACATAAGTAGCCTTTTAAAAGGAATAAGGCCTTTGTAAAGTAAAAAAGGAACTCAGTAAAAACCAGCTTCAAAAGAAGCCTCTTCAGTTTACACCCCCCCTTCAGCCAGCTGCTTTTCCCATTAGCTCTTCCCAACATTTATTGCCCTTTAACTCTCTCAGTTTAAGAAAGAAACAGCTTTAGAAAAGACTTCCCAAAAATGCTCTCTTTCTGCCAGCTAGATGCTTCTCCATTGCTTTTGGCCTTTAACCTTAGAAGATATGGCTCATTTTACTGGGAGGCACATTGGTATTATTTTACTATTTACTCATTCCTAATTATGTTTATCTCTGCCTTTTTTATCTTCTGTAACATGTAGGGTCAGTGTCCTCACTCTCAGCCTGTAATTCCCCCTTTTTACGACTTTGAGAATTGTTTTCTGCTATAAATCAAGGGGCCCCTTGTCTAGGAGGAAAACATTGCCAAGGTTCTCTAAGCAGCTGGTCTTCTGCCTGGCATGAAACTTTTGAAAATCTTTAAGCTCTCTTTTAATATACAAGCCCTGATCAAACATTAATAAAATGCAGGCTTATGCCTGATGCCTCATCAGGAGGGAGTGGAAAAAATGGCGTCAGGAATCTGGAAGCATTTTACTCTCTCAACCAGAGCAGCTCTTTTAACTCCTTCTTAGAGAACATGAACCACAAGAAAATGAAAATGCAAGTTTCAGTAAATGTTGATCAATGATTCCTTATGCTTGTGGCAGAGGCCTTGATCTAATAGAGGCCTTCAGTAACAGAAAAGGGGGACATGTTTTCATCAATTCTCACTACTACCCCTCCCCACAAATGTCACCCCCACAGCAGAGTGGAACAGGTTTCCTTGTGCTCCAGGAGGAACAGATGAAAAATGCCTTCTCTCCTCTTCCACTAGATCAGAAAGCCCATTCGTGAATTAAAGGGCGTAGCTGGATTTAGGTCCAAATAGTTTATGTGCTTACATTTCTTAGATTTAAAAAAAGAAGCCATTGCCATAAAACTTTGTAAAATAAAAAATGGGGACAGGAAAGGGTGATTTGACGCCTGCCCTTCAGTGTTTCTACTCCAAACCACCCCCACCCCCACTGCTTTTAATTGTCTGTACGCCCTTTTCTCTCCCTGCTCGGAATCTCAGCTTCTCTAAGAACCTTTTCAAAACCTTAACAAAAAGAAACCTTAACAAAAAACAACAACAACCTGATGGGCCAACAGTGCATGTGTTGGTTATGTAAGTTGATTGTCTCTTCCTCCTTTTAAGCACTGATTTGAGTCTTTGCTATCCTACAAATCTTCTTTGCTTTGCATCTGCTCTGGATCTTGGACATTTCAGAATAAGATGTGAGTGTGATGGTTTGAAGCCCTCAGTTTTAAAGTTGGCCGCTGTTTGACATTGAGTAGTGTCTGCAAACCTTTTTCAATATTGCACCGTCTGGCCAATTGTGAATTTGTCCTTTCATTTGAAATGGTGAAAGGACAGGGCCCCTTTCATATGATCAGCAGTTCTTTATAGCGGAGGGTTGCTGCAAATCATAAAAGGACTAGTTAATTAGCCCCGTTTCTGGGTTCACTGACTTGAGAGGAGCTTTAGCTCGCTGAGAGTAAATTGTGGGAACATATTTGATGGGCAGCTTGAATGGCAGAAAATGAATTATCCTCTAGCAGTTAGTTCATAGTCAAAGGCTGCAATAGCCTGCATCATCTCCATGTTGTTGTTGTTGTTTTTAAAATAATTTTTATTAACAGGCCAATCACATCACATTGTTCAAATCACATTGGTTCCAAATTATACAGCCAAATTTTTAATTTTTTGGGGGGGTACCCATATATCAAGCTCCGCACGAGTCCAAAATTCCGGATAAGTCCAGACATCACTTATTTTACTGCATTAATTAATCAGTTCTATCCAGTTCACTCCGGATAGTCCTTTATTATTTTTCTTCATCTTGTTGTAGTCGTACATTCCTTTCTTTGCGATCTCTGATGATTCTCACAAGCAGACTGAACATCTCCATGTTGTTGTTGCTCATATGAGTACTGGAATTTATTTTTGCACAGGATTCCATCATCTGACAATGCTAAATGTATCCTTCTTGCCGCCTATATTGTATTTTGCTCAGGAAACACAGGAGTTTCTTCCCAGTGTCTCAGTCCAGCTAGCAGAAGACCATGTGGTGTGCTTATTGTTGTTGTTTAGTCATTTAGTCATGTCCGGCTCTTCGTGACCCCATAGACCAGAGCACTTCTGTCTTCCACTGCATCCCGCAGTTTGGTCAAACTCATGCTGGTAGCTTTGAGAACACTGTCCAACCATCTTGTCCTCTGTCATCCACTTCTCCTTTTGCCTGCCATCTTTCTCAACATCAGGGTCCTTTTCTTCTCATGAGGTGTCCAAAGTATTGGAGCCTCAGCTTCAGGATCTGTCCTTCCAGTGAGCACTCAGGGCTGATTTCCTTCAGAATAGATAGGTTTGATCTTCTTGCAGTCCATAGGACTCTCAAGAGTCTCCTCCAGCACCATAATTATACCCAGTTCTATTTTCTAGAAAAAGAGGTGCTGGGGCTCACAATGTATGCCTCCCTCATTCTCTTAGAATGGCAATGGCGCCTACCTAAGAGGTGCTGAGTTCCGGCTGAAAAAAAAGCCATTGTTACACCATTTGCTTGACTTGCCTCTGGCTAAGTGATGCAGATACCAGATTGGCCAGAGGACAGAAAATTGACCATTATGCCTCCACAAACTTTTGTAAATCCACATGTGTGGGGACAGGAAATAACGTGGCTTTGAGATTAGGGGCATACTATTTAAAAATTCTTGACATTCTATTTCGGAGGGCTATGGCCTGGAGAAAGAGCCCCCATTGGCCAGATCCATTCACCCCCAATTAAAATATGTGTACATCAGATGACTTATGTAGATTTTTGCTGTCTGCATTGGCCAAACATTGGATTGCAGTTTAGATTCTCCTCTCTCTCTGGCCGTATTTTGCATTATAGAGGGATTCATTGACCATAGTGCATCGAGCTAATGAAAAACACCTGGCATCCGGCTCGAATTGTAATCTGCACTCCATCAAACAAGGCACGTCTGTCGTCTCACAACCAGCTAGGAGAAACGAATCTCTCTGTGGGTAGTGCAAATTAACTTTGTCTCATGAATACTTGATCTGATAATTTTCTACAGAAGATTGACTTGATTGGAAGGTAAACGTGATCCCAGACAGCTTCCGTAAGGTAGTTTTTATGCTTTGTGGAGACAGCGGAGAATGTTAAACTCGGAATGAAATGCAATTGTTTGTTTTCACCCTACTTTAATATACTCCACCTGATAATGAAGGATTAATGGCTAGAAATCTGTATGTGGCCTCACGGCAAAGCCTTGAACTCTGCAGTTTTCTGCCAGCAACAGTCATCAACACGCTCTTGAGCTGGAGGTGAATGGGGCGCTGCCCCCACCAACTTGAGTCTGCCTGCAGCCAGCCCCAGCTTATCTATCTTATTACTTAACATCAAGTCCAGGATGTGGGAACTGGCTGTCAGCTGCCACCGCCTTAGCTTCGCTGTTGCCATTCTGGACCACTGCAGGGAAGAGGATGGAGGCAAACTAGAATTAGGTTTAGCTCCAGCTCCAGTCAGCCTCCCTGCCTGCCACTCTGCCAGTCCCAATAGGCACCAGCCATCACTGGTTGCTGTCACTCTTTCACCTCCTTTCACAGAAAAAGTATATTTTCATAATACTGTTCATAGAGCCTTTCACGAAGGTATGCAAGGTGGTTGTTGCTTTTTTTAAAAAAATATTATCTTGCAATAAAATGTGCAAATAAAGAAAACAGCACCAGTACTTTAAAACCAGCAAATAACGTGGCAGAATCCGAGATCAGGGAGAAGAGTCGGTGAAAGAAGACTGGAAGAAATTTAAAGATTATTTACAGAAATATTGTAAAATTAATGAATGCTAGAAGGATGTTGGATAGAAACTAAGTGGTTTCCAGCTGTAATGCTTTAAGAGATATGGAAAAAAAGGTTTTCACAAATGGGTAAAAGCTTAATGGTAAGGATTTGCTGAACTAACAAACTGAACTGGAATACAAAGAAGGGAGGCATGAGGAGGTCTGAGGAAATACGTGTATGGAAGTTATGTCATTGAAAATTAATGTGTGTTTTTAACTGTTTTTTGATTTTGTATGTTTATTTTTCATTTTTTTGCTATATCTTAAAAATTCTTAATAAATACCTTTTTTAAAAAACAAACAAACCAGCAGATAACAATGATGTACCAGAAGCTTAGCTTTATTTCAGAAATGTACATCCCTGAGTCATCATGGCAGCAGCTGAAAAACAACGAAAACTTAAAGTTGCCTAGATGCATTTAAAAAATACACATTTTTGCCAGGCACTGAGAATACCAAAAGTGGAAGCACCAAGTGAGCCACACAGGAGAAAAGCATCACACAAGTGGGGGGCCACTACGGGGAAGGCCATCTCTCTGGGCACAAGTCATTATCTAAAGTAATGGTGTACCAAAGTTCCCTCTTCATGTTTTTGGGACCATTTGACTCCCACTTTTGGCTGCCTGGCAAAGATCAAACAAAATGTGTTTTTGATTGCTTTTGTGGGACAGGTGGGAAGACAGGAGAAATTTCCCTGAAATATCTGGGTTCACCATTTGACTGCACCATTTGACGTAGGTGGCGCTGTGGGTTAAACCACAGAGCCTAGGGCTTGCTGATCAGAAGGTCGGCAGTTCAAATCCCCGCAACGGGGTGAGCTCCCGTTGTTTGGTCCCTGCTCCTGCCAACCTAGCAGTTCGAAAGATAAATAGGTACCACTCTGGCGGGAAGGTAAACAGCATTTCCGTGTGCTGCTCTGGTTCTCCAGAAGTGGCTTAGTCATTCTGGCCACATGACCCGGTAGCTGTACGCTGGCTCCCTCGGCCAATAAAGTCACCAATCTAGCTGCTGCATTCTTCACATAGCGCCCCTCCTGGCACCTGGCTGCCCCCTTGAGCTCAGCGCACCCCTCTCGGGTACCCGCCAGCTCGGATTGCTGCGCCACCACACCGGACCTGCCTGGAGCTTGGCATGGATGGGGTGGCTCAGAGGGGGTCCTGGCTGCGCTGCTGCTGCTACTCCTGCTTGCCACCTGCTGGCTGGTGCTGGGTGCCAGAGCCTCACCAACCCCCCCCCCCCTGGAGCCACCCCACAGCAGTACACTTTTGTTTCTTTTTCCTCCCTTCTTTCGTAAACAAGAGATAAGGCGTAAGGGTGGTGCCTGACATAAGCATAATGAAGTTAATTTGGGGGCTAAACTAAATTTGGGGGCGCTGGGCGGATCTTTGCACCCCGGTGGCACATATGCTAAAGACGGCCCTGACCCTAAGTATGTCTGAGTCTGGATACAGCCCACTGTGATTTGGGTTAAGAGTGTTAAGTGTGAGTTTGGGAGCTGGGAAGTTTGGAATGCAGAAGGCTACAGAAGGTTTGATCTCTGGCAACTCCAGGTAGGGCAGGAATGGTCCCCTGCCTGAAACCCAACATAGCCTCTGCCAATCGGTCTAGACCAGAGGTCTGCAACCCGCGGCTCCGGAGCCGCATGTGGCTCTTTTACACCTTTGCCGCGGCTCCGGGGCGGATACTAGCGAGGGGAGGAGGCGCATTGTGCGCCCCGACACTCCCCACTGTGGCGGGTGCTGTACTGGCTGTGACGTCGCATGGGGGCGGTACGTGCGTTAGTTACGCACCGTCCCGACATCACCTTCCCGCCCGCTGTCAGATCGCGGCTCCGGAGATATATTTGTTTTAAATGTTGCAATGGTTTTGCGGCTCACAGTTTTTTTTTCCTTCAGAAACAGGTCCAAGTGGCTCTTTTTGTCTTAAAGGTTGCAGACCCCTGGTCTAGACAGTACTGAGCAAGGTGGACCAACGGTTTGGCTCAGTATAATGCAGTTTCTAACGTTCCATCGGCTGGAACCTTCTATCCTCCCCTGCAGCAATGTTGTTGTTGTTGTTGTTGTTGTTAAAAATACTGCCTCTAGCTCTGTCCACAGCAAAGAGATGTTTTGGAACTCCCATTGGTCTTAGCTGCCAGGGGACTCTAATGAGGTTATTTCTAAATCTCAGCCCACACCTATGGTTAGATCTCATGTTCATTTGAAGACCAGTTTGGATAATCATCATACACCTTCCCCCCCCCCCCGATGGTTTCCTGAAAGAAATTCCTTCTGCTATTCTTTCCTCGTTCGTTTTTGCTGCATTAATAATAATGCAAAGGAAACTTGACTCTACGCAGTGAAGCAAAGAAAAGCCTTACGGAGCGGCGTTTGTTGGCGAGAGATCTAGGTTGGACTTTCCACCTGCCACAATGATCTAAAATAAACACAGTGGTCCTGGAACAGGCAGAAGGGTTGTCTTAGGCTGGAGAAGACAGTAAAATGGTAAAATTGTACTGGAAAAGACAGTAAAAAATATGGTAATGTAGATTACCATAAGGCAAGAAAGCAAGGTAACCTCAGAATACTTGCGTACTGCTTAATATTCATGCTTTAAGAGTTCACAAAACCAGAAGGTTGTTGTACGAATGTTCTGTTTTTTTTTTTAAAAAAAAAAAAAGTTTAACAATTTGTACCGAGTTTTGCAAATCGAGGCAGGTGAAAAGAGCAAATATTAGGCATCTCAGTAGGAGGAAATGAGAACAGCATGTTGCTGAATACATTTGTGTACCTTTCCTTTCCTCGCTATGATTTATTTGTTTTTCTTGGTCGCTTAGATGGAAGCAGCAATTCTTAATGGAGGCTTTTGGATCTTTTCTTTTCTTTAAAAAAGAGAGATTGATTCATTCCTGTTGGATAAAAGTCTAAGCTGGAAATTAAAGTGGTTGGCTTAGGTCCAAAGGACTCCATGGTGTGATCTGTGCACAAATGAGGTTTGTAAGCTGGGGCCCTTCTGAAAAGACCCCCCCCCCCAACACATACAAGACCCTGCAAATGTGTGGGAGACTTCAAGAGATGAACTGTGGCTTGTTCTTGAGAGGCAAATTACCTGTGGCAGAGACATATCCATATGCCAATTCATTTCTGGTCTGAATTCAAGGTTTTACAAATTGCACGGAAATCCCTGAATGACCTAGGATCTAAATATAGTCGTACCTCGGAAGTTGAACAGAATCCGTTCTGGAAGTCCGTTCAACTTCCGAAACCAAAGCACTGCTTCTGATTGGCTGCAGGAAGCTGCTGCAGCCAATCAGAAGCCGCAGAAGCCCTGTCAGACGTTCAGCTTCCAAAAGAACGTTCAAAAACTGGAACACTCACTTCCAGTTTTCGATTGTTTGGGAGCTGGAACGCTCGACTCCCAAGGTGTTTGGGAGCTGAGGTATGACTGTACTTGGGGAGAAGCTCTCTCCTTGTATGTGGCTGCCTATGAATTGAGGACCTTTAGAGAGGCCCTCCTTAATATTCCTCTGCTAGGAACTGCATGGTTGGCCGTGACACACAACCAGGCCTTTTTTGTGGTGGCACCCTGACTCTAGAACTCTGTTCCCTTTGAAATCCTATTGGCTCCAGCACTGTTGGCCTTTAGACACCAGATGAAAACCTGTTTGTTCAGGCTGTTGAGCAATAATGCTGCTGTTCTGGTACTTCCGTTGTGTGCTTTGGCTGGATTGCTGCATGGTTTTAAATTGAGAGATGCTCTTTCACAAACTTCATTGCAAATCACTTCAGAGATTGTGGGATGTAAAGCAGTATATAAATAGAGTAAGTAAGTAAGGAACTGAGACACTGCTGAATTCCTAAATCAGGTGGCAGGAAACTTTTTTTTACCCGAAAAGCCACATTCCTGGGGCTGGCACACCAGTGGTTAGGAGGGCCAGAGGGGGGAAGTGGATGGAACACCAGGCGTAACTATTGCCTTTGCACAGTAAGACTGCATTCCAACCCCACAAAAGCCAGTGATTTCCATACCACACCCCCCCCACTTATCTCTGCATCCTCAATCTAGGAAGCCAAGAAGGAAGCAGTTGAGGAGGGTGCAGTACAGAGCTGGCAAGGGGTGCGGCAGGGGAAGGGGCGATGACCTAAGGAAAGTCCTAGGGGCCAGATAGAGAAGGCAGAGGTGGGTGGGTTCAGTTGGCTCCTAGGTTCCCTGTACTTGTCCTATAGAAAAAAGAATTGGAAAATCCGAAATGGCAAGGAGGTATATTTAATGGTGGGCATCTAAAGCTACAACTAACTTCCACCAAGATTAAAAAGAACAAAAACTGGAAATAAGCAGAAGTGGGGAAGATCTCAATAACAGGTGCCTTTCTTGGAAGCTCCCTATAGCTGGAATGTTGTCTTTCCAAAGCATAGGGTGCTATTCACCTAAGTCCTACTCAGAGTAGACTCATTGAAATTAATGAGCCTAAGTTGCTGTTGTTGCTTAGTTGTTTAGTCGTGTCTGACTCTTCATGACCCCATGGCCCAGAGCACGCCAGGCACTCCTGTCTTCCACTGCCTCCTGCAGTTTGGTCAAACTCATGCTGGTAGCTTCGAGAACACTGTCCAACCATCTCGTCCTCTGTGGTCCCCTTCTCCTTGTGCCCTCCATCTTTCCCTACACCAGGGTCTTTTCCAGGGAGTCTTCTCTTCTCATGAGGTGGCCAAAGTATTGGAGCCTCAGCTTCAGGATCTGTCCTTCCAATGAGCACTCAGGGCTGATTTCCTTCAGAAGGGATAGGTTTGATCTTCTTGCAGTCCATGGGACTCTCAAGAGTCTTCTCCAGCACCATAATTCAAAAGAGCCTAAGTTAGCCATATCTATCAACTTCAGCGTGTCTACTCCAAGTAGGACTGGCACTGAATACCACCCATAGGGTGGGCTCCATTGTAGTGCTAACTTAAAGTGGCTTAGCACTGTATACTTGTTTCTCTGGTGAAATGTTTTGCACAAGTGGGATGCTGTTGCACCAAAGAATGCATAATAAGCAGGTTGTGTTGCACAGTAGACTGTGAAATCTATTGCAGGGCTCGTTTCCCACAGTGCAACTGTTGTATTGAATTTCTCCGCTGCGAAAGAGCCCTTGCGCTAAGCAGACAGAGAATGTTGGATACAGCCCATAGTTATTTTCAGATAAAGTTGGCAAGATGATATGAGTCACACCGTGCTATGCAAATTCCGAGTCAGCAAAGGGCACCTCACTTTGGGGAAGGGTCCCATATTGTAATCTCCTCTATGCAGAAGTAGAAAGGCAAGAGCTCTAAAAGGAACTAGCTAAACTTGTGCTGTTCCCATGTGTCATTAGTTTTAATGCTTCACTGTTGTGCCAAAGTGAGCATTTCCGCACATATCTACTCAGTGTGGGCCACCATCCTTAAGCTGCTTATCTCAAAGTAGTTCTTCCCAACTTGTGTTGTGCTGTGATAGTGTGGTTTGGCAGCTGGTACCTCGAGTTAAGAACTTAATTCATTCTGGAGGTCTGTTATTAACCTGAAACTGTTCTTAACCTGAGGTACCACTTTAGCTAATGAGGCCTCCCGCTGCCGCCGCACAATTTCTGTTCTCATCCTGAAGCATCTTAACTCGAGGTACTATTTCTGGGTTAGTGGAGTCTGTAACCTGAAGTGTCTGTAACCTGAAGCATCTGTAACCCAATATTTCATTTACTTAGCCCTATGAAAGGCCGGGGAGCTACTTGCAGGGAGCTGAGGGTGGTTTTGGTTGCCGTGGAAGTAAGAATGAAGCTAACTGGCTTGAGATCTCTTTGGAAAGGTTGGAAATGATTTCATGACATGGTAAAAGATGCTTTGAGAAAAGGGGGCATGCGTTTCTTTCTTTTTAAATGAGAACCAGTCTGTGTGGTGTTTATGTGTAGTGTGCTAATGGTAAGGCCTCTCCTCCCCCTAGAGGGGAGGGGTTGTGAACGGGAGCAGCTTTCCGCAGGGGCAGGGAGGCGTATTCAGCTCCCTGCTCCTGATTGCTTCTGCTGCCGCAGCCAAACCTTCCACCCGACCAATAGGGCCAGCTGGTGGGCGGGGCTAGCTTCATCTAAACAGCTGCGGCAGCACTCAGCTCCCAGTCTGTTCCTGCTTTCTTCGGATCTCCCGCCCTCCCTCCCTCTTAGGTCAGCTTCATTTGCGTATTGACCTTGCTATGGACTTTGGTTGGTTGCCTTGGTTGCCCAAGGGGCCCGGTAGGACTTTTTTATCCATTTGGCAAATTGGCACCAGCCTCTTGGTTTTTCCGCCTACCTCGTAGCAATTCGTCACAACTTTCTGGTGTTGGCGGTTAGGCATTGGAATATGTGTGCTGTGTTGGAGGATTGGGTATGCGCCATCATTTACCCCTCCTCTTTTGGGTATTCCATTAAAGGAATCCAGCAGTCGTGGATCCTGTCTGATGCCCTGCTGGTGGCTAGGGCCATGGTACAACCCCCGGTGATGTCATGGGGGAGCTTCCAGTTGTATTTGCATCAACAAGCTCCTCCCATTGGTTGTTAACCCTGATATGACTCCCGGCTGAGCGGGGTGGAGTCATGTATTGCTGTTTCATCCAGTGCCTAAGCCAATGCTACTCACATGCTGTAACCAATAAAAGTTGTGGCCTAATTTTGCCCATTAACCTAAAACAATGTGTCTTTGTGTCTTATGATACTCCTGTGCGGCTGGCGGGTTCTCAACTCACAATGGGTTGTTTCTAAGTACCACTCAGAGCAAATCCATTGAAATGAATGGCTCTCACTTGGCCATGCTGACTGGTTTCAGAGGGCCTCTTACTCTGTGCAGAACTTAGTTGGATACAATGTTGTAAATGGTGCATTTTTTCAAAGCAGTTGGTGGTGGTGGGAAATAAATGAAAGAGGATCTGAATTAAAATGAAGCTCAAAATATTTCCTTGATGACACTGTTCAAAAGAATTTGGTAACTTATTTCTCCTCCCACCACATGGGGGGGAGGAGTATCTGGAGAGCCCTGCAAAACTCTTCTTTTCCTATGTGTCAAAGCGACAGAATATTGCAAGTCTTTGCCAGTCAGCTCTTAAATGGAACACTTTTTTTCCTTGGCATACCACTATTCAGTTCTTCCATGCATGGCGTTCCTCGTTTATTCCAGTTGAAGAAGTATTACCGACTTTTTTCATTTGGAAACACTGTGTTTCATCACAGCTGAAAGAACACTTGTCCTTGTATAAAAGCAGGGATTTCCTTCCTTATCTCCCACAGGTATTAATAGATTTCTCTGTTATATCATCATTATTTTCTAGGTCAATGGAACAGAGATTGAATATGAATTTGAAGAAATTACATTGGAAAGGGTAAGTGAATTGTTCTTTGCACTTCAGAGGCCAGATGACTTTGTTAGCAACACAAATAAAGCAATTAATTGTGATATAATCCTTCATTTTCAATTTAAGTATTTGGAGTGGAATTCCCTTTACATATTTATATGAAAATCCCATTGATAATGACTGCTGATGGAGCTTAAGTCCTGAAAATCTTGCCAATGTATTGCTAGGCTATTAGAACTTCTGTTATGTTGCAGATTTTTGCAGAACTCTTTTAGAAGTATAAAAGAACAAAACTTGACAACTCATATTGTAGTCTTAAGTATTATGAGATGTTTCTTCACATAGTTTCTGCTTTAGATTTTATTCCCCGTATGTTTATTTATATAACTTGGATATGTTTCATTGCTATTATCCTGGTTTGGGGCAAATACTATCTCCCAAAGCTTCTCACATCAGCCTTCCCCAACATGGTTTCTTCCAGTTATCATTGAACTCCAACTCCCACTATCCCTGACTACTGACCATCCTGGCTAGGGCTGATGGGATATGTAGTTCAACAGCAACTGGAGAACACCAGGTTGGGGAATGCTGCAGTACATAAACACTCTGGCTTACAAATTGAAAAGACTTGCAAAGGGGAGCGGTGGGGAAAGGAAGAGAAGGAGATCAGATTGATGGTAAGAGAATGAAGCAATGAATTGTATACAAGTATGGCTGCCTGATTGGGACGAGGCTGATCTTCCCTTCCATGTGTCCTTTCTTGGGTACAATGGATACAAGGACCTGGTGACATTTAAGCCCTATTCATGCTTTACTCCTGTTTAGGAAATAGCTGTGATGGCAATGGAGCTGGGCCATGCTTTAGGTACCACTCCTGCTGTTGAGTCTTTTACCTGCAATAACTGCATGATGCGCACAATTGTCTGTAGATATTTGAATGTGTGGCAGGCTCTGTGCATTCAGGAATCCCGACACTTGAGAGTCTTTTTCAGTGGCAATAGTGCAGTATCCAGTCTGTGCTGTTTTCCACCTTCTAGATGTTCTTCTGTTTTGTAGGCAAAGTAATGGAGGAGAAAGCTGTGAATGACTGCCACCTGCAGTGTTGCACCTGAATACCAGTTTTTTTGGGGGGGGAATGGGGAGAATGCTGTTGTCCTTAACTCCTGCTTTTTGGCTTCCCATGGTTGACCACTGTGAGAGGATGATGGACTAGATAGTCCTTGGATCTGATCCAGCAGGACTTAGGTTTGGGGAAACGGTGCATGATGTAATGAAGTAGGGCAAAGTCTGGGTTGAGGCAAGGCAAGTATTTAAAGATTAAGTAGTACCTTGGACAAGGGACGCGGGTGGTGCTGTGGGTTAAACCACAGAGCCTAGGGCTTGCCAATCAGAAGGTCGGTGGTTTGAATTCCCGCAACGGGGTGAGCTCCCGTTGCTTGGTCCCTGCTCCTGCCAACCTAGCAGTTCGAAAGCACGTCAAAGTGCAAGTAGCTAAATAGGTACCGCTCCAGGGGGAGGGTAAACGGCGTTTCCGTGTGCTGCTCTGGTTCGCCAGAAGCGGCTTAGTCATGCTCGCCACATGACCCAGAAGCTGTATGCTGGCTCCCTCGGCCAATAAAGCGAGATGAGCGCTGCAACCCCAGAGTCGGCCACGACTGGACCTAATGGTCAGGGCTCCCTTTACCTTTAGTACCTTGGACAGCTCAGGCTGGAGACATAGTAAGAGCAGAACTTCAATGTTTTTTCAGCAACCGCCAACTTCTCCATCTACACAGCCAGCTCCACCTTCCATTAGAGGGGCTTCTTTAAACCAAGGGACCCAGTCTGCTTTACATCTATCAGTTCCAACAGTGTGAAGGAGACTTTGATTGAACTTTGGGTTTTAATCTCAAGCCCACAGAGGCAGAGAAGGGAAGCAGAAGAGCCCTTTGGGCTACACATAACGGCCTCCTCTTACACTAGTTCTTCTGAACTAGTAGAGACACCTGTGGCTGATCCCAAAGGCAATTTCCTCTCCCACTTTATATCTCCAGCTTCAACTCCAGAAGATGGAAAGTATGACCCAGGGTAATGATAATATTCGACTTATTTTTTCCCAAGAATATACAAGCTCTTTAAAAGACACACAGGCTCCACATGCTTATGTAAGTTTTTCATAAGGCCAATGCATCTGCTTCTTAAAGGCTAGCAACAGTGTCATCATCACAAAGGATAATGTGCAATGGTCATAGGCATTTCTGGCTATGAATTATTTGGGCATTTCTAGTTGTTCTTCGTTAATTGGAGCATTAAAAAGTCACTGAGCAGCACACATGCCTCCCAGGGAAATATTTTTGAATGCCACATTATTTTTAATAGATGTGTAAAGTTATCAATTTACGTAGTAAGAAGGCCAGCATGATTTGTGTCAACAGTTGCAGCTTGACCTACCATGGATAATTGATTATGCAGGTTATAATCTCCACCGTTAAATTTTGCATGATGCTTGATAAGCATTTGCTCACACCCTTCTATTACTTAGCTGAAAAGCACAGTGGTTAGAAGCAAGGGAGAGAATATCACTTGCACAATTCTGGGGTCTGGAGAGAGGCATTGCTGTGAGTAGCTGTCAGTAGAAACTCAACTATATCTCGTAGTAAATGAAGGATCACAAAAGATCCTTCTGCACTGAGGAGGAAAGTCTTCCCCAGTCACAGGTATATTGTGGTCAAAAGACTGAAGAACCATCCCATATGGAGCTGGACTATATTTAAAGCCTATATTTCTGACATATCCAGATTTCTGGTCCAATTGCAAGCATCAGTTGCTCTGTGCCTTATGTGGGAAGCCTTTTCACCCTTAGGGCATTAGGGCCTCATGCCTGATGTTCTCCATACTTACTTTATGCTATGATCTTCGGAAATGTCTGGGTTGGTTGAGCAACCACAAAGTCCCAATTCAGAAATTTCAGGCAGCTGGGCCTCAGTTTGCATGGTGGAGGAGAAGTGTGAATTTCTTCCCATGCAGATAACATATTTGGTGAATCAGATGCTTCCTGTGAATGTCCAGTCAAAGAGAAATCAGATTTGCATGATTCTTTGCACTAAATTTGTTTGTTTTTTTTCTAACGGGGACCGGGGGTGGGTGTTAATATGAACTGCCCCTCCATGCCTGAGTTTGATCTGCAATGCTTGGGGGAAATGTGGAAGAGACTCGGCCACCAAACACTAGAGAAACCTCTGGGCCGGCTCCTTGCACCCTTCACTTTTCTCTCCTAGGACAAGTCATGACTAGCCTTATGGTCAACTTTCTTCAAGGACCTAGTATAGTTTCAAAGGTAGAGATGCTTCAGAAGTACATATTTCAGGATTGTGGGATTCAAGAAGCATTTCAGCTGTCACACCTGTTATTCTTCATGCTGGCAAATAAGTTTTCCACTTATTCAGAGGAGCTGAAATGTACAATTCATTCCATTCCTATTTAAAACCTCTGTATTCTACCTTTCTGCCTTTTAAAAAGGCAGCCACAGTGGCCATAATATCTTTAGAATACAAAACTGTAATTGGGTTAATCCAACATAAAACCAGAACAGAATAATAAACCACAGCACTATTTTTTTAAATAAATATTCACACGCTCCTTGATAGTTTTTGGGAAGAGGAATGCTTTGACCTCTTTCCTTAAGGAAATGATGGCAAATGTCAGATGGAACTCTCTGACAGGGTTCGATAATCTAAGGGACACCACTAAAAAGGCCCTGTCTCTGTTGTTTATCAATGTAGCCACAGAAGAAGATGGAGCATGAAGTAACTCCCTCAGCTGATGACTTAATCCAGCCTTCATTCAGATGTTTCTGACTACAAGTATTATCAGCCACAGCTTACCACTGTCACACAGATGGAAGTTGTAGTCCAAAACATCTGAAGAGCACCCAGTTAGGGAAGGCTGACCTGAACAATGAAGCAGGTTCATAATGTGTGTGAATTTATTCTGTTTGTTTCTGTAAATGAGTTAGCCTGAGAGCTCTCCTGCTTCCTTTCTCTCTCTCTCTCTCTCTCTCTCTCTCTCTCTCTCTCTCTCTCTCTCTTTCCTTGACTTTATGCACCAGCAATGAATGAAATCAGTGTTATAAATCTATACGAACATTATTGACTTTTGCCTATGTATCTAATAATCTTTCTGTTCCATTGAAGATTTCTGGTAAATGTCACAGAGATAAATAAACACAAGATGACATTGCCCAATCTTGCATTGCCTGGATTGTTCATCCCCTCTGAGCCCTGTGAAGTATTCCAGATTAGCAAAGAAATATGAATAATTTCTGCTCCTGGGTAGCTGTAAATGTTATCACTTTGATGTAATTGATTATCAGTTGCTTTATTCCTTCTGGGTTTTTTTCTTCCTCTATTACACAAAAGCCACCCCTCCTTTTCTGGGTTAGTTAGCAAGCTGCATCCTGTCTTAGTTGTATAAGAGCAAATCTACACACACAAAAGATGTTTTTTCCCACACCAGGAAACCAGACGCAGCTCTCATAATTTGATTTTTTGTGCTCCACCTTTGTCTTGGGCCAAAATATAGTTATGGCTCCCGTCAGAACTAGAGTTTTCCCATTATGGAAGGTAGTTTTCCCCTGTGCTGTTGGCTTGGGGCTGTCACTCTCTCTCTCTTTTTTAATTTTTTTTATTCAAAGTTATAACAAGACATATTATCCAAAAACATATCCTTATTCCCCCCCCCATTTTTCCTCCCTCCCCCCCCCAGAACCCCGCCCCCCACCTCTCGACTTCCCTCAGTTCCAGTCTTTGGTTTCTCTAATATTGCTATTTTCTGCATGTTACAAAGTTGTATAGATCCTCAAACTATTTAACTGATTATTATCAGTAAATAAAATTGTGGATGTTTATTCAAAACCTGCCAAGGAGTCCAATTCGCTTTGTTGCGTCTTCAGATACTTTGTGAAAGGTTCCCATTCATCCTTAAAGTCACAGTTATCCTTGTCCCGTAGCTTATATGTCAATTTTGCCAGTTCTGCATAGTCCATCAATTTTTCTTGCCATGATTCTTTAGTTGGAGTTTCTTCAGTCTTCCGTCCTAGTGCAACCAGAACTCTCGCCGTTGTCGCATACATGAAGATGTTTTTCAACTTTTTTGGCAGATCTTTCCCTACAATCCCCAACAAAAATGCCTCGGGTTTTTTAACAAATGTTAAATGGAACATTTTCTTCAATTCATTGTATATCATTTCCCAAAAAATTTTAATTACCTTACACTCCCACCACATATGATAAAATGTTCACTCCTTTTCCTTACACTTCCAACATATATTTGAACTAGTTTTGTACATTTTCCCTAACTGCACTGGTGTTGTGTACCATCTATACATCATCTTCATATAGTTCTCCTTCAATAGGGAACAGTCTGTAAATTTTAAATCAGTTTTCCACAATTTAACCCAGTCTTCCATCATAATATTGTGACCTACATCTTGTGCCCCTTTAATCATAACTGATTTCACCTCTTCATCTTTCATCTCCCATTCTAATAGTATGCTATATGCGGCCTTCAGTAGTTTCACTTTCCCTTCAATCACTTCCGTTTGAAACCTAGATCTAGTATAACTAAATCCTTTTTTACTGTCTTCTTTATGTGTTTCATATAGTTGTCGATAATGCAACCAACTCTGAAAGTGGTTTTGATCTCATCATAATCTCTTAATTTCCATTTTCCATCATGTTCCTTTAATAAATCAGCATATGTGAGCCATTTTCCTTTCTTTCCAAGTGGTTTGAGCAGTAATGCTTCATGTGGTGAAAGCCACCACGGGGTCTTTTGTTCCAATAAGTCTTTGTAGGGGCTGTCACTCTCAACCAGAAACACAAGAAGTGTTTTGGGGAAAAGAAGGTGCCATTAGCCACATGATAATCTCAGTGGCGAGTTCAAGAAACAAGCTACGTCCATATTCCATTCTAATTTCCATTGGCCCTGGGAACTGAGATAAGCAGAAGCTGCCTGTAATTTGGACTGAGTTTATTAGAAACAATGAAAAGTGTGCCTGATCTCTGAAGGCTCAGATGGATGGGCTAGAGTTTGCCCCGGTGCCAGATTCCATAATCATAGAATCGTGGAATTTTAGAGTTGGAAGACACCCAAAGCATCCTCTGCAATGCAGGAATCACAGCTAAGGAAACAGCATGGAACATTTACCCAGCTGATGTTAAGTGGTAGTCTAATGCCCCTGTTAATGCAGAAATAGTCAACATGGTACTCTTGGAGGAGCCTTGTTAAAGTCACTGTGCTTGAATGCCATCCTCTGAGGTCCTGGGCTAGACAGTTGAGCTAGCTAGCCATGCTCCCTCAAAGACCACTCGTAGCATCCATATCCACTACAGCTCCATAATTTCAAACATTCACCAAATGCCCATGAGATGGTCATTGTTCTCTTGTGATTTCTATCTCTCTCTTAGGCATCCCTTGTAACATACATGCCATCTCTCCTGTTCTCTTCTGCAGAATTTTGACTTTCTTCCACCACCACCCAAGAGACCATGACGTTTTATCTGATAATGTGCAGAAATAAAGCAGGAGATCTTGGCAGAGTGCTTGGCAGGTGGTAATAAACTGCAATGCCCCCAAGCACTCTTAACCCGTATTCTGTAAAGTAAGCCATAACTCTGATCCAGCCCCAGTAATAAAGGTGCTCTAAAAATGAATTGCAGTATGGAATGACTTGCATTATATATTTACACTGCAATGACTTACCCTTTCTATTATCACGGGACAGAATCCATTGCGAGGGACAATCGTCATCATTTATTTGTATGCCTCCTTTCCATAGTCAAACCAAATTTTGTTTTTAGAAAGGGGGAAAGTATCATGGTGGCATAAAGATACTATAGTCAGGAATTGTGCTAAGGAACAATTCCATCATCCAAGAAAGAAAATTGAGACTGAAGAACCAACTCATGCCTAGTTAAGATGTCTTCCACTCAACAACCATCCATTCATTTGTTATTGCATTTTTCTTTCACCCTTCCTCGGAGGAGCTCAGGGTGGCAAACGTGGTTTCCCCTCTACATTTTAGCCTCAAAACAACTCCGCGAGTTAGGTTAGGCTTAGATGGGTGACTGGCACAAGGCCACCCTGAGAATTTCGTGGGCTGAGCAGGGATTTGAGTCTCCCCAGTCTATGAATTTCAGTACCAAACATGCACATGTTGTCTTAGTATTAAAAATATCACTTTCAGCATCTTCATGAACTACTCCTGTAGCTACTGACAATAAGCATCCAATCAATATGTTCATCTTTCTTCCCATTCATGTAGCTTGAAATATTGGCAGAGTTCAAATGAGAAGGAGACGTCAGAGGTCAGCATTCTGTTGCTCTGATTTTCTATTTCAAAGCCGCAATTGGCTGAGATTTAACTGCAAAAATAGTTGGGTGCTAGAGGTCCACCTATCTTTTGGAAACACAAGCAGCCAAGAAACACAAGGTGTATTTAAAGAAAAAAACAAAAACCTGTCAGGGGTCTCATGTGATCCAGCCTGCAGAATCCTGTTCTTAGCTTAGTCTTTTAAATGCTTTTTTTTTATAAAAAATTTTTTTATTAAGTTTTCCATTTAACAATCCAATCATATCACATTAATTATTCCAAATTGTACCAATACATATCATAAAGTCCGAATATTTTGCCAAATTATAAATTTTTGCCAAATTATAAATTTAATTTATAAATTATAAATTTTCCCATGCTTCGAGTTCAGTAAGGGTCAAGTCATCTCATATTTCTGCTGCTTTTAGTATTCACCAATCCCATCTTTCGATCTTCTTGTTGTTATCTTTTTTCTTCTTAATGGCCTCTGAGTTGTTTCCACAGGCGAGTTAAAGTAAACATTATTATGCTTCTGTGTGAACTTGGTAAGGCTCTCCCTTTTTTAAAGCTGGTAAGTCTTTTGTTTGCAATAAATCTTGACACACTGATCCATAGTCTATTAAATGCTTTTAGGAGAATTTTATTTCACATCATTGGCTTTACACACACTCTCTCTCAAAGGCAGGCACTTCATACAACTTGGACAATAGCAGCAGCAAAACTCTTTAGGTATAGTTTTGCTTTCCTTAATGGTTCTCTTTGAAGAAGCTTTCTTCAGCATACAGGAAAAAATAATGTGGTTACGTGATGGTCATTCCTGTACTATTGTAAGAAAACCATCCGTCTTAGTTCTGAACTGAGTGTCCAGAGTCTTCTGGGGTCAAGGTTTTTAAAACTGTGCATTCCTCCTTTATTTTATTGATTACGCTCCTGTTTTAAATCACCACTTGCAATGAAGAAAAGGGAATATGTGGTGTTGTTGCTCTCTGTTGCCATGAAAGGGAAGTGGCAATGGTGAGTTGAGGTGCCTGGCTTACAGCACTGCTGCTGAGACACTGTTGCCACCACTGAGCAGGCAGATTGCTTGCTTCTCTATCACGGGAATGTGATGAAAGCCAAGCAGTGGCATAGAATCATAAATTGTAGATGTGGAAGGACCCCAAGGGTCATCTAGTCCAACCTCCTGCAATGCAGGAATCTCAACAAGATCATACATGACAGGTGGCCATCCAATCTCTGCTTAAACACCTCCAAAGAAGGAGAGTCCCAAGGGAGTCTACTGTCAAACTGCTGTCAGAAAGTTCTTCCTGAGGTTTAGTCGGAATCTCCTTTCTTGTAACCTGAATCCATTGGTTTGGGTACTAGCCTCCGGAGCAGGAGAAAACAAGCTTGCTCCAGCCTCCATGTGGCAGCCCTTTAGATATTTCTAGATGGCTATCCCATCTCCTCTCAGTCTCCTCTTTTCCAGGCAATATATACCCAACTACCTCAACCATTCCTCCTGAAGCTTGGTTTCCAGACCCTTGATAATCTTGGTTGCCTTACTATGCACATGTTCCAGCTTGTCAATATCCTTGTTAAATTGTGTTGCCCAGAACTGGACACAGTACTCCAGGTATGGTCTGACCAAGGCAGAATAGAGCGGGACTGTTGCTTCCGTTGATTGGGACACTATGCTGCGGTTGACACAGCCAAGAATAGCATTAGCCTTTTTTGCTGCTGCATCATACTGTTGACTTACATTAAGCTTGTGGTCTACTAAGACCCCTAGATCCTTTTCACATGTACTGCTGGCAGGCTAGGTTAATTTTATATTTATGCAGAACCTTATCTTTGTCCCTACTGAAATTCATTTTGTTGGTTTGGGTCCAGTTCTCCAATCTGTTCAGGTCATCTTGAATCCTGTTTCTGTCTTCAGCAGTATTAGCTACTCCTTCAAGTTTGGTGTCATCCGCAAATGAGCAGAGCTTTACACTACACACTGGAACTCACTGGCACCCTAATTATGCCACGCCTGTCCCCAAACCTCATCTTTTGTATACTGCTTCGGAAGCTTTTGATGACGTATTTTGAAATTTGAAAATACAGGTAACAATGTGGGGTTGGCTGGTTTGGGCATGTGGCCCAGATCTTTGCTCAGCACCGCTTCTATATTTGTCCACCACCTGCAAACAAGTAAGCCAATTACTTGCAGTAAGGGGGAGCAATGACTATCAACAGAGCACAGAAGGCAACTTGATCAGGGCCCTCCAAAATTTAGACCCAATAAGTAGTGCAGTCCAGGGCTGTGTTCTGATGTGAGCACTGGCCTCAGCTGAGATGACAGTACCCTGGACAGCTCCATGGAGGACTCACACTGAGGACTGCATGAAAGCTGAGCTCAGATGTTGCTTCAGAAGTAGCTGTTGGGCTCATATTAAGACTTTGAGTGGTCCTATAGCTCTGTTAAAGAAATGGGAGTGCCTGATCACCTCATCTGTCTCCTGAGAAATCTCTATGTGGGACAAGAAGCTACAGTTAGAACTGGATATGGAACAACTGATTGGTTCAAAATTGGGAAAGGAGTACGGCAAGGCTGTATATCGTCTCCCTGCTTATTTAACTTATATGCAGAATTCATCATGCGAAAGGCTGGGCTGGATGAATCCCAAACCGGAATTAAGATTGCCGGAAGAAATATCAACAACCTCAGATATTCAGATGACACAGCCTTGATGGCAGAAAGTGAGGAAGAATTAAAGAACCTTTTAATGAGGGTGAAAGAGGAGAGCGCAAAATATGGTCTGAAGCTCAACATCAAAAAAACGAAGATCGTGGCCACTGGGCCCATCACCTTCTGGCAAATAGAAGGGGAAGAAATGGAGGCAGTGAGAGATTTTACTTTCTTGGGCTCCATGATCACTGCAGATGGTGACAGCAGTCACGAAATTAAAAGACGCCTGCTCCTTGGGAGAAAGGCGATGGCAAACCTAGACAACATCTTAAAAAGCAGAGACATCACCTTGCCAACAAAGGTCTGTATAGTAAAAGCCATGGTTTTCCCGGTAGTGATGTATGGAAGTGAGAGCTGGACCATAAAGAAGGCTGATTGCCGAAGAATTGATGCTTTTGAATTATGGTGCTGGAGGAGACTCTTGAGAGTCCCATGGACTGCAAGAAGATCAAACCGATCCATTCTGAAGGAAATCAGCCCTGAGTGCTCACTGGAAGGACAGATCCTGAAGCTGAGGCTCCAATACTTTGGCCACCTCATGAGAAGAGGAGACTCCCTGGAAAAGACCCTGATGCTGGGAAAGATTGAGGGCGCAAGGAGAAGGGGACGACAGAGGATGAGATGGTTGGATAGTGTTCTCGAAGCTACAAGCATGAGTCTGACCAAACTGCGGGAGGCAGTGGAAGATAGGAGTGCCTGGCATGCTCTGGTCCAAGGGGTCACGAAGAGTCGGACACGACTAAACAACAACAACAAATAGCTCTGTTCTGTATGTAACTCCACTTTTATGGAATTGTAAACTTGGAAGGGATCCCAAGGAACATCTAGTCCAACTCCCTGCAATGCAGGAATAGTCCCAACTCTACCTGGGGACTGAACCTGAGACCTTCTGCATGCAAGGCAGGTGTTCTACCACTGAGCTATTGCCTCTTGATTTAAAGGGATCAAACTTTCTCCTGTAGACTGTGCATCAATGGAGCTGGGGAGAGTCTGGTTGAACTTGGACTTGTAAGATAAAGTCCTCAGAGTCAGAGGAGGTAACAAGGCTACTGGACTCTTCTTGCAAAAGTACTTAAAGTGCTTCTGGGGCAGCCCCTGCCCCTGTGAATCCCTGGCCTCATCCCCTGAAGAAGAAGAATCTGTCCCCAAGGTCATAGCAGGTAGGTGTGTTAGTTCCAAGGTGACAGTCTGAAGGAAAGGAGCTGGATCTAAGCCTGTCAGGGGTCCTTTCACAACAAAGCAAGTGGCAGTGACTGGATAATGCTCTAGTTAGGCCTGGTGGAATTGGATCAGTTCTCAGGGTCAGCTAGCTAAGTCAGGCCTAGATGGCACCTCTGAAAAATGCAGTTCAGCACTCAAAGCACAAAAATGTGCTCCTGCCATCAGCAAGATCCTCGCTGCATAGAATCCCAGTTTGAGACCCATCCTGGCATCTACGATCTGAAGTTGCTCCTACCCTTCCCATTAGGCTCAATATCTTGCCTTATCAGCATCACCCTCCCTTAAATATTATCATATAGTATCTGAAAACTTACTTTTCCCCCCCGCATGGATTTGCTAAGCACCAGCTGGGTGGATCTTGACAGAACTTTCGACAGATGGCTTTTGGAACTGCCTTTTACTTTTGGCATTTCAGACCTGGGCACATCTGTGGGAGCTGCGGCTGATTCAGTCACTTTCAGAGTTCTCAAGCTCTTTTCTTCCCTTTCCCCCTCCTCCCTCAGAAACCCCACATTAGTTGCAATTATCAAAAGTAGCTGGTAACGCAGATGCTAATTGGCGTAAGCGGCTCTGTCCTTTTTCCTTGATGCATTTGGGGCTTTTCTGAGAACGCTCTGCAAAGAGCCTGGGAGATTTAAAGGTTACAATTAAAGATGCTGCGGTAATTTTCCAGGTTACGATTACCGAAGCAGATATTGTTGGTTCTGCTGCTGCGCGCAATTATCCCAAAACTTCTTTTATATCTAATTTTCTCCCGTTTGCTTTTTGCCGGGGTGGGGAATTGGCAGCTGAATACACAAGTTCTTTCTCAAGGGCATGGAGAAGGGAGTGAAACTTCACACTCTGAGCGGGAAGGGAGGCGGGTTCGGGGGCAGCTAACCCAGTCACTCCTTTGGTCTTTACCATTGGAACCAAGTGGATGATGATAATAATAATAATAATAATAATAATAATAATAATAATAATAATAATAAATTTATTACTTATACCCCACCCATCTGGCCATGTCTCCCCAGCCACTCTGGGTGGCTTCCAACAGTATATTGAAAACACAATAAAAGATCAAACATTAAAAGCTTCCTTAAACAGGGCTGCCTTCAGATGTCTTCTAAAAGTCATATAGTTGTTTATTTCCTTGACATCTGAAGGGATGGCGTTACACAGGGCGCCACTACCGAAAAGGCCCTCTGCCTGGTTCCCTGTAACCTTACTTCTCGCAGTGAGGGAACCACCAGAAGGCCCTTGGCGCTGGACCTCAGTGTCTGGGCAGAATAATGGGGGTGGAGACGCTCCTTCAGGTATACAGGACCGAGGCCATTTAGGGCTTTAAAAGTGAGCACCAACACTTTGAATTGTTCTCGGAAACATACTGGGAGTCAATGTAGGTCTCTCAGGACCGGTGTTATATGGTCTCGGTGGCCGCTCCTGGTCACCAGTCTGGCTACCACATTCTGGATTAGTTGTAGTTTCTGGGTCACCTTCAAAGGTAGCCCCATGGACAGTGCATTGCAGTAGTAGGATTTCTTTATTCCCTTGCTGCCTCCACTATATAACCATTTAATGGTGCTGTACTAGATGGGCTGTTGATTTGCTGCTGTAGGGCTCCCCTTACATGCTTACTCAATGGGCCAGGAGGTTTTCTGTACTGTGCAGATTGGGAAGTGTAAGAATTAAGTGTGGAGTCAATAACAGACTAAAACAGTGTAGGTTTTTACCAGATATTTTTGTAAGGCAGCAATGTGAATGGTTTTTGTGAAGATGTTTTTATACCTATATAACATTCTGGGCATGGGATGCAGGTGGCACTGTGGTCTAAACCACTGAGCCTTGGACTTGCCGATCGGAAGGTTGGCGGTTCGAATCCCCACGGCGGGGTGAGCTCCTGTTGATCTGTCCCTGCTCCTGCCAACCTAGCAGTTCAAAAGCATGTCAAAGTGCAAGTAGATAAATAGGTACCACTCCGGCGGGAAGGTAAATGGCGTTTTTGTCCACTGGTCTGGTTTCCCCAGAAGCGGCTTAGTCATGCTGGCCACATGACCCAGAAAAACTGTCTACGGACAAACGGCGGCTCCCTCGGCCAGTAAAGTGAGATTAGTGCCGCAACCCCAGAGTTGTTTGCGACTGGACTTAACTGTCAGGGGTCCTTTACCTTTACCTTTTTAACATCCTGGGCACCACCATTTAAGAAGGATGTTGACAAGCTGGAACATGTGCAGAGGAGGGGATGATCAAGGGTCTGGAAAACAAGCCTTCTGAGGAACGGTTGAAGGAGCTGGGTATGTTTAGCCTGGAAAAGAGCAGACTAAGAGGAGATATGATAGCCATCTTCCAAAATCTTTAGGGCTGTCACATAAAAGACAGTACAAGCTTGTTTTCTCCTGCTTTGGTGGGTGGGGCTTGATCCAAATGCTTCAAATTGCAAGAAAGGAGATTCTTACTAAACATCAGGAAAAACTTTCTGACAGTAAGAGCTGTTTGAGACAGGAACAGTCACCCCTCAGGAGGTTGTGGTCTCTCCTTCCTTGGAGGTTTTTAAGCAGAGGTTGGATGGCCATCTGTCATGGATGCTTTAGCTGAGATTCCTGCATTGCATTGGAGTAGATGACCCCTAGGATCCTTTCAAACTCTACATTTATATGATTCTATATATGTTCTTCATTGAAAAATAAAAAGTACATAATTACGAGTGCACAAAGTAAGATAAGATGCAAAAAAGAAGAAATAGCACCCATGTAGAAAACTGTGTTTTTGTGGGAGTGGAGAGAAACTGTTTTTAAACAGTTTTAACAGATAGCCAGTAGTACAAATGAAAATGACCTCGTAAAATGCACTCATCTATCTTGACTGTTCTCCTGCTATACTTAGCAGTGCATCAATTTCCATTTTCCACAGTTCTGCTCCTCGAGTTTGGATCCACTGGTGTTTTTTTTTAGTGATTTCTGCTTTCTCCAGCAGTGCAGCTATCTTTCTGAGTACAGCACATAAGTATTTATTTTGTTCTTGGCATGAAACTTCACAGTGGTTTAATGTTGTGACTGTGCATTTAATGTTTAATAAACCTTTTATATTGCCATCATTGGTGAATGGAAACAGTAGGCTAGTAAATCCACAGGTAGATCTGCTATAGATGCCAACATCTGTTTACCCTAATTCTGTAGCAGGGGTATCTGGAAAAACAGGTTTGTTTTAAGTTGAGTATGTAGTGATGACAAAATCATAGTGTGGTAATAAAATCCTGGACCCATAAAGAAGGCTGATCGCCAAAGAATTGATGCTTTTGAATTATGGTGTTGGAGGAGACTCTAAGAGTCCCATGGACTGCAAGAAGATCAAACCTCTCCATTCTGAAGGAAATCAGCCCTGAGTGCTCATTGGAAGGACAGATCATGAAGCTGAGGCTCCAATACTTTGGCCACCTCATGAGAAGAGAATACTCCCTGGAAAAGACCCTGATGTTGGGAAAGATTGAGGGCACAAGAAGAAGGGGACGACAGAGGATGAGATGGTTGGACAGTGTTATCGAAGCGACTAACATGAGTTTGACCAAAGTGCGGGAGGCAGTGGAAGACAGGAGTGCCTGGCGTGCTCTGGTCCATGGGGTCACGAAGAGTCAGACACGACTAAACAACTGAACAACAAAATAAAATCCTAGAGTGCAATGCTATTCATACTTACCCTACAGAAATGGTGGGTATATAAAAGACCCATATAGGATTGTATTGTTAGATAACGAGAGATGGACACATGTATGAAATTAAGTTACAAAAGAAAATGACTCATCTGCTGATTGTGCATATTTCTCAGACCTTTAAGGGAAAGTATTCCATGGACCTTTTGAATAGTATTCAGTGGTAAGAAATTAGCAGTGGATCCAGCTGATACTTCATTTCTCTGCTACCAGCCACAAAGACACTCAGCTGCAACTGCAAATGTACCAAGAGATTACCTTCAACTGATTGCCTGCCCTACTTTTTTCCACACTGCTTGGTTGCTTGCAATTTTACAGTTGCAGGTGTACGGCTAATTCCTGGTTTAGAGAGGCATAGTATTAATCACTCTCACTTCACCCCTGAACAAGAGGGTGATTCTAGGCTATTTAAATGTTTAATTTAGAGAGAGAAATTGTTGAGCTTTACAACACCATTCATGTAAATGGTGCTTCACGGCATAAGCATAAAAATAGAGGTCACCACCTAAAGGATCGTTGCCATCAGATGTATTAGTGTGGAAGAGCTAATAGGAATGACCGTGCAATCCTATGCTCATTTACTCAGAAGTAAGGGCCACTGGGTTCAGTGAGGCTTCCTTTCAGGGAAGCGTGCATAGGATTGGAGCTCGGATCAATCCATTTTTCCCTTGTATACATTTTATACGTCCCTGGTGGCTTCTTGCAAACAAACAGAAAAAACATGACACTGAACAATGACATCAAATGGAGTAAACTGTGAAATAAAGGAAGCATGCAGAATGGCTAAAAGTCAACAAAGCATTATCAACCCTGCAAGGTAAAAAAAGACTTCCTAATAATAATAACAAATATTTCATAGAATCATAGAATCATAGAATCATAGAGTTGGAAGAGACCACAAGGGCCATCGAGTCCAACCCCCTGCCAAGCAGGAAAATATTTGTCAGCAAAGAGAAGGGAGTGAGATTTCTGTTGCAGGCATAGGCAAACTTGGCCCTCCAGCTGTTTTGGGACTACAGTTCCCATCATCTCTGACCACTGGTCCTGTTAGCTAGGGATGATGGGAGTTTTGGTCCCAAAACATCTGGATGCCTGCCTCATAGGCCTCATCTCCTGTCCTAGCCAATGTGGCACCCGGAAGTTGTTGGACTACAACTCCCATCATCCCTGACCATTTGCCATGCTGACTGGGACAACTAGGGCACCTCCAAGTTAGATTAATCACTTAAAACCAGCCTTAATCAACTAAAACGTTGCCCACTTTTAGGCAGCAGGGTTTTTTTAAAAAAAGAAAGGAAGAAGAAAAAATGTAATTATTTTTAATGTGAGTACTGGCAGGCAGTGATGGCCACCAACTTGGGTGGCTTTAAAAGAGCTTTAGACAAATTCATAGAGGAAAGGCTATCAACAGCTAGCAGACTCTTCTTACATTCATCTGATAAAACTGCATGATCACTACCCTCTTAAGTGTCCTTCTCTCTTCTCTCATACAATGGAAGAATGCTTCTTCTTAAACTGCAACCCTAGGCACACTTACTTAAGATGAACTTTTTAAACATAAACAAAACGCAGCCCAGAATATGCACCCACCACCCTAAAGATTGTGCTGAGCTGATGGGCAATGTGCTTTAACTACCAGCAGGTAGGTATATCTAGTGCCTGTTTGGTATACCTGGGGGAGGTGCAGTTTGATCTCTCGAGGTGCTGAGCACTCTAAAAAGTTTAACTGGTACTAATTATGAGCCAGGGAAGGCTGCTGAGTGCACATTCAGCTTCCAAAGAACATTGCAGGATGGGGGCCAAAATATAGCACGAATGAGTCCTAATTGGCTTATATAAGTGTTCCTTGGAGCCTGAAGAGCATACAATCAAGACCTGGCTAGCTGATTGTGCAGGGTTCCAAATCGCAGGAAGAACCTATTTAGATACAGCAGCTTTTTCTTTTCAGACATCCCACCTCTGCTTGATGCATGGGCAGCAATAGGGATGGACAAATTTCAGTTCCTCTCAAGTTTCCACTTTTTAAAGCCTTAAGTTTAGTTCACTGCAAAGTTGTTCTTCCCAATATACAGTCATACCTCGGGCTACAGGCGCTTCAGGTTGTGTTGTGTTTTTTTGGGTTATGGATTGCTGAAACATGGAAGTACCGGAACGGGTTACTTCTGGGTTTCAGTGGTCACGAATGCGTAGAAGCGCCAAATTGCAACCCGCATGTGCGCAGATATGCTGATGCGGGTTGCGAATGCTGCGGGTTGCAAACGTGCATCCCGCACGGATCACGTTTGCAACCCAAGCATCCACTGTAATCAGTTACATTTTCATGAGTACAGTGGTACCTCAGGTTACATACGCTTCAGGTTACAGACTCCGCTAACCCAGAAATAGTGCTTCAGGTTAAGAACTTTGCTTCAGGATGAGAACAGAAATTGTGCTCTGGCGGCACGGTGGCAGCGGGAGGCCCCATTAGCTAAAGTGGTGCTTCAGGTTAAGAACAGTTTCAGGTTAAGAACAGACCTCCGGAACGAATTAAGTACTTAACCCGAGGTACCACTGTATATGCTTTTTGCACACATTGTATTAAAAAAACCCCAAGCATTTTTAAACACAGCACAGAAGTTGGAGAAGTGCAAATTTTGAGCCCTGGCTGTGTTTTGGTTCCCTATCTCTGTGCTAAGATTTGCTTTTACGGTTGAAGGAGCCGGGTAGGTTTATCCCTGAAAAGAGGAGACTGAGAGAAGATATGATAGCCATCTTCAAATATCTGAAGGGCTGTCACATGGAAGATGGAGCGTGCTTGTTTTCTCCTGCTCTGGAGGGTAGGACTCGAATCAGTGGCTTCAAGTTAGAAGAAAGGAGAATCTGACTCAACATATGGAAAAGCTTTCTGACAGTAAGAGCTGTTTGACAGTGGAATGGACTCCCTCGGAATGTTGTGGATTTTCCTTCCTTGGAGGTTTATAAGCAGAGGTTGAATGGCCATCTGTCATGGATGCTTTAGCTGAGATTCCAGCATTGCAGGGGGTTGGACTAGATGACCTTCAGGGTCCCTTCTAACTCTACAGCTCTACGATTCTTTGAAGAAACCATTAGGTAAATTCTTGGCTAAACCAAGTCAAGCAGCATCATTAAAAATAACAAGTGATTCAGGAGCACAACAAGCTGGTTTGAGAGGGGTAGAGTATTAATAGCAGAAATGCTTGCTCAATTTCTTTATAGATATACACATATGTCGATGCATAAGAAGCACATCAATAATGCAGCTTTTATTTCCCAAGCTATGTATGGGAAATCCGTCAATATTACAAATGACTTCAGTAAACTGTCCCCTGGAAGCCAATGTCTCTCCTATTGATCTAAAAAATGCAAAAGTTCAATTAGACACTGAGAACGAGCATCCTTGGAGCTAAGCTCTCAAAGTCATGTAAAAATAAATTCATTTTCAGATCATGTTAATAGAGCAGGGATGAGAGTCAAGGGATGGAGCAAGTTATTGCTACGATTCAATAGGCAGTTAAAGCGCCATTGATGATGGAGATTATTCAGCAGTTTGCTGCGGCTATTAAAGTCTCCTTCTCCCCTGAGTTGGTTGCATTGACCGCAGTGTAACGTACATAGAGTAATGTTAAGTGCTGTTCGGATCTGAGCCACACAGTTTTGAGATGCAATGAGCATTCAATTTCAGTGCTTGTCTACTTTGATATTTTTTGCTTTCACAGCACCTAAATGCAAACACATTTAGTCAAAGACCATGGCTGATTTCCTATTGTTGTTGCCAGTGTTGAAGAGACCATCCTCACATTTTCTCTCACACGTGTACTCTTCTTAACTGACTGGTGTTTTAATGAGGCGGCTTCCATTTGTGAATGAAGGGAAAGGGGTGGAATTCTCCACACAAGAAACACCCACTAAATATAACTTTGAGCAGGAGTGTGTGTGTTCTTCAAGGCCACAATAGGGCAATGGGACAAAACCTACACTTAAAGGCATTTTTGTCAGGTGTTGTAACTATGGATAAAGGAGAAATTTGATCCAGTTCACATTTGAAGAGGGGCTGTTACAGTTTGCGCTTTCCAAAGCATTACACAAACCATCGCACAGCCACCCTTGAAAGCTTGCATTTTGTCATAGGGGCCACATTATCCAGCACCCATCCTGAGGAAAGGTGTCTATCGCAAATGCAGTCAAGTTTTAACAGTCCTTGTGCCTTCGTGACCAATCCTCGGAGATTTTTCTCTCGTTTAGGAAGCAGGCTGAGTAATTGATTGGGGAGAGGGAGCGTGCGTTGTAAATGTAAAGCCTTATAAACAGCAACATTGGGCCCTGAACTGCAATCTGTTTGATCAATGGCATTTACTTAGAGGTGGGGAAAGGGCTCCCGCTGTGATGGAATGGAACGATCCCTTTTGCATGTGCCTCACACACAAAAACGGTCTCCTAGAAGCAAGGATGGAGCACAGAGGAAGGATGCGAGAATTTGTTTGAAACCTTCTGAAATGTGTTATTGTCATGGACTGGTTGGACAGAAATGAATGGTGGGAGGAACCAGCTGGGAAACCATCAAGGGAAGAAGGATCAGAGCCCGCGGAATAGTGGGGAAAGAGGTGTAGTGGGTGGGGAGGCTGGCAGGCTGTCGCCCCAGGTGCAGTGTTTTTTGGGGTTGCATTTCTCACAGCACCCTGCCCTGTCGTGTTGCATCCTTCTCACAGCACGCTCTAGCTGGAGGGCACCTTGAGAAGGACTCAACAGCTCACAGTACCCTGCAGCCCCAGCCCTGCTACTTCCTTCTCACCCAGCCTTCCACCTGATGTGCACACCCCGACTTCCAGCCCCTACTCAAATTTTGGGCTGTTTTCTAGTTTGTCTCAGTGCCTTTTATTTCGTCAAGGACTGCAGCGACTCTGCCATTACCTTTGTGTTCACGTTCCCCAATTTATCCAAAGAAGAAAGAAAGCTAAACTTGTGTGTGTGATCTAACAATGCCTTGTCGGCGGATGTGTTCAACGGCGGAACAAGCCAGTGCAACAGCCTTGATGGACTCTGTTGCTTGGGTCAAGGTTTCCAGGAGGATTAATTACTAGCAATTTACAGGATCTTGGAGTGCCAGCAAGGGGTTCTGACCCTTTCCTTTGAAATGTTGCCCCTAGGGGGACAGCGATGGAATAGACTTCACAGTGCTGCTGGCCCGCAGCTCCAGTTAAATTTTAGGAGACGGCAATGATTCACTCTGGGAAAGCTTACGGCTTGCTTCCCCCCACCAATCTGCATCATAACTTGCAAATGAATCATAACCTTGCAATAATTAAAACAAAAACGATAATGTTGTGATTAAAACAGCCACCATCACATACATGCCAGCAAAATGCTAAAAGAGGACCCTGCTTTCACTGCTACCTGAATTTTGCCCTATAAGGATGAAGGGTGTGTACAGCCCCATCCCCATATCCACCCCACGGCTCTGATCATGCCCCGCCCCCAGTTAGGAACCACCTGCAGCACCTCAGCTTTTGTCCTGAATTAGTTCAGGGGTGGGGTTAATGTTTAATTAGGGCAAAACCCTAATTAAACATATGTTGCTGAGGTGGGAGGGGTGGGGGAGGAGATGCTGGAGTTCAGTTCTGAGGGGGCTCCTTCAAAGTTGCTCATGCAAGTGAGCACCCCACAGGATCTGTGCCTTGTGTCAACAGCTGTTGAGCAGACAGAGCAATTCTGTGGGGTGGAGCATCAGGCAGGAAGGAGAATCAGGTAGCGTCAGGCTTTTACCTTCTCCTGAAAAGATGCAGCCAGTTGTTAGGTAGGCCTCAGCTTATTGGTGGATTTTCTTGCCAGATGCTCCACCCTGTGAAAGCCCCAGAATGCTCAGCAACATTCCAGCTGACCCATAGCAATCCATGGCTGTCTCAGCCTGACACCCAAATATCCCTCCTAGAAAGTCAAGTTTGGGCTTGGGACTCATAAGAACCCATTGCACACCCCTAGTAAGAATGTAAGAACAGCCCTTTGTAGAGAAGGCCAAAGGTCCATCTAGTCCACCAGCCTGCAAAAAGGACCAGACTGCAACTTCACTCTCCCTGCTTGTGATGCCAAGACACCACCATGCTCAGTTCAGAAGCAGGGACAAAACCACCACAATGAAAAATGCTGCTAACCAGAAAACTGGTGTTTTGAGCCAACCCAGGGATTGTCTGCGGCAGGGTTCATGCATTGTAAGGAGCTGAGTTAGATGGCCCTTGGGGTCCCTTCCAACTCTGATTGGGGGGACTTTGAGCAAGATGTCCTCACTGAGCCCCCATCGATGAATTGTCCCACCCTGGTTGCTCTTTCTCTGAGCCCAACACTCAGCCGCCTAAAGAGAGAGAGGTGCCAAGTGAGTGAATGGAGATGACTTCTTAATCATATCACCACTCATTTGGTTTGAGATGACAGGCAAGTTTGAAGGACCAGCAAGGTGCGGCAGCAGGACCCTTCAGGGACATAGGTGCCCATTTCCCCAACCCTTCGGGGACATAGGTGCCCATTTCCCCAACCCTTCAGGACATAGGTGCCCATTTCCCCAACCCTTCAGGGACATAGGTGCCCATTTCCCCAACCCTTCGGGGATATAGGTACCCATTTTTCCAACCCCTGTCACCAACACCAACTGAAGTCCTCAGCTCAAGCCATATAGGAAGCTGAGGTCCCTGTGGAATTCTACCATGTCTCTTCAAAGGAGCATTTATTGTAACCAAAGCAATTTAGCAAACTGTTGAGGATTTCTTTCTTTTCTTTAGGAAGCTTTTGAAAATAGCATTGAAGAGATGCCATTTATCTTAGTAAAGAGAAGGGATGTTTTGCAATGACAAAATAAGCTTGGGTTGTTAAAGTGGTGTGCGTTAAAGGCATCTTCTGCCAAGGCAGCATAGCTCTTTAGCAAATGGGGAATGAATCGATAACACAGCACTTAAAATTCTGTGGGCAGAGTCTGCTCTTCCCTCTGAAATTTACTGGTGTTTGGATTGCAAGGCTGAGTGCCATTTCCCACCGCCACCCTGCGAGCTTTGCTTTTATACAGGCAGGCACTTTGAGTCTAATGTTTTAAGTTAACAGTCATATTTGTGTAGTTGAGGCTAAGGTTGGCTGGTGCCCATTGGGACTAGTAGGGCAGGAGCCCAAACAGTAGGTGGAGCCAGAGACAAAGACAGGCAGAGCTAACTAATTCTTTTTATATATAAAAAGAATTATATATTCTTTATGGACAAAGGCAACAGGCTGCGATGCCTCCTGGGTTTGTAAGCAGGAAGGCTGGCAGGTGGAGGTCGGCTCAGGTCAGATTAGAGTCGATGATACAGCACCCCACTTGGACCAGCCTTCACTGGTTGAGAACGATCGTCCACCTATAACAGACAATAATTTTATTTTCTTCTCCCCCCCCCCCCGTCCTTGTTATTTCCTTTAGGGAAATTCTGGCCTGGGTTTCAGCATTGCTGGAGGAACAGACAACCCACACATTGGGGATGATCCTGGGATATTTATTACTAAGATTATACCAGGAGGAGCTGCAGCAGAGGACGGAAGACTCAGGTAAATTTATGCATTTGTTGTCTAAAATGTGTGCCCAATATTTGGGTCTGTCCTGGGGGGAAAGCCTGGTGCTGTTGCAGGAAGGGAGGTTGAAAAGGCTTGAGCCAATGACAAAGCCAACTAATTCTAGGTTTATCCCACTCCTCCTCCTCCATGAGTTCTACAAGGGGTAAAAGTAAGGGCTTTTCTCCATGACCCTTGAAAATGTGTTATTTTCCCACATGTGTTTTATGCATTACTTGTGCATTGAAGCATTGAAGTGAGGGGCAGATAGGGCTCATCAACCTGGAAAGGTAGCCCTTATAGGAGAAGGAAAACACTGATCCTAAAACTCCTCTGCCTTGCAGGACATCTTTAGAGGAAGAAAGGGCTAAGGAGTAAACCCCAAATAAATCCTAAGTGGAGTCCCTAAGACGGTTGGATGCTGCCCTGTACGTCTCCTTCTGGCAACTCCTGCATCCAAGCTGGTGTCAAATACATCGCCCTGCTCTCCTCTGGACCACATCAGAGAGGCCAAGAGTGGGGGTCTTGTTGTCTGGCCAGCCCAGGACCTCCATGCACCCTGCTCAGACTTGCACCCCAGAGAGACCACTTCAGTGTTGAAGTGGTCCAGTTGGACTTCACCCCTGGAGGCACATTCCATTGCCTTTTGAGACAGATGGATGCCAACAACAGAAGCACCCCTGTTTGTTAACCAATCTCACAGGCTGTTGTTAGATCTGATGTCCTGTTGCTCCTATCGAAAACCTTGCCCACACGTCCCTTGTCCTCAAGCCCTAGAAATCAATGACACTACTTTCTGTCACTGCTTCCGATGGAAATAAGGAAAGAACATGCAGTGACACACCCTGGACTGTTTGTAATTTAAGAAGGCAGGGAGGTGAGGGCTGATGGGGGACAGGTTGAGGATCCAAGCACAGCATCACTGAAATATACTCAGAGTCGCAAAGTGATTTCATGCTCTTTATTCAGCTCATAGTGGTGAGGAGGAATGAATGGAAGTCCCCTCAAAGTATCTGCTTTATATACATTATTTACACAATGGGCTGCACATGATTGGTTAATTCTGGAATTCTACTGTAAGCCAATCAGGTTGTGGATTCACTTATATCTGGAGCATGATTGGGTGGTTCCTGCCAACCAATCATACTGCTGCATTGTTCTTGGACCAATCAGACTGCTGCATTCTGAATCCTATTGTTCTAGGACCAATCAGACTGCTGCAGTTTGGATCCTATTCAACTCAGTACATAACAATCACTTTCTCTGAACCAGCCAAAACTCAAATTGGCCACCAGATTTTGCTCAGGTTTCTACTGCTGTAGTCGTTTTACCAGCCTCCTGCCAGTTTAACATGCAACTAAAAATCTAGCCTTAAGTTTATTGAATGGAGCTAAAGGTATAATGAAGAAAAATACATCTAATTCTCTTCCCATCTTTGCTCTGCCTGTCTTTTTTTCTTTGTTGGGTTTTTCTTTCTTAAAAATGAAAGAAACTGTGCAGCTGAATTGATTGCCAGGGTAAAGCAAGGAGATCAATTTTCCATCATTGCCATCCTTTATAGCGACTCACTCAATCTCTTGTAAGATTGCGAGATTCCTGCTTGGCAAAAGCAATCTGTTTGAAAGAAACATATTGTGCAGCAACCGTAAACTTTGCGATAGAACCACTCAGTTAATATGACTCAGCCATTTGGAACAGGAATCTGTGGAGGAGCTAATTGTGGTCACTGGTGGGTTTAAGCTGTGTTTGCTACGCGTAGGATTTCAGAAATCTGGCTGTGAGCAGTCCTATAAACTAATGGAAACCTCGTCCTCCTAAGCATGGGTCTTAATGTAGCCAATCTGATGCAGTCCATGTACAAGGGGGAGCTATAAGGAGCCTCTGGGAAAGCCCAAATTTTGCTGCAGTACAAAAGTGTTTAGGGGGAGAAAACCCTATGTGTAGGAGCCCGCCCGAAAAAGGACTGGGCATGCTCATTAGCAATGGAATGTTGACTGAGTGGTCTGGGGCAGAAACCAAGGGGAATGGAAATAACTATTCTGGAACAGGGGGTGGCTGGCTGGGATCATAGAAAAGAGCTCTGGAATGCAACATTTTGTTGCAGACCCCCCTTGTAGAATAACTTATTAAAAGTTAAGACTAGATCCTTCCTGGGGATCTAGTGGGGAAGGATTAATACCATTAAGATGAACATACTACCGAGGGTATTATTTCTATTTCAGAGCATTCCCATAATTAAGGGAAGTAGAATGTTTAAAGAATGGCAGAGAGTATTATCAAGATTTATATGGCAGGGCAAAAAACCTCGTATAAAATACAAACTGTTGACAGATAAGAAAGAAAGGGGAGGCTTTGCCTTACCGGACCTGGGCATTTACTACGAAGCAGTATGCCTCTGTTGGGTAAAAGATTGGGTCAAGTTAAAGAATAAGGAGTTACTTGATTTAGAAGGATTTAATAACAGGTTCGGTTGGCACGCCTACCTGTGGTCCGGTAGGAGGAAATCACATAAGGGGTTTGAAGATCATATTTTCAGAGGCCCACTTATTGAAGTATGGGAAAAGTATAAGAACATACTCGAACCTAAGATTCCACACTGGCTCTCACCCCTCGAAGTGATGAGCCTCAAGAAAATTAATATGAGTGGGGATTGGGCAACATATGAGCAACTGCTAATGAAAGAGAATGGGAAATGGAAATTAAAGCCGTATGAGCAGATTAAGGGGTATGTGTATGACTGGTTGCACCACCACCAAGTGAACGAAATGTTTAGAAAAGAGGCCAAAGATAGAGGATATGCAGATAAAGAATCAAGATTTCAGAGGGAAATTATAAATTGCGAGGAGAAAATAATATCTAAAATGTATAAAATGTTGTTGGATTGGAATTTGGCAGATGAAGAAGTTAAGACAGTAATGATTCGATGGGCTAATGATGTGGGCCACGCTATACAATTTGAAGACTGGGAGAATTTATGGAAGGAGGGACTGAACTTTACGGCATGTATGACTGTGAAAGAGAACGTCATGAAGATGTTTCACAGGTGGTATATAACACCTGTGAAATTGTCAAAAATGTACAAAGTAGATAGTAAATGCTGGAAGTGCGAGGAGAAGGAGGGTGCCTTCTACCACATGTGGTGGGAGTGCAAGAGAGCGAGAGAATTTTGGGAAGAAGTCTACACTGAACTAAAAAAGGTTTTAAAGTATACATTCACTAAAAAATCCGAAATTTTTCTGTTAGGAATATTAGGGAACGAAATTAAAAAGAAAGATCATAAATTTATGTATTATGCAACAACAGCTGCAAGGATAGTCCTTGCCCAAAAGTGGAAAAAAAAGGAAATGCCAACAATAGAGGAGTGGAGATCGAAGTTATTAGAATACTCAGACTTGGATAGGTTAACGGGTAAGATCAGACACCTAAGAGACCAAAATTTTGTCAAGGACTGGGGGAAATATGCAGATTACTTGGAACACCTTAGTGAAGGTCAAATAACGCTAAGGGGATTTAGAGAAGCACTGTAAAAGAGGAAGAGGTATTGCCTAAGAAAAACAGAGGTATAAGAGTATCAAACGGCAATACATAATAGGTAATGTGTACTTCTGATTTTTATTGTGGAAGATTCACGGGCGGGCTGAAGGAAGTCCAGAAAGAAATAACTATGTTAAGTCGACAGATGTAAAAATTCCTTTGTATATATGGAGTATCTATTTTGCGCTGTTTTCCTTTTCTTAAGTTTTGCTTTGAAATCTTATTCTTTATTCTTTATTTTCTTTCTGTTTTTACTTTTTGGAAAATCAATAAATACTTACTTGAAAAAAAAAAAAAAGTTAAGACTAGATCTTTTTTATTATTATCTTGAACAGATTTTTTTATCCTTGACCTGCCACCAGCTTGCATCTTGAAGTCACTTTGAACTGAGAAATAAAGAAATTATGATATTTTTCTTTCTTTTTGGCAGAAGTGCATGAAATCTGTCAGCATGCTAGCCACTGTAGAGTGGATAAAGCCTGGCCAATGACATTTGAGAATAAAACAATAAAAGCAGTTGAAAACAACTATTTAAAAAATGAACCAAGAGGATTAAATCACACAGCAACCTTCTACATATCCAGATAGGCTTGTCTGAACAAAAACGTTTTTAGCAGGTGTCAAAAAGAGTAATGTAGCCACCTACCCAATGTCAATACAGTGGTACCTTGGGTTACATACACTTCAGGTTATATACACTTCAGGTTACAGACTCCGCTAACCCAGAAATAGTGCTTCAGGTTAAGAACTTTGCTTCAGGATGAGAACAGAAATCATGTTCCGGCAGCGCGGCGGCAGCGGGAGGCCCCGTTAGCTAAAGTGGTGCTTCAGGTTAAGAACAGTTTCAGGTTAAGAGCGGACCTCTGGAACGAATTAAGTACTTAACCCGAGGTACCACTGTATACAGGGAGTTCCAAGTGTAGGTGCTGCCACACTAGCATATCAATTTCTTACAACTGCAGACTGAACATTGTGTGACACTTGTAACAGCACCAGTTCTGCAGGCTAGGTGCTCATGGGATCAGTTTGGCTGCCCTTGTGGGGATTTGTGAGCAGTCTATATATTATTCCAAAATGCTTACCAGCTCAGGACCGGTAGCTATGCAAATCTCTTGGTTGTGTGTGTGTGTGTGTGTGTGTGTGTGTGTGTGTGTGTGTGTTTGCAGACCTCTGGCAATGCTATTTGCTCAGTGCATAATTTAGCTGCAAGTTAATAAAGAAAGGAGACCTTCACCCTATTAAAAAAACAACATGCTTGTTTTGCAGGCAGCGGTAAATTAGAGCCTCCATTAACAGATTGTGTATGTTGCTTGCTTTATGTTGGGAAGTTTATGAGCTCATTAAGTTAGATCATTTCGGATTTCTGGGCACATTTTTTGTTGTTTTTGTTTTCTTTTGCTGCTAACAGAAGAGTAATGGTCCTGGCACCAACTCAGCAGTGGAAGTGTTTCTGAAGTTCATAAGGGGGATATTTGGAACATGTCCAGATTGCTGTGCATGAGCTAGGAACGAAAATAAATCCAAATGCTTCATAAATAGGCACTTGAGGCATCCGTTACACTGGGCCAAATGCTGCTTCTTTTAATTGCAAGCTGATAACCATATCTGATGGAGACAGAAGCAAAGCGTTCCGTCTATCCTCTTTGGCCTTGTACGGCCAAGAACATGGGCTCTTCATTCATTCTCCTCCTGAACCCCTTCCAGTCACATTTCACAGGGAGCACCAATCTGGAGAAAGACACTAATGTGCTCCTCAGAATACTGGCTGGACCTGGGCAGATGGGAGCTCAGGGATGAGAGATCTATTGAGAACAAACTTTAATCTGCAGCTGGAAACTTCTCATTGAGGTTCCTCAAGTCCCCAGATTGGCTCTATCAACCCATGCTAGCCACTGGATCTTTTTGGACGGGAAGGAATTCGAGAAGGCTTCATGTTGCTTTTTTATGCTCCGGTATCATGACTTGCTCCTTGGCAGATTCAGCATGAGTAATAGAAAGTACTTTTTTCATTTAGCTCATAAACTACAGAGCTTGCTCCCCCAGGAGGCAACGACAGCCACCAACTTGGATGGCTTTGAAAGAGGATTATCATGGAGGTTAAGTCTTATCAGTGGCTGCTAGCCATGACAGAACCTCAAGCATGCTTCTGAATACCATTTGCTGGAAACTGCAGGAGGGGAGAGTACTTGGCTCCTGCTTGTGGGCTTACCAGAGGCATCGGTGTGATGGCCTGGGACTCGGGCTCGGACTCAGAACCAGAGGAGTCTCAGTCTGCACCAGATCCTCTGCCTCAGGTGGCATCAGATCCAAGTCTGGGGCCAGATTCTGAAGAGTCCCAGTCTGCACAGGTTCCCCTGCAACAAGCATCAGCTGGGCCGAATCAGGGGCCTGAGCCTGCCCTGGCTCCAGATGCGGGGATGACCTCGTTGCCTTCAGCTGGGCCATCACTTACAGCTGCTCCACTACCGGTTGGGTCAGGAGAGGCTGAGGCGGCCCCTGCGTCTAGTAACCCACCGACATCTCCCAAGCTGCAGAGACTAAGGTCTGAGAGAAGGAGAGACCTGAGTACTCATAGAAGGAGTTCTCACCTTTGGGCGAGACAGGGAGGTGTGTCACCGGGGGATCAGGACCGGCCATTACCCTGACAGAGATAAAAGGCTGTCAGACCCCACCCCAGGTTGCGGGAGCAATATTGCTGTTTGCTAGAACCTGCCTGTGACCCTGTGCCTCACCTAGCCTGGTTTCCTGCCTTGACCCTGTTGGACTAACTCTTTGCGGAACCTTTGGATTCAGGACAGGACCTGGACCGCGTTGCTCAGGTTTACCCCCGGGCCCAGCACAATCTGGTTGGCCACTGTGAGAACAAAATGGTGGACAAGATGGGCCATTGGCCTGCTCCAATAGGCTCTTCTTATGTCCTCATATGTTCTATGGGTCTGACCTTTGGCTCTGCTGCTTGTTAAATGCCCCCCATCATATTTATTAGTTTTCCTAATTTTTAACAAATCAGTGCCAAATTACATCATTTAATACAATTTCCCCAAAAAGTTGACTTCCCACTCTTCGTCCTAGATGTGTCCCTACTTCCCCCAATTGCTCCTTGATGTTACATATTTATTTCTAATTTACATTGCATTCCTTATATTCAATTTACAATTATTATTTTTAATTATTTTTATTTGCCACATACTTGTTAAAGTAAAGGTAAAGGTACCCCTGCCCGTACGGGCCACTCTTGGCAGACTCTAGGGTTGTGCGCTCATCTCACTCTAGAGGCTGGGAGCCAGCGCTGTCCGCAGACACTTCCGGGTCATGTGGCCAGCGTGACAAAGCTGCTCTGGTGAGCCAGAGCAGCACATGGAAATGCTGTTTACCTTCCTGCTAGCAAGCGGTCCCTATTTATCTACTTGCACCCGGGGGTGCTTTCGAACTGCTAGGTTGGCAGGCGCTGGGACCGAAAAACGGGAGCGGACCCCATCGTGGGGATTCGAACTGACAACCATGCGATCGGCAAGTCCTAGGCACTGAGGTTTTACCCACAGCGCCACCCGCGTCCCTACATACTTGTTACATGCATACAAAAAACATGCATTTATACAGAGCATACATTTTGCCTTAATTAACATATACCAAAAAATACAAAAAGAAAACAAGAATAAAAAATAGAAAAGAAAAAAAGTAAAAAGAAAATATATTAAAAAGAAAATGAAAAGGGGAAAAAAGGGGGGAAAGAAATTGGCAAAATTAACAGAAATAGTAAGATATCAACAAAATGAAAAAATCAGGAGAGAATGGGATGTCTTTACAAATTATATGAAGAAGCTCTGTTCCACAAACTTTTAGTTTAGGCTAAAAACTCCACAGGTAAAAATTTGTCTCTCCACAAGGTTTATAATGATTACAGACAACCAAAGATATGAGCCTACAGGAACCGTATAGTGATCAAAGGAAGTCAACCTTTATTTCTTTTTCAATTTACAATTATTGATTTTTATTTATTTTTTTAAATTCCTCTTTCCCATTATCCGCCAGCTGTTGATTTATCAATTCCTGCTTGTACATTTACATAACGATAGGTAAAGGGACCCCTGACCATTAGGTCCAGTCGTGACTGACTCTGGGGTTGCAGCGCTCATCTTGCTTTATTGGCCAAGGGAGCTGGTGTACAGCTTCCAGGTCATGTGGCCAGCATGACTAAGCTGCTTCTGGTGAACCAGAGCAGTGCACAGAAACGCTGTTTACCTTCCTGCTGGAGTGGTACCTATTCATCTACTTGCACTTTGACGTGCTTGTGAACTGCTAGGTTGGCAGGAGCAGGGACCGAGGAACGGGAGCTCACCCCGTTGCGGGGATTCGAACAGCCAACTTTCTGATCGGCAAGCCCTAGGATCTGTGGTTTAACCCACAGCACCACCTGTACATAACGATACTACATACTTAAAGGACAAAAGAGGTTACACATCTCCTTGCCTGATTGTTAAATGGTTCCTGACTCACCCCAGAAAGAAGGTTTAAAGTTACTATTTTCTAAGTTTAAACAGCATTTCTAGCTAATTCATCAAAGTCAACCCTAAACCTCTCCCCTTGGATTCAAGAAGTATTTCTAGGTGCTTAACTGGCCACCTATCTCAGAATGACTCACTCTGAAGAGAGACCCTTTTGGCTTTTCCTAGAACAAAGTGGGGAGCAGGGGAGAGGCAGAAAAGCTACCGCTTCTGCCACCAGATTACATAAATTGATAAAATGAGGAGAGGGTAGCAGTAGTGGGGAAGAGGAAGAGTCAGGTGGCAACTGTGGCTCAAGAGGAGCAATGTTTTATTCTGATCCTATCACAGTCTGTTGTTCATGGTCCAGCTTTGACAGTGAATGAAGGACCAGGATGGTTTTAGAGGGCAATGAGTGGCAGCAGGGCTGTCTTAAGCATATGCAGCGCTGGGGTGCAAAGATCTGCCCTGCTCCCCTGGTTGCCCCGTTCCAGGCATGCAGGAGGGCGGAGCCAGCCGGCTGCCTCAGCATCTCATTGGCTCGGTCACCTCCGAACTCGTAGCGGAGAGCCGCTCACAGCAGAAGAGTCCACAGCGGCGCTCCAACTGATGGACGGGCTCTTCCCTGGACTCAACTCTCGGGCCCCGGACTCTCAGCCTGGCACTCCTGAAAGCCCAGTGCCCGGGTGCCCCACACCCCTAGCACCTATGGGTAAGACGGCCCTGAGTGGCAGTAAGGTTCAAATCAGATCTTCTTGTGTTTCCGTGGTGACTGGTTTAGCTCAAATTAAATTGATCCAATCTCATTTGAACTGAGGGCAGAAGCTAAATCCATAGCTGTTGTTGTTGTCATTTAGTCGTGTTCGACTCTTCGTGACCCCTTGGACCAGAGCACGCCAGGCGCTCCTGTCTTCCACTGCCTCCCACAGTTTGGTCAGACTCATGTTTGTAGCTTTGAGAACACTGTCCAACCATCTCGTCCTCTGTCGTCCCCTTCTCCTTGTGCCCTCCATCTTTCCCAACATCAGGGTCTTTTCCAGAGAGTCTTCTCTTCTCATGAGGTGGCCAAGGTATTGGAGCCTCAGCTTCAGGATCTGTCCTTCCAGTGAGCACTCAGGGCTGATTTCCTTAAGGGCTGAATCCATAGCTAGTTCTGAAATATTATTTATCACGCCAGGAGCTGTAAAAGTTAAAGACAAGTAAAGCCCGAGCCACTGGTTGTTGTTGTTTTTTTCAGTCTACAAAATGTGTTGATTACTATCTCCCGGGAAATTACACTGAGTTTTAAGAAGGCTGCAGAATCCAAAACCAGTATTGTGAGGCTTAACCCAGATGATTGTTTCATCAGTGGCTCTGCGCTCTGCTACAGCAATTATGAGGATTAAATAGCCCTGTAATCATTTGGAGGGAGTGGAGCAGGGGGAACTATTAAGGTCTTTGCTGAGTTTTGTATTAGTCAGGGAAGGAAATGTCACACATCCAGTCCCATTGCATACAATGGCTCCAAATGCTGCCATTTCCTCCATTTGATGCAAAGCTGCTTCTCAAATAGTTCAGATGTGAAAACAGGGACCCCAATTCTCATACTCCTCCTGCTATGTGCCCCTAAGGCTCTGTACCTTTGTGTACTGAATTCGTCATTTTACTTCACAACAGACTGTCCCGTCCCCATCACCACCACCAATTCAAAAGACAAGTCATAGTTTTTCACCGTCTGGTGTATACGTGGTGTCTAGTTTAGCACAGAAGTTCCCAATCAATACCAACAGTGCTTAACAAGCTTCATTCAGGTCGTCTGCAGCTCATCTGTAGGTGTGTGGTTGAAGAAAGGAGACGGCACATCAGTCACATCAAATACTCCTATTGATTCTGAATTGCATTCGAATTTCTTCTTTTATTTCTTACCTTGCATTTTATCATATTGCCATTTGAACTCTGTAGAACTCAAACTGCAGTAGAAAAAACATGCCAAATGTAAAAAATAAAAGATGAAATAAAAATCCATTAAAAATGTACAGCATCTTGCACGGTATGTTGCAATTGCTACAACAGGCAGAGAATCCATACAGTGCTTCTCCAAGACTCTCAGGAATGTTGAAGTGTTCTAGGACATGGGAATTTGGGGACCCACTGGGCTAGCAACAAGATGTTGTGGTGTAGGGAATTGCAGGCACCATTTTCCACCCCCGTTGTCAGTAGGGGTGGAAGGATCTGCCAACTTTGGTGCTCCCAGTTCTTCATCCATCCCACCCACCCCCCAGTCTTAAATTCAGTTCTCCACATTTCTGCAGCATTTAGTGAATTCCTGAAGAAAATTTATCAGCATTTTAGCATGGATTTCTCTTAATAAACATTTTTGTTTGCAGTTTTGACTAACATATCCATTTTTGCAAGCAATTTTCCCTCATCTAACACCTTTTTGTATGTTGTCAATAATAATAATAATAATAATAATAATAATAATAATAATAATAACAACAACAACAACAACAACAACAACAACAACAACAACAACAACAACAACAACAATATATTGATACCCCGTCCATCTATCTGGGTTTCCCCAGCCACTCTGGGCAGCTCCCAATCAAACGTTCAAAACACAGTACAGTATTAAACTTTAAAAACTTCCTTAAACAGGGCTGCCTTCACGTGTCTTTTTAATGTAGGATAGTTGCTTATTTCCTTGACATCTGATGGGAGGGTGTTCCACAGGGCAGGTGCCACTACCAAGAAGGCCCTCTGCCTGGTTCCCTGTAACCTCACTTCTCGCAGCAAGGGAACCGCCAGAAGGCCCTCGGAGCTGGACCTCAGTGTCCGGGCAGAACAATGGGGGTAGAGACGCTCCTTCAGATATACTGAACCGAGGCCGTTTAGGGCTTTAAAGGTCAGCACCAACACTTTGAATTGCACTTGGAAACGTACTGGGAGCCAATGCAGGTCTCTCAGGACCAGTGTTATATGATTCCGGTGGCAACTCCCAGTCACCAATCTAGCTGCCGCATTCTGAATTAGTTGTAGTTTCCGGGTCACCTTCAAAGGTAGCCCCATGTAGAGCGCACTGCAGTAGTCCAAGCGAGAGATAAGTAGAGCATGCACCACTCTGGCGAGACAGTCTGCAGGCAGGTAGGGTCTCAACCTGCGTACCAGGTGGAGCTGGGAGACAGCTGCCCTGGACACAGAAGTGACCTGCCCCTCCATGGACAGCTGTGAGTCCAAAATGACTCCCAGGCTGCACATCTGGTCCTTCAGGGGCACAGTTACCCCATTCAGGACCAGGGAGTCCTCCACACCAGCCCGTCCCCTGTCCCCCAAGAACAGTACTTCTGTCCTGTCGGGATTCAACCTCAATCTGTTAGCCGCCATCCATCCTCCAACCATCTCCAGACACTCACACAGGACCTTCACTGCCCTCACTGGTAGAGAGGTAGAGCTGGGTATCATCATATGTTCATTTTTATCTTCTTATGTCTCCTTCCCTGGTTCCACTTGCAGCAACAAAGAAGCGCTGCCCCTCTTCCTTGCACAAGCTATTTCACTATTTCCATATTGTTCTTCCTGAAACTGATTTTTTCCTCCCCTGCCCCTTTGCTAGATGTTCCACCCTAATTTAAACCAGTTGGAAGTCCATAAAGACCTCTTTCCTCTGTAGTTTGTAACAATGTGTGGTCGTCCTCGCTGCTGAGACCCAAAGTGCCCATTCCTTGCAGCACGCTGTAATTTGGCATGTTTTGCTTTGACAAATGCACTAATGAAGGGTGTGGCTTTGTTTTGGTTTTTTGCATGTTTCGACAAGAGCTTGCAAAGTGAGTTTTCTCAGTTCCCTTCTCCACCTTCTCGAAAGGTGGAGAATCCTCTTGCTTCAGAGTGATTATGTCTCTTCCCAACTTATTTTTGAAAAATAAAAATGGGCGGAATTTTGGCTGGCAGGCTTGTTGTGACTCTTTAATTTGTCAGTGTGCATGTGTGTGTGTGTGTGTGTGTCTAGTGCTAAGAGAGAGCGAGGGAGAGCGAGATGAAAGTTGCTTGCAACACTCCTAATTTGGACTAGGCCTTTGGGGAGGTATGTGTTGCAACCGGTTTTCCTGCATCAACACGAACCTGCTTTGAGTAGTTTGCGAGCGGCTTTTCTGGGGCTTGGATTAACAGGTGGCAGACACCAAAAAGGGCTCTTTTTCTTGGTCTGCGTTCTCTTCTTAAACGAAAAGTGAAGCTCTCCTCCTCCTCCCTCGGTTGTACCTGAAGGGGACCTGTGTTCTGTGCAAGGCTTTGTCGCTGCCCTTGCCCACCTGCTATGCAGAGCAGCATCTTTGAAAACTCCTCTGAGGGATTTGAGTACCTTGCATTCTCCAGAGCTCAGAGAACAGAGAGCAACTACTTAGACCAGGAGGAAGGAGTAAGTAGAGCCCTCTTTCTAGCCTTTTGGTCTTTTCTCAGATCCGGAAAGACAAAGCGGGAAGGACATTGATCCCTTCCTCTCCTGGCTGCTTGCAAATGGGAAGGAGGGGCAGGAATCTGCCATCACATCCTGGTCCTGCTGACATCTTCCTCTCTGCCTGCCATTTCTTATTAATTCTTTGCACTTGAACTGCACCTGTGTGTAAAATACTGTGTTCTCCCTCCCTTGGTGTATAGCTTGCTGGTGTCTGCTGAATTTGTCCCCAATACTGGATCTTACCAACCTGTTTCACTGACACCTACCTGCCTGTTTCCTTCTTTGTGTTTCACTGACACAAATGGGCAAACTGTGAAATTATGGATGACATCCAGCAATGTCTGCTCACTTGCATAATAGAGATCTGCTTGTTCGATGGGATTTCGGGTTTCTCTGCTCCCCACTACACTCTCTACCTGCTCCAGAGGGGCTCTATAGCCTTCCAAGGAGCAGATTTTTGGGGGGTGGGGTTGGGTTCATGATCTGGGGAAGATAAAGGAATCTTGTTGTCCCACTGCAGTTGTATAATAATAATAATAAATAATAAATTTTATTTATATCCCGCCCTCCCCAGCCGAAGCCGGGCTCAGGGCAGCTAACAACAATAAAATAATACAACATTCTAAAATCATTTCATTAAAATTAATTCAACTCAAATTGATGACAACCATTAGGCTAAAGTTCTGTGAAGATTGCCAAAGGAGGGAGTCAGGCTGTGCCCTGACCAAAGGCCTGGTGGAACAGCTCTGTCTTGCAGGCCCTGCGGAAAGATGTCAAGTCCCGCAGGGCCTTAGTCTCTTGTGACAGAGCGTTCCACCAGATTGGAGCCGCAGCCGAGAAAGCCCTGGCTCTAGTTGAGGCTAGCCTAACCTCTCTGTGGCATGGGACCTTCAGGATGTTTTTGTTTGAAGACCGTAAGTTCCTCTGTGGGACATACCAGGAGAGGCGGTCCCGTAGGTACGAGGGTGGTAGGCCGTAGCATGGTGTTTCTTCTCTCTGTGTTCCTCCAAGTGGTTATTTCTCCTCTGGTCACTCCTGTACATAGCTGTCAACTTTTCCCTTTTCTTGTGAGGAATCCTATTCAGAATAAGGGAATTTCCCTTTAAAAAAAGGGAAACGTTGACAGCTATGCTCCTGTACATGACCTGACTGCCTGTCTCCAGCCACTGCGGTCATCTGCAAGGGCTTCCAAAAGGCAAGGTTCATGTTGCTGGCCTTCATACCAAAGAGCGCACTCCCAGATTTAGGTGCACAGCTAAATATGTGAAGCACAGCCTCTTGCAGTTGTGTATCAGGTATTTGCATCAGGAATCTGGGCTATAGCTGGGGCTCCCTGCAGAATGTACAATTGGGGGCAACCCTGGGTTTGCCGCATGTAATGCATGGAACGGTCCTGTGTCTTTAAAGCAAAGAGGTCTTCCAATATCTGAAACTCAAACCAAATGTAGCTGAGCCTGAACTTCAGCTCTTGAGATGGACAGTGACGATTAGCATTCACTGCACAGTGACAAAATTGCTGTTTGGGGCAGCTGTGGTTAGACGGGAAGATTGGGGAGGAGGAAATGAACGCCATACCTCAGCTCTCTTAACTCTACCTGCTCCTCCAGCGTTAGTGCATAGCAGATCATGAGTCACTCTGCTGAACTGAAATTCCTTTGTCAATAAAAAAGAAAAATTCCGTCATTTTGCATAGAGTGTGTGTTTTATTAGTGAGGCTCATTATCTTCTGAATAGGAGTGGAAGTACTTTCTCAAAGCTGCCGCTGCCACTCGCTGTGCATCTGCAATATCTGCCGTCTAAGAAGTATTTCTAATCATGCATTGTTCACTCCAGAGGAATGAGCCCTCCATTCCCACCCTGCCCCTATCCAACTACAATGAGAAGATTATACTGCAGTAGTAGTTTCACTAGGAGATTTATTTCCCTAGTGGTGGAATGTAGCTCAGTGCTTTGCTTTCAGAAGAGCCCAGGTCCAATTATTGGCATCTCCATCTAGAGCTGGGAGTGTCCCATGCGGGAAAGCTCAGATGATGGAGCATGAGACTCTTAATCTTAGGGTTGTGAGTTCAAGCCCCAGGTTGGGTGAAAGATTCCTGAATTTCATGGGGTTGGACTAGATGACTGTTGTGGTCCCTTGAAATTCTACAAACCTGTGATTCTGGTTCTATGAAACTCTGGCAAGCCACTGCCAATCAGTGTTGATGATATGGAGTTAGATGGACCAATGGTCTGACTCAGTATAAGGTTGTCGTTTAGTCGTTTAGTCGTGTTCGACTCTTCGTGACCCCATGGACCAGAGCACGCCAGGCACTCCTGTCTTCCACTGCCTCCCGCAGTTTGGTCAAACTCATGCTGGTAGCTTCGAGAACACTGTCCAACCATCTCGTCCTCTGTCGTCCTCTTCTCCTTGTGCCCTCCATCTTTTCCAACATCAGGGTCTTTTCCAGGGAGTCTTCTCTTCTTATGAGGTGGCCAAGGTATTGGAGCCTCAGCTTCAGGAACTGTCTTTCCAGTGAGCACTCAGGGCTGATTTCCTTAAGAATGGAGAGGTTTGATCTTCTTCCACTCCATGGGACTCTCAAGAGTCTCCTCCAGCACCATAATTCAAAAGCATCAATTCTTCGGCGATCAGCCTTCTTTATGGTCCAGCTCTCACTTCCATACATCACTACTGGGAAAACCATAGCTTTAACTATATGGGCCTTTGTTGGCAAGGTGATGTTTCTGCTTTTTAAGATGCTGTCTAGGTTTTTAAGATGCTGTCACTATAAGGTAGCTTCCTATATTGAGGGAGGGGCCATAGCTCAGTGGGAGAGCATCTGTCTTGCATGCAGAAGTCCCAGGTTCAATCCCCAGTATCTCCGGGGAGGGATGGAAATGTTCCCTGTCTTGAAAAACCCTGGAGAGCCACTACCAGGCAGTGTCAAAAATACAGTGGGATGGATCAATGATATAAATCTGTCTAAGGCAGCTTCCTATGTTCCTTGTCTGCTCATTACGAACATGACTATCAATATATGCCATCTGTGCAAGGTGGGTTTTTTTGTGGGGTGGGGCAGCAACATTGGCTCTCAAGCAAGACAAGGCACAGGCAAAATGGCTCCTTTAGACCCCACCCCCAAGACGCAGAGTGGTGGCCTTCCTTCAACCATCTCAGCTGCTGACTACCCTCGTCCTGCATTTTGCCTCCATGGGTGTGCACATCAAGCGCATAAGAAAGAAGAAATCCTGTTCAAACTGGAGAAGAGGGTGTTAAACAGCCTGTGCCTCAGCCTGGGAGGGAGTGGTTGAAGTGTCTTAACTAGAGCCGAGCTGAAATTACTCATAGGACATTTTAGGGAGGCAAATTCTGGTAATTTCTTTTTTCTCACTCTTTTCAAAAACTGAGAGCTGCTTTGCTGAATGTGGGACCATTTTTTATTTTATTTTTTTTAAGTGCGGCAGTCACCATTACCCCTCACAATGCTCCAGAAATGACGCTATGCCTGGGGCATTGTGGAGGATGCAAAATAGTGTTGACTGAAAAAAATCTTAGGTGGGAAATGGTGTGGTGCTTCTTGTGGGTCAGCCCCATCCGTAAGACACTGTTGGAAAAATTCCCTGCTCCTGGACAATATTACACAAAATGAAGTCCCCCAATGATTTCTTGCATTAAATTAAAAACAAACAAACATCTATTTCATATTAAAAACTTATTAAAAGAAGAGGGAATGGAAGGGAATTTTCTTTCTGCAGTTTGCCAACTCTCGAAGAGTAAGTTGTTCAGTTTTGTTTATTGGAAAAACTCGTTTAATAACTGCACTTATATCTCAAATTGCCCCACTGCAGTCCCTAGAGTTATGCAACAGAAGACAAGCCTAATGGATCAGGCCAATGTCTAATCTCCAGCATCCTGTTCCCACAGTGACCAAGCAGGTGCAACATCACTTTACCCACTTGTAATTAACCAGCAACTCGTGTTAAGAGACATACAGTCTCTAATGGTTCTCCCACAAATCCTTTGCTTCTGCTCCTCCTCCTCTTCCTCACCTTCCTCCCATCTCTTAAGCATCAACCATCAACTAGGCAGTCCTATCACCAATTCTCTTTTTGCTGCACTGACAGCCATTTTGTACTGCGGCACACAGCATTTGATAAAAGGATATGAGTACTTAGGGCTGCCATACATCCGGGATACACAGCCACGATTTTGTCCGTCAAAAATGGTGTCGAGGCATATGGCAGCCTATATTGGAAGTGTTTATTTTGGGGGTGGTTCCCCCCTCCAAGCTTTGTTGTTTGTTGTTGAGATTTTGCAAAAAGAAAAAAGAGCTCAACAGCTTTTGTGTGCCGATTGTCGCTTCCTGAAATATGGCAAACCCATACTAGCACTTCATTTATTTTATATACCAAAAAATAAAAAGGGAATGGAGCCATGAACAGTGTCTGTGTGTGTGTAATATACATCTTAAATGAGCATACATCTTAAATGAGCAAAGGGCATATTGCTGGATTGAGATGAAAGCCATCAAGTGTTGAATAGAGAACCAAGGCTGGCCTTAGGTGTATTAATTTCAATAAGTAATTTCCTTATGGAGTAAAAACTCCAGCGTGCAGCAGGGTGCTTTTCAATACAATTTCATTATGGAAGGGCCTTTTTTTTAATAGTGCTGGGAAGAAGCACGCTGAGCACAAAGGGATGAAGAGATTTTTTTGGCAGGGGGGTGAAGGGAACACATCTATAAGTGACTGCCAAAGGGACCTCAGAAAGATCTGATTTGTTCTTATGCAAATGGGGTGTATCTATCATGGTCTATCTGTGCCTTCGCCATTCCCTAGAAAATATTCCAGTGAATCTCTTTCTCGGTTTGGCATTAGAAGGCTCAGTCTCTCTGTTACA